>NW_011494777.1:4185530-4241749 GCF_000754665.1 Bison bison bison | reverse complement strand
TTGTGCAGGATCCTGGGGCCTTGGAGACAGAGTCCTGGAGATTCTGACCTCTTGACTGCGGGGGTGGGATGGGAGGGTGGGGTCCTGAATCCTATAACGTAGGTCTCCCGTGACGCCCACACCGCGCAATCCTGCCCTTTGCTCACTGCTTAATGACTTTCTATTTTGTTTTACAACCTACAATCTGCTGCCTGTCCCGGTCAACGGTATCTCTCTTTCCTGCTGCTGCTGCTGCCTCGGATGCTTTTATGGCCATCGATTCCCTCCACTGGTTCCCCAAAGAGGTTCTTTTCCTTGAGCCAGAGCGTCATTCCGGCGGATTACAGTGCCTGCCACTCTGCACTCCGATTTATTGCCATCCTGGGCTTTATTCTCCCCTACACTTGCAGCCAAGCCTCATTCATTTTGTTTTCTGGGGCAAGCAGAATGCAGGAAGTTGCTATTAATAGGAGAAAGAATGTCATCCCGGCAGGGTTAGTGATGTCTGCCTTTATGGTCTGCAGTTCCAGAGCCTGGCTGTGGCCTGAGCACCACTCTTTTTCCCAGAAGTGATGAACCCAGTAGGAATCTCCCTTAGGAATTGACCCTCTGAAAGCTTGACACTCTTTTCAAGCTTTAGTGGACAAATGGTGTTCTTGTTTGGGGGCAAGCTCGGCCATACATCCTACACTTTCCCCTGCATGTGACCAGCAGTTTGCATCTAGAGGGAGAACTGGACAGAGCTGTAGGTGAGGTCTGAGTGCAGAGGGCTGGGCACGAGGGAGGTGGAGAGGAGGCAGGCGCAGCACGTGACATGTCAATTCCCCTTAAGAGGGCTTTGCAGGTTTCCCGGACACTAATGTATGTGAATCCAATTGAAGTCACTCTATCGGTTATATTTACTTTGATAAACATGTTTACTAATCACTTATCACAAATCAAATAATAGAGCACTTTCTAAACAGTGTCCCACAGATAATAAATGTCTTTTGCATATGAATGGAAAACGTTACGTCTCAGCTGTTTGTTGCAAGTCTGGCTCACTCTCTCAGAAGTAGAATTTAGAAACTGGCCAGGAGCTGCAGAGAGCAAAAGGGCAGCAGCTGCCCCTCCAGGGAACTTCCTCAGCTCCTGTGGACTGCCCGCAGGCTGTGTAGTCTTCAGCTCCTTCATACAGGAACAGGAGCCACAGAAAAATCCCCCAGTGGGTTACACTTGTGGGTGTAGTTCACCCAATCTAACTGACTAGCCAGGAGACTTCACAGAGACAGCCGAGGCGGTTGGAGACCACCAAGGACTGTGTTGGGATTTTTTCCTGGCATGGGCTCAAGAAGCCATGTCTTAACAAAACGTTCCCAGGAAAGTACAGTTTGCCAAAGCAGTATGGCTGGGGGATGGGGTGGCTGAGATAGCATCTGTTTGGTCATGTATTCTTTTTTTTTTTTTTTTTAATGTTATTGAAGTATAGTTGATTTACAATGTGTTAATTTCTGTTGTATAACTGAAGAAGGACACAATGGTTGGCTAGCATCAGTGATTCAATGGACCTGAACTTTCTGGGAAGCAGTGAAGGACAAGGAGGCCTGAAGTCCTGCAGTCCCTGGAGTTGCAAAGAGTCAGGCATGACTTAGAGACTGAACAACAACAACATCTTTATACACACACACACACACACATATATGCACACATCGGGCTTCCCCGGTAGCTCAGATGAAAATCTCCTGGAGAAGGAAATGGCAACCCACTCCAGTATTCTTGTCAAAAATCCCTGGACAGAGGAGTCTGATGGGCTACAATCCATGGGGTCACAAAGAATTGGATAAGATTGAGAGACTAACATACATTAAAAAATATATATATATATATATACACACATATAATTTTTCATATTCTTTTCCACTATGGTTTGTCATAGAGTATTTAATATGGTTCCTTGTGCTATACAGTATGACCCTGTTCATATAGTCTATATATAATAGTTTGCCTCTGCTAATCCCAAACTCCCATTCTTTCCCTCCCCTCCCTGCCCCTTGGTAATACCAAATCTGTTCCTTATGTCTTGAGTCTGTTTTTGTTTCAACGTATGTTGATTTGTATTGTATTTGTTATTATTTAAAAATATATGATTATGTATTTATTTGGCTGCCTTGGGTCTTGGTTGCAGCAGGTAGGAGCTTCATTGCATCACGTGGGATCTTGCGTTATGGTACGCCTGAGTTGTGGCGCTTGGGCTCTGGAGAGCTCAGACTCAGTAGTTGTGGCACATGAATTCAGTTGTTCCATGGCATGTGGGATTTTAGTTCCCTGACTAGGGACCAAACCCATGTCACCACATTTCAAGGTGGATTCTCAGTCACTGGACCACCAGGGAAGTTCCTGTATTGTATTTCAGACTCTACATTTAAGTGATACCATATGGGCTTTCTTTTTGTCTGTCTGACTTAGTATGATACTCACTAGGCCCATGTATACTGCTGCAAATGGCTTTATTTCATTATTTTTGGTGGCTGAGTAATATTCCATTGCATATGCATACCACGGCTTCATCCATTCATTTGTCGATGGACATTTAGGTTGCTTCTGTGTCTTGCGTTTGGCCACATATTCTAAAAGAGAAGTTTGGAGGTGGTCAGGGTGGGACTTGGTGTCTAAAGTGATGTGCATTTCTCAAAAGGGCGACACTATATAATGCACATGATTGTGTGAGAAGCATCATTGCCGTTAGGTCTCTAATGACTGTTTTACAGCCAACACAGAAGGTACTCTTGCAGCCTCCTGCATGAGTACTGATCTGAGTATTGGACTTCACCTCCAGGAAGATAACAAAGTGGCTGCAAACAGAGCCTGGGAGCCTGAGTCCAGCTTTGTGGTTTCCAATTGACTCTGACTCATCACTTAGACCCTGTGGGTTCCTAGTCTCATTTTGAAGACAGGAGAAATATATTTTTAGAAGAAATTCCTAAATACAGACCTTGGTGGGGGCTGGAGGGGGGGACAGTTTCCCATGCCTACCTAGAAGCAAGGCCAGCTTTAGATCAGTCTACAGCATCCTGTCTGCTCTCACTCAAAACTGTGGAAGAGAGAATTGCTAGGAAATTAAAATTAGACTTTTGTTATTATCATTCTTGTTTTTCTTTAGCACAGATGCAATAGCTGCCTCCTTCCACCAATCATTCCAAATTGGCATGTTCCTCACTCTACAGAAAGGCAAGGGTGAAGGATGTAAAGAATATGGGAGGTACCACATCCCTGGAAGCAGTGAACGATGCTCAGACAGCAGTGTGACTGCTTCCCCCACCCTCCTCTACTCCACTCCCTCTTCCTAAATTTTCTGAGCAATTTGGCCCAGGCTTTTCGTTGAGAATAATCTTCAACCCTGCAGGTAACTATATTGCAACCCTCTTTCTCCCTGGGTGTTCTTCTGATCACTGAACATTTTAAACCGGTTTTGATGAAGCTAAAATTGCCAAAATGCATCCTGTTAGGACTCTGGGAGTACAGATGTGTGTTAGCACCACATTCTCAGTAGGAGAAAGAAGCCCAGGGGTGACCAAGAAGAGGGGCTTACCCTGCAAGGTGGGACCCTGCATCTGAAATCCATTCACTAGTGGGGAAAGAAACAAGGGGAGACTTGGTCAGCTTTGTTGGGGAGATGCTAGGAAACACTGTATCGGACATAGAAAGCCACAAGATCAGGGAACCTGGCAGGTCTCCAAGTGGGACGAAGGAGATCTGTGCTTTCATCCCCTGACTTGGCAATTCTCTGATAATTACCACTGAAGAAGCCATCATGTTGCTGATTTTACTTAATGTGCTTAAATTCTAATTAATATTATTGGATTCTTCTTAGAGGTGAAACTAAACATGCTTGTTTGCTCTTTCAAGAATTTGCATAAGGGGTGAAGGCATGTTGGCATTTATTGCTTCTCAGCAATTGGCATTTTCGTCTTCCCAGTCTCACTCCACTTTCTGTTCTAACCTGCTAAACTTTTCTCTCTCTGTTCACCTGGCTGAGGAGAGGACAGCTGTGGGTGTCAGACAGCCCTGCCTGTCAGAGACCAGGATGCAGTGATGGGAGCCCAGGCAGGGAACTGGGAAGTCCTGCAGGGCTGGGGTTCCTGCAGAGACAGCTTGTCTCGTGCAGGTGAGGAAACTGAGGTGAAGCTTCACAGAAGCGGAGCGACTCACCTGTGATCACAGGTTTAGGTTCCTGTGTCTGGAGGTAGAGATTTGTCTCTGCCTCCGGCCTGGTTTTGATAAGTCCATGAGATATAATTATACATGAAAGGATTTTGCCTGCTATCATGTATCAGAAAGTCTTAGCTATTATTTTCCTGGTTAACTAATAAAACAACCCCAAACTCCCATGCAATGTCTGCTGCGTCCTCCTGGCCCACGTTTCGAGCTTTCATGGAGCCTGAATTGTGCCGTGGTGACTTCTGGTGGCTCGCCATGTGCCACGAGGGGCAGGCTCCTGAGTCGCCGTGGAGGGCAGCTGGAGCGATTCTGTGTTTGGGTTGTGCCTGAGGCCAGCCTGGTCTCAGAGGAGCCTGGTTTGGGGTGGAGTGTGTCTGCCATGTGCCTTCCCTCTGGACATTCACTAACTGGGGGGTGAGGATGGGCGAGGTGCCATGCTGAGCACAACTGGGCCGGGGGGTAAATAAAAAAGAAAATGCATGAGCCCTGCCTTCACAGTGGGCATGTGGCCTAGGCAGTGACAGAGGTGACCACGGATACAGGTATTGCAGGGTGGTGGATGTCAGCACAGGCATGACAGGTGGGAAGGAAGGTGCATGTGGGGAGGAGGTGGGGAGAGGTGCTCTAGGCAGACAGATGGGGCAGCATGGGATGTGGAAACTGGGAGAAACTCAACAAACACACCCTGTTTTACGGCTTCTGTGCAAGGTGATGGGTCTGGATGAGGCTGGGGCGTCCTGGTAAGCTGTTCTGAAATGTCATACTGAGGGTTCTGTGCATCACTGGAGGCTTGGGAACAAATGAGTCTCAAATAGATTTGCTAGAAAGGTCCTTCCAGCAGGAAGAGAGGCTGGAGGCCAGAGGTCAGTCAGGAGAGGCCGGAGTGGCTGCCACCCAGGGTGGGTGAGGTGGGAGCCTCCCCACCCATCCCATTGCCTGGAGTTCAGAAGGAGGTCAACCTAGTGAGCTTTGGGATGATTTGAGCTGCTGCTGAAGGGTCAAGATAAGGGGGTAATTTATGCAGAAAAAGACAGCTCTCCTCCAGCCCAGTGAGAATCCCTTCCTACAGAGACCAGCTAATAGAGTTTCACTAAAGGCACCGGAGGGGTGCTGTGAAGGACTTGCATAATCACTTGCCTGGTGTTGGTTGAAGGAAATTACTCCGCTAGGATCAGCTGATGTATCTCCAGCCACATGAGGGCTGACTCCATGGCTGCATCTTTTCTTCGGAGTTTCCTGCTGCCTCCCCTTCCAGCCACCCTCACCCTCCAGGATCCTTCCTGCTCTTCCTGCTGCTTGGGGAGGCGGCCAGAGGGGTGGAGAGCATCCCTCTGTGCAAGGCTCCCTGCTTTTGGTTCAGGACTGGGCTTCATGCCTTCAGAGCTAAGATTGTGTCCATCTTTTCCAAGTCTGTCTGGTGTCTATTACTGAATTGTCCATGCCAGTCCCCTGCTTGCTTTCTTTTAAGCAGTTGTTATCTCCTTTTTTGGATAAGCTCCTAAAACATAGATAGTAAGGAACATGTTTTGTTCTAAGAAGCGAGCAGAGCATCCCCACAGGCATAGAAGCACAGTAAACAGCTGTTTAATGGTCCGCGTGATGACGGAAGCATGGATTTGGTGACTTGGAAAATCATACCGAAGAGAGGGATATGTGTGTTCGCACACAAGGTTTTAAACATCAGCACCTCCCTGTTCTTCTCGAGTTGTTTCTACTTTCCTTGTATGTTTCTTTGAACCTTGGATGGTTTTGAGGATTGAATGGGCAGATAAGTTTTTCCCCATTTGACACATAGGAAAACTGAATCGCAGAAAGGGTGGGACCCAGGCTTGTCATAGCAAATGAGATAAGAAGACAAGGATCCAGCTGGCTCGACTCTGTGGAAGTCAGGCCAGAAGCTCGGTGCATGGCCGCTGCTTCTCTTCACTATGAACTGGGAACTGAGGTTCCATCAGATAAAATACACCAGTGTCTAGCAACCTCCAGATGGGAGAGATCTTAAAATCTAAGTAATACCTGGTACATTGTCAAGCTTTCAGAGCGCTCAGTGCACAGTCTCTCTTTGAATCCACCAACCCCAGAAAACACTGTTGTTTTATGTCAAGTTAAGGAATCAGGAGATAAACGTTCCCATCCCCAACCTTTTTTTTTTTTTTTTTAATTTCTATTGGAGTAGAGTTGCTTTACAATGTGTTAGTTTCTGCTGTACAGCAAAGTGAATCAGCCATGCGTATACATACATCCCCTGCTTTTGGATTTTCCTCCCCATTTAGATCCCACAGAGCACTGAGCAGAGTTCCTTGTGCTATACAGCAGGTTCTCGTTAGTTAGTTATTTTATACAAAGTAAAGCACCCCACTCCAGTACTTTTGCCTAGAAAATCCCATGGACGGAGGAGCCTGATAGGCTGCAGTCCACGGGGTCGCTAAGAGTCAGACATGACTGAGCGACTTCACTTTCACTTTTCACTTTCCTGCATTGGAGAAGGAAAGGGCAACCCACTCCAGTGTTCTTGCCTGGAGAATCCCAGGGACGGGAAGCCTGGTGGGCTGCCATCTATGGGGTCGCGCAGAGTCAGACACGACTGAAGCGACTTAGCAGCAGCAAGCAGCAGCAGTGTATATATATCAGTCCCAATCTCCCAATTCATCTTACCTTGCAACTCTTTTTTGAACTAAATAGCTACATAGCCATAGGCTTAAGAGGGACATAGCTGTGTGTCTAAATTTCTCCAGGGTCTGTATCTATAGATGACTTCTTAGGCCCTTCCAAGTACCAAATATACACCTTCTGCAAAGTTCTCAGTAAAACACCTTCCCTGGCACATAGACGCAGCACACAGACCTATTTATTTTCTGTGCAACACCATATTCTATCCTCTCATAAAATGCCCATGATTGATTATAATCTGTCTCAGCTTCTCTTTGGCAGAGCAAAATATCTGTGTCTGTCTTATTCATCCTATGCGGCATCACTTAAGCGCCCAACGCACTGCGTGGTCCGCTTGTCAAACAAGTGAAGAATTCGATAAGCCCCTGACCCTAACCCTAACCTACAGCCCTGTGGCCACGGCCCCATCTCTGGATGCTGTTTTCTTCCCGTGGAGGCAACTCCCTTCCCCTGTGCTCCTGCGTGTGTACCTTTAGTTCAAGGCGAACTCAGAACTCACTGTCCTGCCCTGAGATTCCCAGTCCACATGCCCCTCCCACCTCCAGGCAGCTGACACCCCGACCAGGAGGCCCTTCTGGTGCTCGGACCTGCTGGCTTGACCCTTTGCCCCGTGGTGTCAGCGCCCCTGGGTGGCCCTTACCCACCCCGCCTGCTCGTCTGGCTGCCGGCTCTTCTCAGCACCTCCCAGAGCAGGACCTCGTTGCCCACCTCACCCGCCCCCCCACACCCTGTGCTGGTTCCTCTCTGCAGCCTCCCAAGCATCTCATGCAGCCTTTCTTATAGGGTCACCTCCCAGTTGCAAAACGTTTGTGAAAATTACAAACAGGATCATCTTAGTCCTGAGCCCCAGAAGCCGGCCCTGAGAGGCGAATTTGTGTGAAAATGATGTATTAAGGGCTTGTTCCCCGGAGAGACCACAGAAGGAGCAGGGGTGGGGCAGCCAGGAAGGGCAGGTGTCCCAGAAGCCGGCACACCACTGCTGCCGTGGGGACACACACCCCTCCCCGGGCACCTCGGCCCCTGGGAGTGGGTGCGGAGGGGCACCCATAGTCTAAGGCAGCCTCCAGGGAGAGGCAGGCGTGGCCTCTTCAGAAGAGAAGTGCAGAACCAGGGCTAGGGCACAGACACAACACGAGGGCCACAGGGGCTGGGCTGACAGACTGCAGCCACGCGCTGCACGGGTGGGGATACCCTGTGGATGGAGGGCTGGACTCGCACCCGGCTTCCTGCCTCGCTGGTCCAAGTGCTGTTTTGTCTCCTCAGCCTTGAGCTTCTCCCCAGCTGGTGGTTCGAGTCCTCACCGTAGGTCATCCTGACTGGTGACAGGAGGGCATCGGAGAGAGGATCCAGGCCTGGGGGAGGGATTCCAAGTGTGTCCAAACAAGGAGCTGGAGCTGAAACTCGCCCCAGCGATGGGACCAGCGTGGCACATGTGCTGCTTCGTCTGAGGCTGTCTCCCACGCACAGAGTGCCAGGCTGGCATGTCTTCCCCAGCCACCCCCAGCTCTGGGCTCAGGGACACGGAGGACTTCAGGCCTGTTTCCAGCATGACCGGGCACCCTGATACACACCATCCACCTCCAGTGTACCTGAGTGAGTACTGGTTTTCCAGGTGTACCTGTGAACGGTGTCAGCTTGGACCAAAATTAGTGCATCCCCCTGCTGCTCTCCTGCCAGCTGGTCCACCCTCTCCAGGGTGAAGCTCCACCTCAGGTGTGGGCTCTACACAGCCTGGCTGTCAGGACAGGATGGCTGGTGGGATCAGAGACACAGATGAGAAGAAGCAGATTGATTTGCCTCTGGGAATCTGGCCCCTCCCAGGGCGGGCCACCCTCGAAGAAGGGGGCGGGGCTTAGGCTTGGTGTCTCGGTGGCTTAGTGGCCCTTGACGATTCTTTCGGGTAGTCCTTGCAGAACTCTTCAGTTTGGGTCTCTGGTCTTTCCTATCTTCAGGAGAAAGGAGACAGTCCTTCACGTGGCTTGCTGCCTTAGTTCCTGTAGGGAAAAAATGGCACGCTTAAACTAGGCAATTTGAGGAGAGTTTTTAATAAAGTGGATGTTTACAAAAGTGCAGCCAAAGTGCAGGAAAGACCACGATGGTTAATTAGGACCCCCAGGCACAAACGGGGCAGGAGTGGGGATTGGCTGATACCTCCAGGTCTCGAATGGTTAAAGGAGGAGGCTGAAGCTCTAACCAGGGACAGAGGCCCCTGGCCAGGAGCTGTGACCTCTGACAGGGGTGTGGACAACTGGTGGTATTCCCTCCCCAGCCCATCAACTGAGCCGACAGGAGGTCGGAGGTCAGGAAACAGTCGATGTGACCCACACTAGTCAGTCTGAGGTGGATGGATGGGACACAGAAAGTGCAGGACACTCACTTACTGGCTTCATCTCACCTACCTTTTCTGCCAAAGCCTGATGCTCCTTACAGGCCAAATGTCCATCCTTCTGCAAGCACGCTGGTGTCTTTCCACAGCTCCGCTGCACTTTGCTATGCTGTTTTCTCTACCTGAAATGCTGTGCCTTGCTCTGTTCTCTTTAGCAAGCTCCTTCCAATCTCAAAGGCCACCTTGACTCTCACAAGACCCAGATTGCCTTGAGAATAGCCAAAAATCCTTGGAATAGAAAGACACATGTTGTATGCCCCCTCCCCTATCCATATTACAGATAGACTGAGGATGGATGGCCTTCAGAGCACACATCTTTTTTTTCTCTGAAAGGCAGAAACTGTAGCAATTCAGAGATGTGAGGCCAGTGTGAATTGTGAGTTCAATGTTTGTGTCTGTAGGGGACCCAAGCCAATTTCATACAAGTGTATATTCCAGTAGGGTCAAAACTGGGCTTCCCTGATGGCTTAGTGGGTAAAGAATAGGCCTGCAATGCGGGAGACCTGGGTTCAATCCCTGGGTTGGAAAGATCTCCCTGGAGGAGAGCATGACAACCCACTCTAGTATACTTGCCCAGAGAATCCCATGGACAGAGAAGCCTTCCAAAGGATCACAAAGAGTCGGACATGACTGAGCGACTAAATACACACACACACACACACACACACACACACACACACAGGGTCAAAATTAGCAACCCCCCTTGCCCCTATAGTAAAGAGCTAAGGTGCCAGCTGTTTTTTGCTGAATTTTCAGCAGGTTGGTGATGGAGCATCCTGGTTTGTCTGTTGGTTGGTGTCCTGCAGAAGCGGACGTGGGAGATGCACAGGTCAGCTGCACAGAGCTCGCTGTTGGTATTTCTGGGCCCTCCTCCTTGTGATGCTTTGCTCTGAAGCTTGAAGGGAGGTGCCAGGCACAAGCTCAGAGGAACCAGGCTTAGGGTGCAGCCAGACCATTTCTGTGAGATAAGAGGAGATTGTGATCAGGTGCTGTGAAGGGCGGAAGCACTTACTTCGCCGTAGGCTCAAATGTTGCTGGAGACGTGTCGCTTTTCAAAGGCAGTTAAAGGGCCATTTGAGAGAAGGGATGGGTGGATTACCCACTGTCCAGGCCCATTATAGTCCTCAGATCTTCAGGCAGGTGTGTTTAAGAAAGGCCGGGCCAGAACTGTTCTGTCTTTCTTCAATAATCCTTCTCTTTATTTCAACACTCTTTTTGTGTCTATCTTCAGAAGGTGCCAAGCAGATCTTTCTGCACTATTTTTCTTCCAGCTTCCAGGTTCCTATTTCTCTCTCTGTCTCTTTTTCTCCTTTTCTCCCAAATCCAAGAGGAGCTTGAGGCCCCAAATCCACATTTTATGTTTTATCTCTGCAGCACTCATCTTAGTCTTGCTTAATCATTTTCTCTTGCTATTCCTCTATGTACGAATGTAGCCACTGTAATAAAGCCGCTATTCATCAGCAGAAGATTAAGGGCACAGAGGGCTGCATTTTCAGAGCCTTGGTATAATCGGAGCAGCTGCAGAAAATTTCAGGTGTATCAGCTCTCCCCGCCATGCACCGTATTCAGGGGCGTGGTCTGGCATGGCTCCGTGGGGCTGGTCCTCTTCTGGGCAACTACACGTGAGACTCCTCATTGTCAAAGGGGATGCAGACTATTCACGCAGGCCGGACACCCTTGACGGCGTGCACTCACATGGACCAGGCCCATTCTCTGTAAGAAACCTCTCCAAGGAAAGAACAGGGTGAAGACAGACAGACTGAGAAGGACACGGGCATCGCTGTGAAGTGGTGGACAAGCCATGCCTCCCAGGTTTTCTCTCTCTGTCTGGATCCTCCCAGGATGTTGCATACAGGCGAGACCATGCACTGTCCAGGGGGGGTCTATACATGGGAAAGGAGAGCCTCCAGTCTGGTGGGAAGGGAAGCCCTTTCAGAGAAGTAGGGAAGGCTGAGGACCACTGCCTGGAGGGCCGGACTGTAGACACAAGTGAGGGCATGCACTGAGGCTCTGAATGGAGAGATGATTGGAGTTTGAGGAGTCCCAGGACTCAGGCTGGAAGCCCGGTGTGTGCAGAGGTTGTTCCTCTGTTCTTTGCACGTGTCGCGGGACGGGCAGAGGAAAGGATGCTCAGGGTGGGTGCCTGGTGCGTCTCAGGGCTGTGGGAGAGGGATGGAGACCTTCAGGGTTGGAGCAGGGAGTCTCCAGTCCTTCCTGGCTCTCTCCTCCTCTTCCCGGCCTGCCTCATGCTGGCTTGTGATTCCTTCTCCAGTGACAAGTAGCTATGTCTTGTTACTCTCCCCTGGATTAGTTAGGGCTGGTTGAGTTTGAAGCTTTACTTATTCCTGATTAATTTTACAGTTGATCCCCATCCTGGAGGAGTTGAAATAGTAATGAAATACGTCTGATTTTAGGAGTAATGTTGTAGAAGTGAATTAAGGGCTATTCCTGGAAAAAGCCTGGTGACTATGTTTTCCACCCAGTCTTCTCCCGACTCCCACTGACCGAAGCTTCGGCTCTGCTTGGAAGTGCACTTACGCTCTTTTCACTTTTTTTTTTAACTACCTGGGAGAATCGTCTCCCGTGCATTGTGATGGAGACTCGATAAATGAGACAGATAGAAGGTGGCAGGTGTGAGGAGGGGCCAGGAGTTGGCTGCCAGGTTACCTCTGCGATCCAGGTCTGTCGAAGCCACATTAATTCCGTGGAGACTCAGCAAGACTGATAGCCAGCAGTGGTGGTTTGGACATCTACTCATGACCTTGGAAGTGTCCCAAGCCAGGATGGAAACCATGCCAGATTTTCCATGTAGTATTTCACAAGGGGGCCGCCTAACCACGCTGCAATTGGGTGTGTTGGAGCATGAGTGATTCTGCAAACGGCCGTGTCTGGCCCTGTGAGCGTGGTGCAGTGTGGTGAGACCGCTTCCATTTCAGTCAATTTCCAGTCATTAGACACTCACGAGAAAGCCCAGCCTGGTCCCCTCATGTTCACCAAGAGGCTGCGAGATGCCCCCTTGATGGGCATCAGAAACAATTATTCAGGCAGTTTCGAGGTTGTTGATCAGCCTGTCCTGCAGCAGCTCCGTTCACCTGGGGCCTGGTTGCATTTAAGCTGCTGGAGGAGAAAATAGCCAGGACTCTGCTTCTGACTTGCCAGAGTGTATTGGTCGTAAGAAAGTTCTTTCCTATAAAGTGGTCGAAAAGTGTTTCAAATGAGAGTCCTAGTGCCCATTGTGCTGCTGCTCTTATGTCACCAACAACCAGAGAAATGTCTAAATTAATGGTTCTCAAAATGAGGTCCCCAGCCCAGATAGGGGCCGAGCAGTCTGTCCTTTATCAGGAATTACAGGTGGTTCTGGTGCTTGTTGAATTCAAATGTTGTGGGGACTTTAAAAAATATATATTTTATTGCAAAATATTTGCTTTACAATATCGTGCTGGTTTTTGCCACACATTAAAATGAATCGGCCACAGATATACCATATATCCCCTCCCTCTTGAAACTTCCTCCCATCTTCCACCCCATCCCACCTCTCTAGGTTGTCATAGAGCACTGGGCTGAGTTCCCTGTGTCATACAGCAAATTCTGACTGGCTATCTATTTTACATATGATAATGGATATATTTCCATGCTACTCTCTCAATTCATCCCATTATGGGGACTTTTGAGAGGCCCTGGATAAGGACATTCAAGATCACTGGCTTTAGGGAAAACAAACAAAAACTGGGTTTGCATCTTGTTTCTGCAGCTTACTATCAGGGTCATCTTAGTTCATTTGGATAATATTTATTAGACACAGTTAGCCTCATCTGTAAATTGGCAGTAATAAGTGAACCCAACCAAGTTTTTCAAGATGACAAAATAACACACAGGTTACACTTGCAGTGTGTGTGTGCCAAGTCGCTTCAGTTGTGTCTGACTCTTTGCAACCCCATAGACTATAGCCCGCCAGGCTCCTCTGTCCATGGGGAATTCTGCAGGCAAGACTACTGGAGTGGGCTTCCATGCCCTCCTCCAGGGGATCTTCCTGACCCAGGGACTGAACCTGCATCTCTCAAAAATCCTGCATTGGCAGGCAGGTTCTTTACCTCTAGTGCCACGTGGGAAGCCCCAGAGACTTGCAGGGTACCTAGCATATAGTAATATGTGTTCAGTAAACATTAGCCGTGAGTATGAATTTAGCCAGTTCCTCCATTTGCATCCAAGCAAAATCCTGAGCAGCGGTCACCCTTAAGGTCATGAATATGAATGACATCCCAGGTACATTGCCAACAAAGCAAGCTGTGGAGTGTGTTGTTCTTAAGGGATTTCACACCATTATGGGTCAAATCCACAGTTCAGTGAGGTAGCCTGAGAGGAAGAGCATCAGGTGTGCAAGGAAAGCACAGCATCAGGGGAGGTCCAGCATGAGGTGCTTCCTCTATTGGCTGCACTTTCTCAGGTATGTTCAGGATATTATTATCGCAGCTGACAGTAAATGTGCTCTAGACCGGTCCAGCCTGCAAGTGCCTCTGGTGACTGGAGAGCTTATTAAAATACAGGTTCCAGTTCATTACATCTTATGTGGGGGCCTGAGAATCTGTGTTTCAAATAAGCTCCCAAGTGATGCTCATCTGCTGGTTTTCTGATCACACTTTCCTGTGGTGAAGTGCTATTAATAGCTCAGTGCTCCTCAAGCCCTCATATGCATATGATTCCCTCTAGATTTATGCTGTTGAAGAAACGGTCTGGGGGCCGCCAGCATTGTCATCTCTTGGGAGCTTACTGAAAGTGCAGAATTTCAGGCCCCACCCCAGATGTACCAAATCAGAATGTGCATTTCGGTAAGAGTCCAAGGAAATTTATAAAATGTGTCACCCATTCAGGGTATGTGTTTATTCACATTGGACCCGGCTCTGGTTAAATGCCGTGCTCTCACCATCTTGAAATTCTTAATAATTCTTGAACAAAGGATTCTGCATTTGCGTTTTGCACTGAAAACCACAAATCATGCAGCCTGGTCCTGGACACCGCTCTCTACATCCGTGCTTTTCAAACTTAGGTGGGTACATGACCCAACTGGGGTATTGTTAGGAATTCGTGTGTCTGGCTTCCAAAAGATTCTGAATCGGTAGGACAAGAAGATCTGTAACAAACACCTCACCTGATTTTGATGCAAGTGGTCCATACCCACTTTGAGAAATACTCCACTGGTCAGCTTTCGCATCATTTCTCTCCTTTATTGTCCAAAAAAAATAAATCAGTAAGCGGCACAAAGTGAGCTGGACAGCAGAGCAGAGGTGTTTCCGGTTGAGCAGTTTTCCCCACAGGGGCTCTCAGCAAGCCTCCACACCCGCGCCTGAGAGGCCCAGCAATGATCCTGTGACATTTACACACGTATGAGTGGAAAGGATGCACAGACCAGGAGGACGGTCTCGAGAGGGACCGCCTGGGGGAGCGGGCGCGCCTGGCAGCAGTCCTCAGGCTTTTTATGGTCACAGAGAACTTTGAGAATTCAATGGGAGCAACTGTCCCTCCCCACTGAAAACCTCACCTTTGCGCATCCTAAGGGGAACCCAGGACCAGGAATTAGAACCTGGCTGAGATATTTGACTCCATCACCCCCAGCTCTCTGTTCTGGGCAAGTTATCCGACCGTTCCGATCCTGGAGGCCTGATCTTTAAGGCGGAGAATGGTAAGATCATCTATCTCAGCAATTTGCTGCAGGAATCACAGTGTGGATGTAAAAGCGCTTTGTACTCTGCAGAAGAAGATATAAATTGGAGGCAATATTGTACCTACTGTGGCTCTGTTGCTATTTCCAGCCTTATACTCAGGATCAGGACACTGCCTTTGTGAATTTAGCCTCAGGCCATAGAACATATCCTGTGTAGCTAGAGAAGGAAATGAATGCAGAGAAACTTGATGAGGACTTGGCCAGAGTAGCTAGGAAATTTGAAAGTGCAGGAAAAGAGAAGGGAGCTTCCACAATTTGGGGACTCCAGATGCAGAAATAAAAGAAAGAAAATCTATTTTTACACGTGCGAACAGTTTTGAGATTTTGGAAAATGCCTTCAGTCTAGCAGTAATTGAACATTTCTGCCCCTGGGTGTAATGAAGAGAAATAGCAATGGTGGTGGTCTGTATTTAGTTTTGACTTCAAAAGCCTTCTGTTGGAATCTGCTATTCTGAGATGAGAGGAAGAATGTTTAGTAGTTAAAAGTCTGGGTTTCTGATCTAGCAGCTATTATCTGTGTGATTTAGGAGAAGCGTTCAGTGTTTTGTTCTTCAATTCTTTTCACCAATAGGACCTTCCTCGTAGCGTTGCTATGAGTGTTGGACAACTTAGTACACCCAGAACATTTAGAAAGTAAAGCGAGGAATTATCATCATGCATATCATGGAAATCTCAGAGGGAGAGGTGGGGGTAGTCCCAGGGCCGAGCTATTCTTGGCATGGACAATGACTCCAGGTTATAGCTATTGAATATTTAGGACCATTGAAACCATTCTGTGCTCAGGGGTTTTCAGACACAGGGTCACTCAGCCAGTGTGCTGAGGCTGCAGTTCTGCAAGGCCTCTGATGCTGAAACCCAGGCCAAAGCAAACAGGAGGTGCCTGTGTGTACACTGGGAGCAGGGTGCCCAGTCATCTCAGTCTTGCCAAGAAGACCCTGATGGCATCTCTTTCTTTGTGGTCCCCTTGACTTACCCATCTGGTCCTCTCTCCAGGTGCACGATTGACAATCGGGTCACCCGGGTGGCCTGGCTGAACCGCAGCACCATCCTCTACGCCGGGAATGACAAGTGGTGCCTAGACCCCCGCGTGGTCCTCCTGAGCAACACGCAGACCCAGTACAGCATTGAGATCCAGAATGTGGACGTGTACGATGAAGGCCCCTACACCTGCTCCGTGCAGACGGACAACCACCCCAAGACATCCCGCGTCCACCTCATCGTGCAAGGTAGGCAGCCTTGGGGCCAGCCAGGGGTGGCTGGGAGGGCCTGTGTCTGACACTTTCACTGTGGTCCTCAATTTAAATGAGACTGTCTGTTCCATCTGGCCAGGACGGTTTCCTAATTTTCGCTTTGCCCTTAGATCCTGAAATTTCAAATCATTTTCCCATTGAATAGGACTAGGATTGGGGGCCTTTTCTTTGCTCCTGATCCAGTAATATATTGTCTCAGAAAATTATCTCCTCATTATTTCTTTCCTTGGCTTTTTTCTCCTCTGAGTTTTTTAAAGGTTCTATCCAGCGCTAAGTGTGCTTTATTTTCAGAGCAGCGTGTTAGCTCTTCTGGCTCTGCTCATATGCCATCCCTCACACAGCCTGCAAAGAAGGCAGAGCCGACCGCGGATGCTCTAGACACCTACCTGGGATGATGACAGCCACCTCTGCTGTTTGCAGCTTGCTTGCTTCTTCTTTCCCCTCCAGCCCGGGACCATGTCTCCCCTTTAATACCTGTGTCTGATTCTCCATGTTTTGATTGCATCCCACTCCCCTCCTGTTCCTCAGAGCCTCTCAACTCACCCCCAGCTTTTGGGATCTGTGTTTTTGCTTCTGTCTTACTTCTGCTGTCTCTGTGCTTCCCTGGCGCTTCTGTGCTTCCCCATAAGCAGAGCAGGTGCTAAACATTCAGACCACAGGTGACCACACAGACAGGTTCCTTGTCAGGGAGCCAGCGCTTTCTGGCTTGGGGGAACCTCAAGTTACCAACTGCGTCTCACGGTTTCCTTCTGTAAAATGGAATCAGTATTGCAAAGGTCTGCGGTGAGGATTACACTTTCCACGTACTGGAGTGTGAAACAGAAGAGGGTCTGGCACACAGAGATGCTATCTAAGTGTTAGCTAGGGCTTCCCTGGTGGCTCAGCAGTAAAGAATCTGCCTGCAGTGCAGGGGACCCGGGTTCGATCCCTGGGTCAGGAATATCCCCAGAGAGGGGAATGGCAACCCACTCCAGTATTCTTGCCTAGGAAATCCCATGGACGGAGGAGCCTGGCGGGCTACAGTCCTTGGGGTCGCAAATAGTTGGACAAGACTGAGAGACTCATGCTTTCACTTTAAAAAAATATAGTTGTTTTTAACTTTTTAAAAAACATAGTTGTGTGTGGACCAGATACCTTATTGTATTACCTCAGAGGTGAAGCCCCCAAGTGATGGAGCTGGGCCCTCTGCTGGGGTTTCTCTCCTGTTCTTCATCCCCCTAGATGGCAGGCCAGGGGCGATATGCCCCCGATCTCCAGCAACCCCCTTGGCAGTACACCCACAGGGAGGAGATAGCTGTGGATGGTGGGTGAAAACACAGGGAGCAGGATGGTGCTTCAAGGAAGATGAATAGGAAGGAGCTAGAAGATTCACGGGGAGCAAGCTGGGAGAAGGCAGGAGAGAGGGCAGCCAGGGTCAGGGTGCCGATTGGGGAAGGCAAGTCGGTGGGCAGTGATGGTTAGAGATCAGGCTGGAGGGACACTTGTTCAGGGATTAGGCCGATGAGGCCTCTGAGCCCCTTGTGCTGCGACACACCTTGGTCACACCACGTTGTGTGCATTCTATGTTTTTTTTTTTTTTCCCCTCTCCTTTTTCCAAAAGAAAATGATGATGGCTTTTTTCTTTTGTTGGTTCTATATATGAATATCTTTCAAACTGCTAGTACAAGCAGCATATTTTAAAGGAAATGAAATTACAGAGACAGGATCAGAGTGTATCACTAACGGAAGAATAGGTTTTGTTCCTTGAGATGGTTTCAGTGGGTGAACGTGTTGTTGTTGTGAAGAATTGGCCAGAAGAAGGCTGAGAATCCCTCTTCTGCAAGCGGGACTGAAGGATGCCTCAGTGGCTCGGGTTGCAGCAAGTGGTGTGTCCCAAGCCACACCCCATGCCCCCCACCCCATTCCCTCCACACGCACACACACTTACTGCTGAGAGTGTCTGACACTGACCGATAGACCTTAGGAACTCTGCACCATCACAGACACTTGTGTTAGGCAGCAGGGCTTTTATGGAGCCGGAAAACGGAAGGAGTTGTGAGAAACTCGGAAGCCCCCGTGCAAACAAGGATCATGTTTGTGCCATTTCTTTCTTAAGTTCCCCTCTCCCTCCTCCCACGCACCCATACACTCTCACCATGAGTGCCTGGCAGGTGTCTTAAATAAAGTGCACATTTAACAAATGCTTCTTGAAGCAAATGGCTGGATTGTAGCCCCGAGGACTCACGTAGACTCAAGGAGGGGAGGTTGAGTGTGTAGGGGTGGGGAGGCGCGAGGGGCAGGGGATATGGGATGGGGTCTACAGCAATGCTCCCTCCTGTCCGCGCTGATGGAAAGTGTCTAATCCGAAGCTCAGCATTTATACCTCTGGTTGGAGAGGTGGCCTGTGAGCATGACACACCTCCTTGAGTATCGAAATCTCATCTTGGGCTAATTTTCGAATGCTGATGGGTGTATTGATCTGGAAACGAGCCGGGTTAAAAAAGGCTCTGGTCTTGTCCACAGACTCAGCCCCAGCTAATCTGCTGTCGATATGCCTGGACCGGGCATTATTGACACTTTAATGAATAGAGGACCGTGGTTTCTTGGAGCCAGCCTGTTCCCGCTCTTAAAAGCAATCAGACAAACTAAATACAGCCAAGCTTCCCTGTTTCTGTATTGGAAAGAGGATGCATCACCATCCAGGATTTTTTTTTAAGAATGTATTTATCTTGGGATCATTTATTGTACTGAACATAAACCCTCGTTCCCTGCAAAAGCGGACTTCTGGATTCTGTTGTCATCCCCGCTCAAACTTTTGCAGAACAGTGTTGAAATGAAAGATGTATGAACTTTTCAAAACTGTATTGTGATCGTTAAAAACACACTCACAGACAGACACACACATCGTAGCAGCAGCAGAAAGGAAGTAAACTGATATTTTTACCCAAGAGTGTGTGTATTTGGGTACGTGTAGTCAGCTTCGTACATAAATAAACCCACACAGAAGGAAGGTAATTTTTTTTCACAGGATCACATGAGCGTATTGAAGTCTAAGATTATGTTTCCCTCATTCCTATCAAATACCCCTACTGCCCCGCTTGTTCTCTCTACTGGGTCTCCTCTCTGGTTGTGATTCTGTGTGTTTATCCCCTGCTTAGGCCTGGTTCCACCCTTAAATCTGTCTCAGTACCAGCCACTCTGCCCTCTCTGTATGCGCCCCCACCCTCGCCTTCATTCATAAAGGCGAGGGTGGGGCATAAATCACCATTGAGAACAACTCTGTCCCGGGACCCTGGCCCAGCTCTAGGCACATGAAGATGAATGAAATGCCACCCATGAAGCATGAGTTCCCCTTCATGGGGAGTGGATGGACTTGCATGCCACCTCCAAACCCTCCCCAGGAATTTAGGTTCTAAGCTGCTTCAGTCGTATCCAACTCTTTGCCACCCTGTGGACTGTAACCCACCAGACTCCTCTGTCCATGGGATTCTCCATCAAGAATACTTGAATGGGTTACTGTGCCCTCTTCCAGGGGATCTTCTCAACCCAGGGATCAAACATGTCTCATGTCTCCTCTACTGGTAGGTGGGTTCTTTACCCCTAGTGCCACCTGGGAAGCCCCTCTGGGAGTGTAGACTTTGGCTAAATCCTTCTGGGGCACCAACTTCCTCCAAACCCCTGGGTCCTCTCACCCCTCTGGTATGTGATCAGACATTGTAATAGTATTCAGAAACCTTCTCTACAGAGACTGGTCCACTTATGTGGCTCGCGTGTTTCCGAGGGCTGCTGGGCAATGGTCAGTCCTCTGGCTGAAGCTCGGGGCTGAAGGCTAGGATTTTCCTTTCCTGTGTCTTCCAGAGCTCGAGTTCTTAGTGCATCTTCAGCCCTTCTACCCCTCAGGGCAAACCTTTCACTGTGCCAAGTTCTAGAGTTGTCCTTGGTTCCCTAGGATATTTTAAAAACCTACTGAAGGAAAAACACCAATACAGTATACTAACGCATATATATGGAATTTAGAAAGATGGTAACGATAACCCTGTATACGAGACAGCAAAAGAGACACTGATGTATAGAACAGGCTTATGGACTCTGTGGGAGAGGGAGAGGGTGGGAAGATTTGGGAGAAATTAAAAAAAATAAATAAATAAAACTCAACATTCAAAAAGCTAAAAAAAAAAAAACCTACTGATAATCTGTCACATCCTTATAGTAAAAGAAAAGGGAAAGAAGGGGTGTTCAGTTCCTTTTATTAGTGGGTCCGTCTCTTCTCTTCTCACTACCTGTAGTTGTTGCATTGTATTTTCTGTGTCTCTCTTTTTTTTTTTAGATGGATAGCTCTGGAGCTACCTATATTCTCCCAGAGCTTTCCAGTGCTGGTGAGGGGTGGGGTGGTTTCCAAAGGTCCCGGCAGGACTGGTGAAGTGACTGGAGTGGAGACGGGGGTGAGGCAGGCCTGGGCGGCAGGGAGAGCCCTGCAATGGGCAGCCTGGGGAACGAAGGAGCAGCTCTGGAGTAAAACCATGGAGAGCCCCGGGGCAAAGGAGGGGAGAGTGTGAAAGCCCAGGGAACTCAGCCTTCATGGCCAGGCCTGTAAGACCAGCCAGCAGGATAGAGTTGATGGTGCTTCTGATTTGCATTGTCCCGGGACAGCGTCTGGGGAGGAGCCTGGGCAGTCACATGGGGTGAGTGTCCGAGGCAGGTTGGGAGCAAGGGGCAGCCTTGGGTGGAGAGCGGTACTGGAGCTGGTGTGGGAGGGAGGTGGGGGCAGGCAGCTGGGGCTGGTGGCAGGAAGGATAAGAGACAGACAGAACAGGTGAGCTAAGTAGCTGCTCAGCAAGGTGGCTTTTAAATTAAATTCGAATTAGCTATAACCAAATGCAATTTAAAAATCTACTCCTTCAGTCACACTGGCCATATTTCAGATGCTTCTAGAGCTACAGGGGGTGGTGGCTCCTGTACTGAAGGGTGCAGATGGAATGTCCCCAGCGGCCTTGAACCATCACCTGGGCAGCAGGTGCTGAAGCCAAATGGGCTTCATTGACTTCAAAGGCCGGGTGTGGGGTGGAAACAGGGATGGGATTTTGGAGAGAAGATGGAAATTAGAAAAGATGGTGGTGCTTTAAATACAAGAGAAAACTGTGGGGAAAGATGTAGGTCTGGGGTTCCTCTGTTAGCTTCAGAGAGAAGGACGTCCGGAGTCAGGAACTTTGTCCTAAAGAGCAGAGCAATAACTCGGTGGCTGAATAAGTATGTGAATGTGGGGGAGGCGCGTCCACCAGGACATGGAGATTCTGGCCTTGGAGCCTGGGGCAGGGTGATGCTTACTCATCTAAAGGGCCCTGTGCTGAAGAGGCAGCAGGGTGGGGGCTTCAGCCGACATGGGGGCAACAGAAAGGGGGGCTTCAGACACTAGGAATTCTTGATTTTCTGATGCCTTGAATTCTCCATTCAAAATAAGTTTGTGAAGAGTAAAAAAGACCACCCAGGGGTTTGCGTGCCCACTTAGGCAGCCGGAATGTAATCTCTGAGACCAGAGTGAGGGAGCTCCATCTACGATTTATTAAAATTTGGGTCTAGCGATTTCCATCTCTTTGACCTCAGGGTGCCCTGCTTTATGAGTGTAATTAATAAGAGGCCGCTTCTCCAGTTCAGTTACACGCTTTAACTCTTTCCCCCTCTGGATTCGGCTGCCAAAGCAAGCTTCTCGGAAAAGCTCTACGCTTGTCTTCATTGCTCCTTTCAAGAGGCCCCATTCTGGAAAGCAGAGTGAACAAAAATGCTTTGTGCTGAATTGTTCTCAAATTCAGGACAGCATGGAAGACCTCCCCAAAGCCCTAATTGTATCTATAAAAGCCCTGGTAGTGCAGGGAAACCGCCCTGGTGGTCTTAGGGAACCTTAGGGAATGGTCTCCGTGTTGTTGGTGTTCAGTCACTAAGTTGGGTCCGAATCTTTGCCACCCCATGGTCTGCAGCACGCCAGATTTCCCTGTCCTTCACCATCTCCCAGAGTTTACCCAAATCCATGTCCCTTGTGTCGGTGATGCCATCCAACCATCTCATCCTCTGCTGTTGTCTTCTTATCAGAGGGCAGAAATTGACTGGTGGTCTACCTGCTGAGCTTAAATCTCACTTAGAGACCTATTTGCATGATAGAGAAGAGTAGAATACAGTGCTTATAAAAGTGGAGGTATTGGTATAATAATAATAATAACACAAGCTTTTGGACCTTTATCCGTTTTCTAGACCCTAACTAGGTCTCTCTTTTGTCACTGGAGCATCAAATCAACCCCTCCCTTTTGTTTGGTGTAAATGAGTTTTCGTAGTTCTTCCTGGGCAGAATTAATCTGAAAATCCTTTCTATTGTTTGATAGTTAATTACCTGCCTTTTGGAGTCAAACAGGCTCTGGAGCTCACGTGAAGCGGGGCCTCCACTAATGTCTGTGGAATAAGGCAGAAAGGAGCAGAGGAAGCCAGGATGTGGCTGTCCCTTCCAGAGAGAAAGGGAAAAGGCCAGGGAATAGCCGGCAGCAGCCAGTGACTTGCAGACAATAAACAGAGCTTTGCAAACACCAGCCCTTCTTTTAGCCTATGTTGTCTCTCTGCTCAGAGCCCTCCCCTCTTACCTGCCTGATAGGTATAATAGTGTTGCTTCCTAATCCCGAATAATTAATTGACCTTGTCAAGCCAAACTCATTATTATGATTAAGAGAACAGGAACAATAACTTTTAATTTCTAGACACCAAGCCCCGTAGACCCTCCCCAACCCAAACCTGAACAAAAGGGAATTTGAAAAACAACAGATCAAACGGAACCATGCGGTGTAATCCTTACAATGAAAGCAAGTTCTGTCTCTCCAGTCACATCCTCAGGAAAGCAGTCTCCCTCCTCCTCCCCCCTTCACCTGCCCACCCCCAGCCCTGCAAGGCTCCCTTGGAGCTGAGAAAACCTTTGCACCATCTAATTTCCATTCGGGCTGTGTCTCCCTGAGTCCATAACAGAGGAGCATCATCGTTGAGCCTGAGTCCACAGAAGTCACCTTTTGAGCCCATCTGCCTTCTTCAGCTGCCAGTGGCCTTGCGTGGCTGGAGGTCCCGTTTGCCATCCCAAACTGCTCTCCAAACTGTCTTAGCCACTCCTTGCCCCATTCAGGACAGAGATGAAAATGCATATTTGCCCTGGCTGTAAGACTGCCTCTGAATTCCACAGGACTTTCCCCAAAATCAGGAAATTAAATTCTTCCACGCAATTAAGTGTTCCTCAGAGCACCCTGGAGAATGACAAGAAAGTAGGGCATTTTACCTGAAATTGATTCACAGAATTTCAACAGCATGCGAATGAGGCGACTCAGTTTTACCTGCTGAGTTTTAAAAATTTTTGATGCGGTTATGGGCCATGGAGGGGCAAAAATTCTGAGCCTGTTAACTCAATTTTAGTAAACCCCCTGGAACGTCATCCATCTGCTAAGCCAAGTAGGGTAAAGTCTATTAGACTAAAGGAAACTGAGGAAATTGCCATAGTAAAATTTATATAGGCGTAATAATAGCATTTTCTGTGGGGTCTGGTGTTGCTGGGGAGGGTCCTCCAGTTTTCTAGGCTAGTGGGGAAAACCAGGCTCCTGCCTGCTGGGGCTTCCTGGTCAGCACAGTGAATATTATTATGGGTCCCATGTCCAAACTGTCCACAGCACAGGGCTCTAGGGAAGCAAAAGCCTGGGTGACCCCATCACTTCACAGCAAGCCTTAGGGCGTCGGACAGTGTCCCTCCAGGCAGGCAATTAGAGCTCCCGAGGGGAGGTCTTTGCGCAGCTGCAGAATTCTCCCTTAGGTGGTCTTCCCCAGGGAGTCTGCGCTTCCTCAGATTCTCATCCCAGAGGCTGAATCAAGTGGCTCCTATTTCTCCTGGATCTTGTGTAGCCTTGCAGCCTCCAAATAAGCCTTGTTGTCCTTTTTCACTGGGGAGAGGTCACACATCAGATCCTGAGCGAGCAGCTCTTCCTAATAACTTCCTCCAGACTCCCATTCCACACCAGAGGCCCCCAGTGGTTTACTTAAATTGAGCTCGAAGCAAATATTTTTAATGAAGGATTGTATAAGGTGTCTTTATAGCTTTGTGACCCACTGGATCTGCCTCATGGCTATTTTCCTAAAGATTCTGGTAGGTCATCCCTGTAAGGGTGTGTGTCAAGTGCGATCAAGAACAGCATCTTTAATTTGAAAGTCATAACTGTTGTCAATGACTCAGAAACATCTGAAACCTCTCTCCTCTTCTTGCTAAACTTGAAATGCCCAGCTTCCTAGGGCATGGGGAGAAACTGGTGACCAAATCTCTTAGTCTATCTTTTGTCAACTTGAGAATTGTCAGCTGTCAACTTTCAGTTCCATTTAACAAACATTTGGAAACCAGCCGCTGGGCACATGAGTGTTCAGAGTGCCCGCCTTGTCTGTATTGCTAATACTGAGATGCAGTATTAGCAAATAACCCTCTTAGAAGGTCACAGGGATTCAGATGCTTATACATAGAGAAGCCATGAATACACCGAAAGGGAGGAACTGACTTTATCTGCAAGATTAGGGAAAACTGCAAGATTGCATGGGAGAAGCCAATGGCACCCCATTCCAGTACTGGCAAAGATGTCTGGCAAATCCCATGGATGGAGGAGCCTGGTAGGCTGCTGTCCATGGGGTCCCTAAGAGTCAGACACGACTGAGTGACTTCACTTTCACTTTCCACTTTCATGCATTGGAGAAGGAAATGGCAACCCACTCCAGTGTTCTTGCCTGGAGAATCCCATGGACAGAGAAGCCTGGTAGGCTGCAGTCCGTGGGGTCGCACAGAGTCGGACATGACTGAAGGGACTTGGCGGCGGGGGTGGCAAGATTGCATTTCTCCAGGGTCTTCAGGGGTGAGCAGGATTTCGGGGGGCCTCCGACAAGAAGCAGCCCAGGCAGGAGCAGCAGCATGCACAAAGGTGGAAAGTCTGAGAGTGTATGACATGTAGGAGGAGGAGTACAGAGGAGCAGGAGGAGTTCCAGGGCAGGGCTCCTGGGACGAAACCACTGAAAGTGTGGCCAGGGAGATCGGCTGCATCTAGGCTGGCCTGTGTGTCCAGAAAGGAGCTCAGTGATGATCAGAAGGATGGGTGTCCTGTGATTTCCCTTGACGTCCTGTCCCTTGACGTCCTTCAACAACATCACTTCTCTTCCTCAAGGAAAGTTGCATTCCATTGTTTTGGCAAAAGCCAGGTATCCAGAAGGCTCTCAGTGGAATAGAGAATGGCAAGTGTCAGGGGCAACGCACCTTGGAGGAGACAGAAGTGTTGGAAGGAAGAGCAGATCCAAGCCCAACCAGTCCAAGGCCCCTCGCATGTCCAGATACACAGGGGAAAGACTGCAAAGATTCTTTTGCCATAAGGTCAGTATTTAAAGCATAGCAATATATGTTTTATAATTGCAGTCACATCAATGATGACGACTTTCCATCACTGTAGTTAAGGTACCTTTCTTTGTACACTAGCGTATGGGTCCCCAATCTCCAGGATCTAAAGCTTGATGATCTGAGGTGGAGCTGATGCAATAATAATAGAAATAAAGTGCACAATAAATGTAATAATGCTAGAATCATCCTCAAACCATCCCTGCCCCTCACCGGTTCATGGGTGGAAAAATGGTCTTTCATGAAACTGGCCCCTGGTACCAAAAAAGTTCCCCTGCACTAACAGAGTCCTTGGAGCTGGGGTTTTTAACTCTGTCATCATGATGACTGAATCAGAGAGGGCAGGGATGCTGCCAAGGATAAATGAGAATCACAGGAAGGGGTCCACAGCCCCTTGGGTCCACAAGACTACCCACCACCACCCGCCTCTCATTGATACCCAAGAGCCTGTGGGCAGAGGACACCCAGTCTTTTAGATGTCTCCAGGCCAACTTAGGCTAGATGGTATCACCCCTTGGCGCAGAGCGTAAGATTTATATTCCTGTTGAGAGCCGTCTGTGATAATTTAGAGTCTGACATTGGTGAGAAATCTAATTGGCTTCTGCTGGAGTTGGGCTCAGTGGAGAAGGACTCCCGGAGATGCTGGAGCTGGATGTTTTCCTTTCGGGAGATCTTCATTTCATGTTATTTGAGAAAAAAATTTATTGATTTAAAATTAGGGCAGTTTAATTTGGTGGCATGTTTTCTTTATGTCTCAATTATATATTCATGTCTTTGTGGTAAACTCAGCTGGTGGGGGGATTAAGAATTCAAAATAGAGGATTTTCACTTGGCAAATAGTGTTTTCTACTCTGATTAATTGGGAGTCTGCACAGTGAACCCGGCGTTGGCTCTGTCGGGGATGGAATGGCTTAGCAGAAAGAAGTAAATTTCAGGATTTAGGAGTCCTGGATTCTAGTCTGAATCTTGACATAAGTACCTGGAAAAATGACCTACTTCTTTCATCTATTTCAGATTAGACACACTTTATAGAAATGTCTTGATGTATCACCCAGTCTTAATTTGGAGAAAGGTACAGGAGAGAAGGAAGCTGAACATCGTTAGATAATAACGTCCTCCGTGTGCGTAGTCATTTATCAGCCATAAAGGCTTCCAGGCTCTTCCCTCCCTTTGTCTTGTATTGGCTCTTTTAGACAGTCGTGGTTCTCTGTACCAAGAATGCATCTGTGCCCTCTTGCAGATTTGGGTCCCCGTTCTTGGAGGTCATCTGGGGTGCACCCCCCTCTCCCCATCCTAGTCCCTCCATGGCACTCTGTGTGCCTGGTTTTCTGACCTCTGACCTGCCGATCTCCCTCTGCTCTCCTGCCATCATCCCCCTCTCTCACAATTCCCAGGTCTGGTTTGTGGGGTCATAGGGTACCACCGTGGCTGGACTTCATCAGGGGGCACTTGTGCTCACGCTGCTCCTCCCTCTAAGCACCCAAGCTGGCCATGACTTTGCTCACTGCTTTGAGATAAGGGATCAGAAAATCTCACTGTTCTTTTCCCCTTTCACTTGTGCATCAACTATCACATGTCGAGTACTGATATACGGTTTGGAATAGATACAAAGATGAATGAGACCGGTCCCTGTGATCAGGAGGTATAATGGGGTTGGGACAGTAATCAGGGTTTATAAGGGAGCTGTTGGGACAGAGCCATTCACAAGGATCCAAGGACTAAGACAGAGATGCTCTTGTGAGCTGGGGAGCCAGCTTGGGTTCCGGGAAGGCCAGGCAAATAGAAGGTCTTTTGAAATGAATGGTCTGACATTTTAGCCCTTGGCTGTTAAAATGACAATAAAACAGCTCGTCTGCCCACACACTCTCTGCTCTCCATCACCCACCATTTCTTCACTTGAAACCCAAGTGCACTTCTCAAGCCGTCTCTGGGGTCACACAGAGTCGGACACGACTGAAGCGACTTAGCAGCAGCAGCAGCAAGGACTTTGGGGCTTCCCAAGTGGTACCAGGGGCAAAGAATCCCCTGCCAATGCAGAAGGCATAGAGACATGGGGTAGATTCCTGGGTCAGGAACATCCGCTGGAGAAGGAAATGGCAACCCACTCCAGTATTCTTGCCTGGAGAATCCCATGGAAGTGGGCTATAGTCCATAGGGTCGTAAAGAGTCAGACACAGCTGGGCGTCTGAGTATATATATGGACATCCTTTGGACATGAATCCAAGTGCCATGTCCTGAGGGAGCTTTCTCAGACCCCCTGTCTTAGGTTCGCCCCTGCCCTCCCTTCCCCTGGAGGTAGGATCATGAAACTCTGTGTTTCTCGCTGCAGTTGTAATTCGACATTAGTTTTGTGATTAGCTGAATTATGTATGTTTTCCAAGAAGCGTGTCTGCTTTTGCCTTCTATCCCCAGGGCTTGGAACTTAATAGGGGCTCCCAGGCTCTTTGTTGGATAATGAATGGACCCATAAAGCTTCTTTTTTTAAATCGTTAAGCAAATTGATTTGTTATATGTTGAGACTGTCTGCGACCAGTTAAATAATCCCCACCCAAAAATATCAGGTCCTAATTTTTGGAGATTTGAGTGTTACCTTATATGATGATTCTTTGTAAGTGATTAAGGTTTGGCATGGAGAGATTAGCCTGGATTAACCAGGTGGACACTGAATATAATCACATGTATCCTTAGAAGAGGGAGGCAGGAGATTGTACACAGACACAGAGGAGAAAGCCATGTGAAAATGGAGCAGGGCCTCAAGGTTGCTGTCCTTGGTAACTGGGGTGAGGTGGCCATGAACCAGGGTGTGTCAGCAGCCCCCAGACTCTGGAAGAGACCAGGGACAGATTCTCCCGCTAGAGCAGCCAGAAGCCGTGCGGCCCGGCAGGCATCTTGCTATCAGCCCAGCGAGACTCACTTTGGACTTTTGGTCTCTGGGACTGTGGGAGAATACATCTCTGTTGTTGTAAGCCACTTTTTGGTAACCTGTTAACAGCTTCCACAGGAAGCTAATACACTGGCCTTTAACACTGCAAGTTCCCGGTGGCTGAGAGTCAGCAAAGTTTGGTACTTCAGATCTGCCAGAAGTGCAAGTTTGGCCAATGGAAGAGTTGAAGAAAGGGCTATCTTTGGGGCAGGCTGTTTCCATTATTTATTTTTTAAAGTAAGAAGCTCTTTGGCGATCCACCCTTGTAATGTAGACATATGTACGATATCAACTCCTTGTCCATGGGGGTGCCTGCAGGAGGTGACAGAGTAATCCAGATGCCAAAACAGAGACTATGCTCTGTGACCATAACTGGCCCCCAAGGTGCTGGGGTGAGGGAAACACATGTGGGTCTAGTGGGAGGAGACGGGTGACATTGCCCAGCCCTGGGCTATGAGATGTGGTTTGGGAATGTGGGGTTGGAGTTGCGATAAAGTTGCTCAGTGTTCTCTTATTAACTGGCTGGGATTGGCGGGGGGCGGGGGTGGTGGTCGTTACTCTTTGGACTTGATCTCTGTCTCCCGGGCACCTTAAACTGAAAAGGTACAACGTTGACCTCTTGCATTCTAGCCGTCTTTGCAGATGGGCCCTCACCCCGACCCCAAGCTTCTTCCTTCTGTGTCTCCCCATCTGTGGCCTTGAGCGCGTGTGAGTTGTTGATGATGCCCTGGGTTGGCCACAGTGAGGCCCTGTTTGGAAGATGGGCAGGATTGATGTTAAATGCGCACTCTGTCTGGGACGGTTGTTCCCTCCGTCTGCCATCTCCCGTCTGTCTCTCCGAGACTGTTTTCATCTGATCTTGCCAGCAGCTTCTTTTCTGTTGCCGCCTGCGCTTTCTGCGGTCTTCTGCCTCTTGCAGTCTTTCATCCTTTTTCCTTTCTTTGCACCCCTGCTCAGGTTTGCTCTCCTTGTTGCTCTGTTTCCTGAGCACCACCTTGAACTTGTAGCCGCACTGTCCTCACTTTGACCTCCTGGTCTCTGTCCTGTGCCGTCTTGTGCTCATGGGCTCTTTGCTCTCACGTTTGTCTGGATCCCCTCTCCCTGCTGTGTTTTCTTTCTGTCTTTCTCCCTTCTCCCCTGCTTCCTTGGCCCCTTTTCGTCTGGCATCCCTTAGTCTCTTCCCTCCTGTCCACAGCCCCATGCTCCCCGGCCTGCCCCCTGCCCCGCAGTCTCTGCCCTCCAGCCTGTCCACTAGGACACTTTCTCCTGTGATCGGCATCTGTGATTTCCCTCCAGTACTGAGAGCTCACATGGCTGTGATGCAGAGAATAAGTAATCAAGTGTGCTTTTTATTTCTTTATTTTCATTTCACCTAATAAGCACATCTTGAAATGGAGCTGTGTGTCACTCACACTATATCACTTCCCCTGGGGAGTCCTCATTCGTTCTCACTTGGAATTCTCTCCCTGCACAGCCCAGGGAGGGAAGATGGTACACTGAAGGTTTCTTTGTTGGGCTTCAAACATGGTGTGTCTGTGTCCTTTATCCCTAATGCTGCTGTATGTGTTGGGGAAGGGGTGTATCTGTTTATGAGCCAGAAGGAACTCACAGTTGATGGTGATATAATGGACTTATGTTAGGCCAGATTGAATGTGAAGAACCATAGAGGGAAGAGGGGCTGCACCCTGGGGCTGGGGTCTCTGGGGTGACTTTGGCAGAAGGACCGTTCTGAAAGACTGTTCCTTAACTCCACCTGCCTTTCCACTGATCCACTCAAGCGAGTGAAGAGTGAAAGTACCAGTTGTCTGAAACATCATGGCCACTCCACTGGTCGCCCAGACCGTTCTCCGCAGAGAGGCACTGCCTGTCTTGAGGCCGGGCCCGGCCACACGCAAGAGCAGCAGGACAGAGGGACTCCCTGGAGTGGGACGGTGGCCGCAGGGCAAGCATCTGAGCTGAGTTCCAAGGTCTTCCCGGCCCCCTCTATGCCCAGAGGCTCTAGACTGGGGTGCCTTACTGGGGTACAGTGTGCCCACAGCTGTGCTGGTCTTGGGAGGTTGTAAACATAGCTTCTCATCTCATCTCACTGTAGAGGCAACTGGAGGAAAACAGAGCGCTCGAGCTTTCATCCTGCAGTGATCATGATACTTACAGCTGTTCCTTACTGAAAGCTTACTATGTGGCAGCCAGGAAGTGGGTGTAAAGCACTTTACATATATCATGTCATTTAGTGCCCAAAACAACCTTGTGCAACCGATGAGGAAACAGAAGTTTACTCGCCTGGGTCTAAGGTCCCCCACATTGGGAAACAGCAGAGCCAGGTCTGAGCTCTGGTGTCTTAACCACTACACACCTGACCACAGGCATTGCCCTCCCTCTCATGAGCAAAGACTCAGGCTAATCTGACTCAGGAGGAATGGCTGCCAGATGGGAATGTGCCCTATGAGCGTGGACCATGGTCTCAAACCATTTCAGAGCTGGAAACACCTTGAAGGCCACCTAGCCAGGGATCCTCTGTGTTGTTGTACATCATTTTTACTTAAAGCATTATCCAACAACACCAGTCTTGAAGGTCTCCTCCCCAACTAGGGTTTCTGACTCAGTTTACTGGAGATATGGTCATGGCATACTTATATATCAAAACACCTTGGGTCCTTATATATTTCACCTACGTTGAGAACCACTGTTCTAATATTACAAATTGTTCTTGTTGTTCAGTCACTCAGTCGTGTCCAACTCTTTGTGACCCCATGGATTGCAGCACGCCAGGCTTCCCTGTTCTTCACTATCTCCCGGAGTTTGCTAAAACTCATGTCCATGAGTTGGTGATGCCATCCAACCATCTCATCCTCTGACACCTCCTTCTCTTCCTGCCCTCAATCTTTTCCAACCTCAGGGTATTTTCCAATGACTCAGCTCTTCCTATCAGGTGTCCAAAGTATTGGAGCTTCAGCTTCAGCATCAGTCCTTCCAATGAATATTCAGGGTTAATTTCCTTTAGGATTGACTGGTTTGATCTCCTTGCAGTTCAAGAGACTCTCAAGAGTCTTCTCCAACACCACAGTTCAAAAGCATCAGTTCTTCAGCGCTCAGCCTTCTTTATGGTCCAACTCTCACATTCATACATGACTACTGGAAAAACCATAGCTTTGACTTTGCAGACCTTTGTCAGCCAAGTGATGTCTCTGCTTTTTAACATGCTGTCAAAGTTTGTTTTCTTTCCTATAGAACCCCTAATTCAGTCACCTGATCCTATAGGTACCCCTTGTTTATATCGGCCCATCTTTACTGTCACTGTCTTGGTTCAGGATTGTATCTCAGTTTACCTAATCAGTTACCTAATTGGTGTACAGTACGTGTCCTCCACTATGCATCCTCTATCCAGCAATCACAGCAGTAATCTACTAGAAGGAGCGTGCATGCATGTTCAGTCATGTAGAGTCTTTGTGACCCCATGGATGATAGCCTGCTAGGCTCCTCTGTCCATGGGATTCTCTAGGCAAGAATACTGGAGTGGGTTGACACTTCCTCCTCCAGGGGATCTTCCCAACCCAGGGAAATTAACCCAGGTCTCCTGCATTACAGACAGATTCTCTACCACTGAGCCACCTGGGAAGCCCACAAGCAATAATAATAGAAAACATTTATTGGGTTTTTACTAGATCATGGGTACCAGGCTTTAGTACTTAACAAAATGTCATTAAATCTCACTGCAGGTACTTCCCTGGTGGTTTAGCAATTAACATTCCCGGCTTCCATTGCAGGGGGTGCAGGTTTGATCTCTGGTAAGGGAACCAAGGTCCCCTATGCTGCATAGCATGGCCTATATATATATCTGTCTGTCTATTATCTATCTATCTTTCTATCTATCTCACAACAATCCTAGGTGGTAGGTTAAGAATATGATACCTACACTTTGCAGATGAGGACACTGAAGCTTAAAGGGGTTAAAATCTTGCTAGAGATCCTAAAGCTTCCACATGGAAGATGGGCCTTGAGCCCTTACGTGCTGTTGAAAGGGCCCAGGGTGGTTTACCCCCTTGTTGGCAGGCTGAACTTTTGAGGTACTTTCTCAAAATCATCCTCTTGCCAAATGCTGCTACCTACAGAGAAGAGTCCTTTTTTCTTTTATTTTTGGGAGTTTCCCTGTTTTCTCCATAATGTTGATTTCATTGCATTTTCATAATATTTCATGCTTTAATTTAATTTATTTAGTGCTGTTGCACAGTGCCCTGGGCGTCTCAGGAGAAGCAGGAATTTTATAAATAAAATTATTATTACAGCTGCTCTGATAGCAGCCCCTGAGCTAGTTGGTTGATGTATTGATTACTCCCTGTGTTGAAAAGTTTCCCCTAAAGCCCTTTATGGCCCAAGTCCTCCCTGTCTTTTTCTGCTTTCTCCTGTTTGTTGAAATCTAGACCCAGTTGTGTAGATTTTCTTCTAGAGGTCCCTGCCAGGGAGATCAGAGAACCCCTCAGCCAGTGTTCCCTGTAATGTATTCCAGAGAGCATGACCTATTTTATTTTTTTTTTAACCTTTTTGAAGCACTGAAGTACCAAGTCCCATTTGCTAGACCTATAATGTCAGTTTTGCAGTGATTCAACCCTCTTGGCCCACCATGCTAAATAAGACCTTGTTAGTTATTGGACTGCAGCAGGAATCTCTTCCAGGACACTCTCAGGCTAGATAGGAGTTAATCATGACACTCATTTGGAACCTAGAATTTCAGAACTCTAAATTTTAAGAGATAAGCAGACGTAATATGTGTCAGTCTCAAAAGGAAGAGAAGCCCAAACCACAAGAAGAAGGTGAGAGTCTGTGTTATTGACCATCATTTTTAGCATTAAGGCTTCTTTCTGGAACTGCCTGCTGCCTCACAGTCTCAGAGACCTTTATCAGCAAGATGTGTGGGAGGACCATTGTCTTGTATTTATAGAATACCTGTGACATGATGAGGAATTCACAGGATAAGCTCATGGCTGTGCTGGGGTTTCTCCCTGGACATCTCTCAAACCATACCAATGGATTAGACCTTCCCTCTCTCAACTCCTTACATGGCATGTTCCTTTTCCCATTATTTTCAATGCATTTTGCTCATTTATTCATTCAATAAAAATTTTTCAGTGGGAACATTCTTGGTGGTTCAGTGGTTAAGAGTCCACCTTCCAATGCGGGGGACACGAGTTTGATCCCTGGCCGGGGATCTAAGATCCCACCTGCTGAACGGAAGCTAAGCCCGTGTGTCCCAATGAAGACCTGACACAGCCAAACATCATTCATTCATTAATTTAAAAGAAAAAAATTCTTAAAAAAATTCACCGAGCAAAATTCCCACAAACAGGAGAGAGCAGCAAAAGACAGGGCGAACTGGGGCCACAGAAGGCTTTAGGCGAAAGTACATCCCACCTCTGTGGCCAGCGTGCATCAAGACAAGGATGAGCAAGATCAACCTCGGTACTCACTTCTTTGGTGTTGGTTCCCACCTCCTTTCCTCCTTTCATCTTGACTTGTCTCCATCTCAAGCCAATATTTTCCTCCTAATTTACAGTTGCCTTTAGGATTTCTGAAGAAGTTTCCTAATTAACCAAGAGCAATACGCTGCGCTGTCTCTGTGTTTTTAGAGAACGAATGTGAGTAGCCAATCTGTCCATTGCAAATGAGTTCATTCCTATTCAGGCAGCGGCTGGCACGCACCTTGCCTGAGGCTTCTGATGTTATGAGCAACATATTGGCTTTCGATGTCTGTACTTCTTCCCAGCTACACTGGGAGCCCTAGATGAATGAAAGACACAGTAACTTGAAAGAATTTATTGCATTACACATGGCGGCCATGCATGGTTTCAGTAGCAGGCAACACAGTGGGTTTGTTCAGGGTGAATGTGTATGGCCTTCTCTCACCACACAAAGGTTGTTGGCTATCTAACAGCTGTATTTTCTTCTAGCCAAATAAGAATATGAAACAAGCTATGACCCAGATGTCTAAGTCCATGAGACATAGACAGGATGAAGCCTGTTTCTTCCCCAAAGGGAAGAATAATTTCCAATGAAAAATGACTAACTGACCGTTTGCTGCAAAGGAGGGAGCCTAGAGACCTGTCTAGTTTGGTTAAAATTTCCTATGGCTCACAAATGCCTCCTGATCCTTAGAAAGCAGAGAGAACCCAAGGAACTTTGCATTTCTCAGCCCAGCCTTCTCAAGATACAAGAATCACTCATTGGCAGCTTGTAGCCCTACTAAGTGCAAGTCACTGGTTCACAACACTGCTTGGGCTGAGCAAGGACATTCTACCCCATTCTTCATGGTACCATGAGTTTGGCTGGAGTGATTTGTCTTTTGTCCCCTCTCTAGAGTTCATCTAAAGAGGTACAAATCTCCCATTTCTCCAAATAGACTGAGTTTAGGAGGCCTTCTTACCTGGATTATTAGAGTCCTAGGCTGCTGTCTGTCCCTTCTCCATTGAGTGTCTCATGTCACTCTCATTGTCATTCTCTGCTAGTCCTTTAATGAAAATGGCCAACTTGCTCAGAGATAACAGAATAGGAATCAATGGGACCTGCAATTGTCTGCATGCCAGACTCTCTTGTCAACCTCGTCTCCGATCCATTCTGCCAACCCAACCTCCTCTGGGACTGAGACGTTTGAAAACAGCGCAGCAGCCTCATCTCCCGGGCAGTGTTTTTCTCCATCATTTGCTTTATTAAATATTGATTTTCTGTTGCATTATTAAACCTTAAGTCTAGAGCATAAATTCTGGGCTGATACTTTAATCTGGCTCTCCTCTTTTTTTTTTTTTTTTTTTGGCTTTTGGAACTGATTTTCAGGCCAGATCTCCTGGGGAATCTTTAAGTCAACCCAAGGCCTGTGAGAAATCTGCCTGAAAGAAGGGGGAAGAGCCCAGGCTTGAGAGTAGCTCACCTCCTGGGGCAGGACAAAATAGACTGAGCTTATGTAAGGCAGACCCTCACTTGGTGCAGACCCAGAAGCCTGGCCCTGCTGGGATGCACGTGCTTGTACCAGGAAGGCCTTTTGGAGTCCCACCACCAGAACTGAGGAGCAGGCAAATGGTGTACTGAACTGATTTTAGAATCAGACATCACAGAGCTCCTCAGATGTTATCTGATCCATTATCCATCCACCTCCTTTTGTTTTCTATTGTGGTTTCTATTATTCCTAGGATTTGAGTCATCAATTCTAATCACACAGTCCTTTGGCTTTTCACTTATTTTGAACCTCTGGTTCATTCTTTCATCTTCCTCTGTCTTCTTCCTGAGGGCCAGTGGCTGAGTGGTCAACAACATCGTCCTTTGTATGGAGCCATACATGTATGATACATGTATGATGGAGCCATCATACATATTATAAAACTCTTTCTGAGGGATGTAGACATCTCCAGACAGCTGTGTTAGCTAGGGCGATCTCCAAGTTCAGCTATTCCCCATCCTGAGAATAGCCTCCTGGAACTGCTACTGGCCGGGGCCTGGAGATTAGAAACAGGAGGAGCACCTTGCCTTTGTCTTCAGCCCTGACAGACAAATAGGAGAAAAACTAGGAGTAAATATTGATGGAGTTTCCCTGGCAGGAATGGAGCATGGCAGTGTCTCTCTGGAGGTTTGCAGAGAGCTATGACCATCTCCTGCCCAGACTTCAGCTTATCCCATCTCTTTTTCTGTTGTTGTTCAGTCACTAAGTCATCTCTTTTGCAACCCCATGGGCTGCAGCATGCCAGGCTTCCTTGTCCCTCACCAATTCCCAGAGCTTGCTGAAACTCACGTCAATGAGTCAGTGATGCCATCCAACCGTCTCATCCTCTGTCATCCCCTTCTCCTCCTGCCCTCAGTCTTTCTCAGCATCAGGGTCTTTTCCAATGAGTCAGCTCTTTGCATCAGGTGGCCAAAGTATTGGAGTTTCAACTTCAGCATCAGTCCTTCCAATGAATATTCAGGATTGATTTCCTAAAAACTGTGCCTCCCTCTAAAACCTGTCTTGTTTTTTATCCTCAAATTGCATAGAGTAAGTTGATTTCTTTGCAATAATAAAAAATGTTTGACATTGAATCAAGAGATATGAAGTTTGAATCTTACTACTGTGTAAATTTCCACAAGTTATAGATCAAAGTGGCTGAATATTAGCAGTTGTGTATGTTTCAATCAAACACTTAATCTCTCTGGGTTCCGGATTTCTCATTTATAATGGCCTGAGTACAACCACTCATCACTTTATCGTGATGTGGATAATATGAGGAAGCATTGAATATTTTTTATTACAATTCAGTTTGACAAATATTGAGTATTTGTGAATATTTGTGTTTTGAGGCACTGTGTTGAGTGCTAGGAGTAGGACAGTCAGCCATATGTGGTCCTGACCTCATGCTGGAAATGACAATATTTGACAATGCCTTTCGTGTTCCTTAAGTGTCCTCTTCTCCCATAATCAGATTGTTCAAGCATTACATGGGTCTCTCCTTGTACTGACCTCATTATATTCTAATTATCTATTCACCCAAAAAACGTAGCTCTTTGGGGCTCAAGAGTCATTTGCCAAAATGTCACATATTGTCCTCAGTAAATGTGGCTTGTTGAATGAATCTCTAATTCCTCATCATTCATTCTGTGATAGATTCTAGTGTCTTTAGGACTTCCCTCATGATACAGTGGGAATCTGCCTGCCAATGCTGGAGACGCAAGAGACCAGGGTTTGATCTCTGGATCAGGAAGATCCCCTGGAGAAGGAATGGCAGCCTACCTTAATATTCTTGCCTGGGACATCCCTTGGACAGAGGAGCCTGGCGGGCTACAGTCCATAGAGTCACAAGGAGTCAGGCACGACTGAAGTAACTTAGCATCCAGCACGTGCACGTGTGTCTAGTCAGGGTTCTGCTGTTGCAAATTGATATGCATAAAGTGTTAGCAATCGGCAGCTTTCATAAAGGATGCTTTGTAACATCTGCATGTTAAAAACCAAGGGTGAGGACTTCCCTGGTGGTCCAATGCCTAAGGCTCTGTGTTCCCCATGCAGGGGCCCTGGTTCCATCCCTGATCAGGGAACTAGATCCCACATTGAGTTCACATGCCACAGCTGAAGATCTCATACGCCACTGCTAAGACCTGGCACAGCCAAATAAACAAACAAACATTAAAAAGAATACATGGGCGCTTTGCATGAACCATGTCTGCTTCCTCCTGGTTCTTCTCATTTGTTTGACTCCCTTTCTGAGCACTGTGCTGAGACACAGTCAGCAAGTGTGTTCAGAGAGCACAAGGCTTCTGCACAAAAAATGACTTGGGGGAAATTTGTTCAGTGACTAGAAATCATCCTCAGTTTGGCTGGGAGATACAAAAATGTTTCGGCCTTATAGAAGAACGAGACCATTAAAATCTACTTAAACGCCAATAATGCATGGAGTCACAAAGAGTGGGACACGACTTAGTGATTGAACAACAGCCACAGTATTGGGGAAGTCAGTCAACTCCCAAGTCTCCACAGCACGCACAAGATGTGCAGTTCCCCACTTGTGCGTCACGGAAGGCTCCAGGTCACATAGGAATATTGCAAATGGGTTGGGGGCCCAAGGGCTTTGGGCTGTTTCTGTCTCAAATTATTTTGATTTTTCCATTCAGTGCTGTCAGAAACTCAGGAACTGATCATTTGTGCTGGAAATAGCACAACTTCTGCCCTTTGTTTCGATCACTTTGGCCGTGTTTGATTGGCGAATTTGATTGCTGGCCGCAGAAAATTGCATTTGTGTCGAGAGCATTCTGAAGAGATCAATGTAGGAGGAAACCAGGCAAGATCAATTATAATACCAATGGGCTGGTATAAAAAGTCATGCAACTCACGTGCCATCCTGTAGCTCTCTGTGTCTAAACATCTCCCAGGTCATCTAGAGGAGAGGGGCATAACTCCATGTCCATGCACCTGACCTTACATAGCACATGTGCAAAGAGTGAGACAACCTGTAATCCTACAAATAATTATGATAATTGCTCCCCATGTTTTCCAGCTACGGTGTCATCTCCTATAGGCCCATTTTTAGTTGAATCTTCAGTAGAAGTGTGTGAAAGTGATAGCTGCCCCGTTGTGTCTGATCCTTTTGCCCCCACGGACTGTAGCCCTCCAGGCTCCTCTGTCCATGGAATCCTCCAGGCAAGAATACCGGAGTGGGTTGCCATTCCCTTTTCCAGAGGATCTTCCTGACGTAGGGGTCACATCCAGGTCTCCCACATTGCTGGCAAATTCTTTACCATCTGAGCCACCAGGAAAGCCCCTGAAATAGAAGCTTTGAGTTAAATCTCTCTATCATTGCCATTTTATACCAAGGAATCAGAATTATAGAGGTTAAGGAATTTGTTTTATGACTGTTTCCGTGTACCCAGGAGGTGGGGATGGGCATTTATGTTCTGACTGCTCCAATTCTATCCTTTTAACTATCTTCGTGTGTTTTCGTTGTGTTTTTAAACCACGGCATTTTACACCAGTGTGAACATGCATTGTAGCTGCTGCTACACCTGCTGTTTTAGTAATTCCACCGGACGTGTGTAGTAGGCTAGCCATTTCCTCGTCTCCACCAGAGGACTCTGGGAACCTTGGAGGAGGTTTCTCAGACTCTTAAGACATGTGTAATAGTTGTACACATGTGACTTTATAAAGCGGTTTCCATGCCCACTATTACCAGCAGCTTATGAAATAGGGCAAGTGTTATCAATTCCATTTTCTAAGTGCTGACTGAAAAAATGCACAATGTGAGAATTTTGAGTTAAGTTTTATTGGGGGCAAAATGAGGACTATAGCTTAGGAGGCAGCATTTCAGATAGCTCTGAGAAATTGAAACTGCTCCAAAGAGGTAGGAGGGAGAGTTGGCATATGTGGTTTTGGTGAAGGGGAGTGCATGTAATCAAGCACATATTTTTTGCAGAAGCTTTCTTCTGGTCATGAGGCACACTCATCACTATGAAGGATTTTAATGCTTTTCTAGATATGAAGAGACACAAGAATCAGGCTCCTAAAATCAGCTCCTGAAAATATCTAACTCTGAAGTCCTGTTCTACCAGTTCTTCCCTAAGCACAGAGTGCCTCATTTCTGGTCTCCACCCTGAGCTCCTTTCCAGGGTTGTTCAAAGTCAGCAACTACCGCAGTACCTGATATAATCCTCGTAGAGGTAGATGGCAAGTGCCCATGGCAAGCACCAATTTGTAGTTGACATAAGCGAAGAAAGTGAGTCTCAGTGAATGTGACTGGTGCCCAGGAAACTACAGAGAGAAGCCCTCTGGCTACAGAGCTGCTGGTCTTTCCACTCCCTGCCCTTCTCTAAGGTAACACATTTACTTTAACAGTAGGACAGCTTACATGGGATGATGCTTTTTCTTAAATGTTGGACTGTCTCTATTCCTTCTCTCTTAAAAACATGAAACAGCAACAACAACAGTCACCAAAACATTCCAGAATGCTTTGGTCAAAGAGTGTGTCTTGTTTGATGATGGCTTATACGTGGTTTGGCCCTGCCTACGTTTGACCCTGCACGCATGCATGCTGAGGCTCTTCTGTCATCTCTGACCCTGTGAACCTATGCGTTGTGGCCCCGCCAGGCTTCTCTGTCCATGGGGTTCTTCAGGCAAGAATACTGGACTGGATTGCTGTGCCCCGCTCCAGGGGATCTTCCCAACCCAGAGATTGAAGCTGAGTTTCTTATGTCTCCTGCATTGGCAGGTGGGTTCTTTACTATTAGCACCACCTGGGAAGCCCACCTTTGACCCTACCTAGCTCTTAATACTCCAGCACTCTTGCCTGGAAAATCCCATAGATGGAGGAGCTGGGAAAGCTGGAGTCCATGGGGTCACTGAGGGTCAGACACAACTGAGCGACTTCACTGTCACTTTTCACTTTCATGTATTGAAGAAGGAAATGGCAACCCACTCCAGTGTTCTTGCCTGGAGAATCCCAGGGACAGGGGAGCCTGATGGGCTGCCGTCTATGGGGTCTCACAGAGTCGGACACGACTGAAGCGACTTAGCAGCAGCAGCAGCTCTTAATACTCCAGCACTCTTGCTTGGAAAATCCCATGGATGGAGGAGCCTGGTAGGCTGCAGTCCATGGGGTCACTAGGAGTCGAACACGACTGAGTGCCTTTCCTTTCACTTTTCACTTTCATGCATTGGAGAAGGAAATGGCAACCCACTCCAGTGTTCTTGCCTGGAGAATCCCAGGGACAGGGGAGCTTGATGGGTTGCTGTCTATGGGGTCACACAGAGTCAGACACGACTGAAGTGACTTAGCAGCAGCAGCAGCAGCAGCAGCTCTTAATAGATTGCCTTGAACAGAGAGAGATGTGAGATAGAGGCTTCCACTGGCTACTAGACTACCAACTCCTTGGTTCAGATACTTAACGGTTTAGTCTCATCATGCTTTATTGCCAAAAAAATGTTTATTTATGGCCTCCTGCTTTCTAAACCCTCAGCTGGGCACTGAACAGATGGCTGACCTTGAGTAAGTCATTGAACTTCTCCAGGCTTTGATCTTGTGATCTGTTAAATAGAGGTAATAGTGGTCCATTCCCTAAGTCAAATAGAATAAAATTGCATCACGGATGTGAACTGATGATGCAAAGTAGTCAATCCTGTACTTATATATTACATTGAGCTCTCAAAAATGTTTGGAGATGGGTTGGCAAATGAAGAACATGCTTTTCTACACCCACTAAGTGGTAACGGAAAACAATGCTGAAAAAGTGACCTCGTGAACTCAGGTGTGTTGGATGAAGGCTGAGCAGGACGGTGGTCGCTGTGTCCCTCTTTTCCCCTCTTGGTGGAAGGGGCCGCCTTGGCAGGATTTATCCACTCATTTCTGCGTTTGAAACTGCTTGCTCAGAATGGTGTGATCTCTATGGCATTTTCTCCTTTCTCTTTCTGACAGTGACTCTTTGAAATATTATTTTTGTTTCCTTGACGGCAGGGGTATATAATTGATGGCCTGTCTGGGTTGCTGGAGCCCCGCATTTAAACCATGCTCGCCTTGGCTCCTACGCCTGTGAGTTCATTACTTTTTGCAAAGCCTCACGTCTGTTTGTGTTCAGATGATTGTTACTCTGGAGAGGGAGGTGACTGTCAGGCAGGAGGAGGAACATGGAGCGGAATTCACGATAATCAAATCGTCTCTTGTCCTTAGATGGATATTTCTGGGTAACAGGACTTCATGTTTATCTGATGTGGCTGTTCTGAACTAGGGGACTAAGAACCTGCACTTTGCCCACAGCATGCCAGAGGGGCTCTGCCACTTTCGGTCTTGGGATGTGGGAGGCTGCAGCTTTGCAAATAAAGTGGGTAATGAAAGTGTCCAGCTCAGGTACTCGAGGATGATTTAGTGCAGAATATATACATGCAAGATTTTTAATTAAAGGTGTGGGATACTCATGGTTTTCAGTGATCAGGAAGGTGGAGGGCACATTGCCTCCTCCCCTCAGCCTGGGGTTTTCTCTGTTCTCTGCAGGGATCACTCTGCAGTGATCTCTGCAGGATCACTGAAACAGCCCTGCTCTTTCAGCCCACTGGTTCCCCCACATACATCCAGACGCTGTCTCATGCTGTCCTGCTTGGTAAGCAATAAGGCCTCAAATCTGGTAAAGTCAATCAAGTTTACAGAAATTTAGAATATCCCACAACCTAGTCTTTATGGCAGACGAAGAGTAATGTCTTCAGTTAGCCAGAGACGGAGATTCAGAGACTGACTGTTGGGAGTGGTTGTAAGAGGTAGAACCTAGAACTTTTAATTCTCTGAAACTTCCTTCTCAGCCTGAAACAAACAAACAAGCCCATTCTTTAAGGCTGAAATTAACTGCCTTCTTGGAGAATCCATCTTTTGAGAGTCCCCTTCTGCACCCATCCCATTTCAAGCAAGCAGCTGGGCTCTGTCCTTCAACTTTCAAAGATATTTGTTCCTATCGTGACTTCAGCGTCCTTTACACTGTTCCAGGATTATTCATCTTATGGGTGCTTCCTTTGCCTTCATTTCACCCCTAACAGGAGCCAGGCAGGTTTCTTATTTATTTCTGTATAATCACTTTTCAGTGTGGTCCTGACATATGCTTGACAATAAAGAAAGGTTCATTGTATGAATCCGTGGAAGGACTTCGTTGATCAAAGCACATTCACATCATCTCTGCAGTTACACGCCACTGTGTGCAGAAGCGAGTCTATGTGCTGTGCAGAAGGCATGTTCATTCATCTGCCCTCAGGAAGCTCACGTGGCTTCTCACCCAGGGGGAGAGGGAGCCAGGTGCTGCATCTTAGGTGGGCCTGTTTGCACAAGGGTAGGGCTTCCTCGATGGCTCAGATGGTAAAGAATCTGTCTGCAATGCAGGAGACCCAGGTTCAATCTTTGGGTTGGGAAGATCCCCTGGAGAAGGAAATGACAACCCACTCCAGTATTCTTGCCTGAAGAATCCCATGGACAGACGTGTCTGGTGGGCTGCAGTCCATGAGGTTGCAAAGAGTTGGACACAAATGGGCAACTAACACACACAGGTGATAAAAAGAAAGCATTTGTAAAAGATGGGTTTTGAGCATTTTGGTCAGTTATAGAGATAGAATCATCCTTCAAAGATAAAAAAGAACACACACGTAGAAAAATTAGTTTCAGGAAGAGTTTTCATCTCTGTAGGAGATTAAGTGCTTTTAAGTTGAAGGCAGTTTCTTTCCCTTTTGTAAGATCATGAGTAGAAGACACTCATGTCTCATCATTTGAAGGCTGTACAACTAGATTATATAAGTAAAAAATATCATGCATACAGTGATGTTTAACAAATAAATATTTGAAAGATTTTTCTCTATAAATGTCAAAAGACTTTCCAAATAAGACTCCAAGGGGTAGACTTCCTCACAGATTAGGCGTGGCGTGTGGTATTATATCGATATACACCTTAGTATTCTGGGAGTGAGGAAGGATTTAGGCTTTCTGAATCCTAGTCAAGTATATGAGTCTAAAGTCTATTGTTTCCTTGTTGCTTAGCCTTCTCCTTGATGCATTCCTCGCTAGATTGTGTGGGTTATAACAGCCTAAAGCTCAGAAAAGTGGAGATGATTATCAGAATTTGAAATGCTGTGACATTTTGCTGCCAAGAAGTAATTGATTTATTAGAGACATTACAATAAATGCACAATTCAACTTAAGAGATTCCTTTGAACTTGTTCAGTATCAAATCCTGTGGGAGACTAATTTCTTTCAGAACCATGGAGAGAAACTCCCTTTCATTCTGATTCCATTGGCCTTGGAGAAGTAAATTCCAATCCAGTGGCCACCGTATGACTCAATTTCATAGCTTTAGCAATTCCACCTGGCAAGTATCAGAATGTTAATGCATTACTGTGCACTCATGTTGCCACACAGTGGAGTGAGGGACAGGATGCTGCTGCTGCTGCTGCTAAGTCGCTTCAGTCATGTCTGACTCTGTGCGACTCCAGAGACAGAATCCCACCAGATTCCCCCATCCCTGGGATTCTCCAGGCAAGAACACTGGAGTGGGTTGCCATTTCCTTCTCCAATGCAGGAAAGTGAAAAGTGAAAGTGAAGTCACTCAGTCGTGTCCGACTCTTCGCGACCCCATGGACTGCAGCCTACCAGGCTCCTCCGTCCATGGTATTCTCCAGGCAAGAGTACTGGAGTGGGGTGTCATTGCCTTCTCTGAAGGGACAGGATAGGATGACTTATATTATTATCCTTACTATCATTCTGTTGCTAAACATAAGGATAATACCTTGCAGCAAGTCAGATAAAACACAGAATATTTCAGAAGACATTTGAATTTTTCCTAACAAGCAACTTCTTAGTAATGCTGCACTTCAAAACTCTATGCAAGAAGCTGTAATTGAGTTCAGTGGTTCCACACCTGAGCAATGAACCAAGCAGACTAACAAAATGCTTAGAGCTAATGAAAATCTTGTTGTTGAAAGCAGTGAGGCCCCAGTGGGCCATGGGGTAAAATACTGGGACGATTAGGCTCTCTGCCTTAATGGTTGTGAGCTAATATACTTATCCTAACCAGCTAAAAACCTGTAGTCAATTCCCAGTTGCTTTGGGCATCTGTTCAAAAACTTTTTAAAAATAGAGACACAGTCTTAATCTAGGATACTCTTTGCTTCTTTAGTCTGTATTTACTGATTATTAATTTTCCAGAGCAACTTTATTACTTCTCATGCATGTGACAAAATAAATGAAAACTAATAATGGGATAATTCAGAACCTTGGCTGAGTAACTCACATTAGACTGGAGTATAGAAGACATATCCATGTTGGTGGGGTAGTGGGATGAGTTGGGAGATTGGAACTGACATATATACGCTGCTGATACTATGTATAAGATAGATAACTAATGAGAACCTACTTTATAGCACAGGGAGCTTCATTCAATGCTCTATGGTAATCTAAATAGGAAGGGAATCAGAAAATAAGGAATACACATACTCATATAGCTGCATCACTTTGCTTTACAGCAAAAACTAACACAACATTGTAAAGCAACTATACTCCAATTAAAATAAATAAAGTTTCTGGTTAGAGCATTAAAAAAGAATCCATATCCATATTGATGCCAGACTTTAAACTATTTATAGAACATAAGATGATATAGGTCTCAGGTAACATGCAGTCCATGTCATCAGTAGGGAAACCGTCTTCCTGTAGCTAAGGAGATTTGGATCATCAGAACAGCATCACTTGCCTGAGGTCTCAGAAATAAACATGTGGATTATGCTTAGGACTTGTTCGGGAAAAAAAAGAGGGCAAGCTTTAATATGATGTACGTTGTCTTTTTTATTATTATTATTATTATTTGGAAAAGCTGCAATGTGTCCTTCCTACTTAACAAAGCATTCATACAACTGAACATCATTCCTTTTCACCCTTTATCCAAAAGAAACTTAAAGCTTGTAATCAGAATGTACGCTGGCATTTATTATTGCCTTTTGAGGTATGTATTCTGCTTTCCTTGGACCTTACTCTGTGTGTTTACCTTGCTCTTTGATTTTGTGTGTTCATTGTAAGATGCCTCAAATTTATTGTGGAGATTGTGGAATATAAATAATTGTGAATAACTTGGTAAAGATACATATATATATATACATAATGTAGCATGTATAAACATATATATAACACAAATTATGTATAATCTAATGTTTTAATTATGCCCTGGGCCACTGATGACTCGTGCTTTTTATACATGGGGATCATTTGTTTATTTTAAAACTTCAGTGTGAAGGAGGATTGCTCATTATTTGTCCATCAAGAAAACATGATGGGGAAGAAGGATATTAAAAATTAAATCAAAGAAATATGAATTTCATTAGTGTAGATGTCGGCCATCTAAGAGAGGCAAGACTTTTATTGAGAACAGAAATGTTTTTTAAATATTATGGGAAAATTTGAGTTATTAGAATTTAACTTTTAACTTGTCAGTTGGATTAATGGATTCAAAGCAAAGAAAAACTTGGGCGTTTCAGTTATTCAGTTCAAACAATTACATTAATTAAGGAAGCTGAATTCACTTTTTATTCCCGATTTTATTTGTTTTGCCGTTCATTTATTGAGTGCCTGCCATGTTCCAGGCGCTCTGTATTGTCTGAGTATGATGAGAAAAAGAGAATTGCTTTTCTCATGGAGTTTTCAGGAGGCTCCACCCTTTGTTAACATAGAATGCAATGAATTGTTGTAAGATGCTGGAGAAACAGAAAAGGGGGTCAAAATTGACCTGGTTCAAGGTGGAGGAGTCAGGGGAGGCTTCTAGATTGGGTCTAGATGTAAAGGGCTGACTGGAGTTAGCTGTGTGAAGACTGAGATTCTGCCACTCTGCCAATCCAAGGAACCAGAATGGATGCACAAGAGAAAATTCTGGGGAGAGGCGACTGGCACAAAGATCCTAACACAATTTATTGATGTCAGTGCTTGAAAGATTGGGGTGGGTAGGCAAAGACTGAGCGTGTTTGACTGTGTGATGCCCATGAGTGTGTGTGAGAGAGAGTGACTGATTGCTTGACTGGGTACCTTACAGTAAACATAAGCTTGCTGGAGCTATTCATGCCAGTCCTGAAGGTCCTTGCTTGATACACTCAAGTAAGTATTATACACACTGCTAACCTGAATGAAAAGGGAATACTTTAAAATATTATAAGCCAAGGAAATTTGCACTTCTGAAAAGATAAGGAAGTTATGTTGAAAGACGTTCTGGACAGAACTGGCATCCTCTACTCTAGTCATTCCAGGGGACCAGTGAGGATGGCCTGAATTAAGGTAATTTGCTGTGATGATGGGGAAGGTAGTACAGACTTGAATGCTTTTTTCACCAGTAAAGACCCATGGGATTCAGTGACTCATATGGAGAGTAAGGAAACTGAAGAAGGATGGGAGAAGTCCTTGATTGTGGAATAGTGTAGCATAACGGTTTAGCACTGAGAGCTGATTTGGCTATGTTAAAATCGGACTGACCATGACATGTGTCTTAACCTCTCTGTGTCTCAATTTTTCACCTGAAATCAGAGGTGGTAATAATAGAAATGTTATTTCGCATGCACTTCCAGAAAGTTATTGGAAAATCTAATACTCTTCCTTAAATCTTCTTAAAGGCCCATGAATACCCGTTTAAGAGCTTTTAGAATATATTATAAAAGGGAGACTGATTGGGTTTGGAGAGAAAGGTGATTCATTCAGTATGGAACTTCACATTCACTTTGTATCATGTATTCACATCTAATAAATTATTTCCTAACCTGTGAAGATGAAAGAGAATAAGAACATCCTTAAGGAGGATGAAATTATCCAGTAGATGTTGGAGATGATTAGCAAGGGCATTTGGGAGGCAGAGAGAAGTTGACAGTCATGTTAAGTCAAACATGGCTTTTAAAGAAGCTACTAAACAGTGATGGATTATTATTAAAGGCAGAGATTAGCCAAGAAGTGAAGCAGGCAACTTCAAAGGAACAATAAAAATGGACGAAAATGTGTTTAAATCTTTAAAGTAAGAGGACAAATGATAGAAATTTTATATAACTGAACGGCTTCCCCTAAACAAGTAGTTCTGATCTGCCCTGGATTCCAGGAATGCAAGCTCTAGGTTTCTCAGGCCAGAGGAGGAAAAACAAAAAACAAATCTTCTCATAATTTTCCAAAAGTGTGTCCTGAGCAGCCGGACACAAACAAAAGGACCTGAGTTCCTAATTTCTTGTAAATCTGACACCTTTATCATCACCAAAGTACGAGTTCACAGCACCACCTCCATCCCCTGTTCTCCTTTGTTGTTCAGTCGCAAAGTCTTGTCTGACTCTTCAAGACCCCATGGACTGTAGCATGCCAGCCTTCCCTGTCCTTGATGTCTCCCGGAGTTTGCTTAAACTCATGTCCATTGAGTCGGTGATGCCATCCAACCATCTCATCCTCTGTCACCCCCTTCTCCTGCCCTCAATCTTTCCCAGAATCAGGGTCTTTTCCAATGAGTCAGCTCTTTGGATCAGGTGGCCAAAGTATTGGAGTTTCAGCGTGAGCATCAGTCCTTCCAGTGCACATTCAGGGCTGGTTTCCTTTTGAGTTGACTACTGAATTGAATATGGTAAAGTTCTGTTATCAGATGTCTCTCCGCCGTTTTCTGCTGCTACCAGTACTGGGAAAACATGGGCACCTGTCCTGGAAAGAGTTTCAGAAAAAAAGAAGGAGAGGGAGAAGGGAGAAAGAAGAAGGAGTGGGAGAGGAAAGAAATGATACATTTGGTCCTCCACTGTATGGATATGGTTTATCATCTGATGCTATAAATTAAGACTACTTATTTTATTTGAGAATCTCAGAATAAGTTACTCAAAATGAGGTAAACTCTTCCTCTAAGGACACCAGTAATTTCTTAGCATCAACTCCCAGGGCATCTTTTCAGTATTCTTTCGGCTGAAATTGATGTCTTTGCCACCGCTCTTTTTTGATCTTTTTTTTCTCATTTTTCATGAAACAACTCTCTCCTGACATTCACCTAGCTCTGACCCACTCCATCTAAGTCCCCTTTGTTTAATAACCTAAATCCTTCTCATAAATCAAAAATGCCGACTCTTCTCTGGGTTTCAACTTAGAGCTTCTTCCCTTCGTGTTTCCCCAGGTGATGCTATCAACCATGGCATGAGCTGGAGATCCTGATGTGGGCAGACATCAGAGTGTGCCCACCTCTAAATTCCCACATGATTACAAGCTGTCTAGTGAACATCTTAACCTGTATGTCCTGAAGACATCTTGAACTCAACATATTTCAAACTCTTCTTATTATCTTCTGTATCTAGCTGGGTTCTTGGTCTCAGTCAACAGAAATTGACTCAGTTTGACTTAACAGAAGAGAAATTGATTGCAACTATGTTGTACAGCTCAGGAAATTGACAGAGGGCTGATTAAAAAATGGGAAGGATGTCAATATGCAGGTAAAAAATCACAATACAAGAAGAGTCTTGCCAGGGCCTTGTGGCCACCATGGCTAACATAGGGACTGTTCTTGGCACTACTGTGGTCCTTATGACACCTTTGAGCACCAGGCATCCCAACAAGAATGACTCCCACACTGTCCCTGCCTCTTTTCATCACTCAATATAGAGGCAGAGTTCTTGAGAAGAGCACCTAGCAAGCAGAGGCCAGGCAATGTGCCCATTCTCCAGCTACTGGAGTGGAAGAGCACAGCTCTTTGTTCTTACCAGATGTCAGACTAGACTCACACTGTCTAGGGTTTCTGATATTTAGGAAAAAGCTTCAGAGTCCAAGTAATAGCTTGAAAGAGTGGGAAATGCATACTGCATGTTCCGTAAGATAAATCAACCCCTCTGGTATTTCTCATCTCAACAAATGACACCAACATGCATTTGGTCAACAAAGCTCAGAATCATCTGCAACTCTTTTGTAAAAAAAAAAAAAGAAAAAAAGTCTCATCATTTATTTACTGGCTACACCGTGAAGCATGTGGGATCTTAGTTCCCCAACCAGGCATTTAACTTGTGCTTCCTTCTGTGGAAACACAGAGTCCTAACCACTGGACCACCAGGGAAGACCCAAGTATGTCTTTCTCTTTATGGTATGTAGCTACTTTGTTGGTGTTGTTTGTTTAAGTCATTAAGCCTTAAAATTTTATTGACAAAATAGTCCTTAAATCATTTCCACTCTACTTTTTCTATTTAGATCAACCTATGCCATTTCTAGAGGACTTTAAATGCTTTCAACCAATGATGGGGTGAACGGTATAAAGGCTGTGGATGCCGTGTGTACAAATCATACTTCTGTCAGTCACTAGCTGGGTGACCTTAAGCACTTTCGCTCACCTTGCTCTGTGTTGTGTATTGAATAATGTTAATAATAGTACTTGTCACCTAGGATTGCTGCAGTGACTGGTTGAGGCCATCTTGTTAAAGCACTGTGAATGCTTACAAACAATAGTCATGCCCTACAGGTCAGGTAAGGCTGAAAGTGAAGAGTGGTGGTGGTGAGTTGATGATGATGATAATAATGGTGGCAGTAATGGTAGTAACTTCCTCTGACTAGTACTCTCTCCAGTATGCAGTCTTTATTGCTATCAGCATTATCTTTCCAAAGTAAGAATTTGATTTTGCTATTGTCCTGCTTGGAATCCTTTGGTGGCTCCCATTTCCTACGAGATAAACTCCAAACGCTTTAGTGAGATTTAGAGATTCCTGCAAAAGAGGACCCTGAATTATTTTTCTACGTGTCTTCTGCCACTTGTCCTCACTCATGTTATGCTAGAGGAACATGGATCAACTCATCCCTCAGCATTTTATACATTTCACTTCTAGTGTTCACACACAGGCTGTTTCTGCCTCCTACATAACCCTCTCTTTTGCAGCCCTGGAAGACCAAGCACATGGCAGCTATGCATTCCCCCTCTGGCCTCCTCCCTGCATGCCCATCACAGTTGGTCCATGAACATGGCATGGTGAACATACAGAGTATTTGTTCCATAGATTGTCAACAAATTCTACACCTGCTGCTGTGCCCTTTCCCTGAGTGTTCCTGTCTTATTCATTTCTGCTTCTGTTTTGTGGAACTGGCACACTGTAGGTACTCAGGGAATGGCTAATCAACTCCTGTATTAATGAACACATCTGTAAGGACTCCGTGAAGACCCAGAGGAGTCCAGGAAGAGGTGTTGCAACTTGTTCCCAATGAGTGCACTGTGCCGTACCGGCTACACTTGGCAGTGGAGTGGACAAGCAGAGCATTTGATTCCTGCAGCTCTGCTTTAATTGTTTCCAGTAGGTACTTGGCACCATGCACCTTGCTAGATATTAATACTTTAACAGAATATCGGGAAGACACGCTCTCTTTTTCTGAAGGAATTTTCATTTTGGTAGACTCTAGTCTACTTCTATAGTAGATTAGCAGACATCATCCGTATGGGACTCTGGAGCCAAATTTGCAATCACCATTAAGGGGAAGAGCCCAAAGACTGTGAATTTCCTAGTACAATATTCTGAAACTGCCATCACTGCCTTTATAAACACAGGTGCCATATGAAAAAGCTCTATGTTCCTTGGAAGAACCAGGACAAGTGTGTTTTCTCTGGATTTAAGAAGCTGTAGAAATTTGCCTGCCTTCCTGCCAAAATAAAGTCACACACCCTAATCAGGCTAACTGCCACTCTCTTTATTGTATTTGAAAACAGTAAGTACTATTGGATGAAACTAAATTATCTAATTGGAAGAGAGAAAAAGAGACCAGCTGAGTTTAGAATATAATTCTTATGATATTTAATTATTGAAAAAGGATAATTTTATACAAATGCATGGACTTTCTATTTGTTGAATATGCCACACTACCCAGAAAGAATTCCCTGGAAGTATTAAGTTCTGGGGACCAGTGTTGGGAAAATCCTGGTCTAAAATGCTTCCATGGTCTGATTTGAGAATGAAGGATTTTAGTAAGTACTTGGAAATTATAAATCATTCTCTAATTAACAAATGTGCTACAGCAGAGACACAGCCCCATCATATCATGGGTCTAAAAGAATTGCATGGATTTCCTGTAGTCAGAGCAAACACCCTCAAGTTCTCCATTGCCACAGGGCAACCATCACTGCTCTAGAATCTGATGCCTCCACTCTTTTATCCTCCGGCAGTGACAGCACCCTTGCCTGTGAGCTGCTTAATGAATGTTATGTATGTTAGTACTGTGGAAAATCATTTGATCTCAGCATCTCCTATGCATGCAGTTGAACTAAAATAAGAGAAGGATTCTGTACATCAAATATTTTATTTTTGACAGCCTCTCTGAAAAGGACTGAGTGTTGGGATAACCGTGGTTTCTTCTGCCTCATATCCTGTGTCCACTCACCAAAAGGGGGAAATTCCACAAAAATGCCTGTCTCCTTCCTAGGAATGGAGAAGAAGGAGTTGTCCCTCCTGTCTCTACTCTCCTCTCTTGGAGGAGAAAGAGTGATACTGAGTTGACCTCTAGATCGTTGACCAGTTCCAAAGTAGAATTCTCTCCCCTTGTTCTCTTTGGACCCTCATTTTTATGTGTGTCGAAGGCACTTACAGAAGCCTGGGTTCCGACAGTAATAAGCAGGTGGGTCTCTGTTATCGCTAAGACTTTCCAACAACTACTGGCTAGGTAGACCAGATGGCTCAAGAAGAGCTGCTCTTTTTCTGTTCATGTAGGAGGGAACAGGAAGTTCCTTTGCCTGCAGGCATGCTGCACTCTGGATCCTCCTGTCCTGGCAGTAAAGCTGGTGTAGCCCTTGACCCCGCCTGAAGTTTGATCTTGACCAAGAGTACCTGAAAGGAAAGCCCAGAGAAGAACAAGCTCCCTAAACATCAAGCTGCATTTTTTTTTAAATTTACAGTATTTGTAATTCTACTGTATGAATTCAATGAACCATTAAATACATACATATATATATATATATATATATATATATATTTTTTTTGGCTAAAAAAATATCAGTTACAGATACTGGGTCTTCAGGAAAGTTAACACAGTGTTATTAATGTATTTGTGTCACTGTGAACCTACACTATACACCATCACACCATCCGGTTATGCGTTGCAATTTAGGAGGTGACATTCCTATGAAACTGTGTACCTGGCCTTCTGTTTTCTGCTCATTTTTTGGTGTTAATTTCTGTTGATTTGAATTTTAGTGAAGTCTGCCTCAGCACAGCAGGTTCTTCTGCTGAAACTGTTCATTGTGACAGTCTTATGATGGCATCTGATCTGTTATTCTTCCAGTTCCTCTAAAAAAATCTTGCGTCTGTGTTCAGTTCTATAGAAATAGAAGAATTTCTTGACAAAAACAGAAAACAAAACAAAAAAACTCTTATGTGCTGAATGTCGGAAGACACTGCATGCTTGAACATCGTATACCCTCTCTGTTGCTCCCTGCTCACTCCTTCCCAGCACGTGTGCCTTAATGCAGATGCGTACGCATAAGTGTATATGTGTCCATGCACATGTGGACCTATCAGCCAACCTACCAACACACATGCATGCACGCATTTTCTGCAGGAGACATTGAAGATTTTGCTTTTCTCTTTAATGTTCACTCTTCACTTTTCTTCCTCAAGAGAGGAGATTTTCATCCATCAGAGCATCTCTCTGAAATTAGCCTTGCGTTTATAATGCATGTAAAGATTTTTTCCAGCGCTGGTCTAATGAAAAATGATACCCCAAATTAGTGATTGCTGCCTTCCAATTATCCCATTGCTCATGATTCTGTTACACCACAAATAGTTATCCGCTTCCCTCCCCAGTAACGACATAAATGGGCTGTTGTAATCTACTCCAAAACAAATGACCAGGTCTGGCTAATTTTGCTGTATATATAGTTTTATGTATATATAGTTTTTAAAATGTCAATTATTAGAAGAAGACTGTCTGGTTAGTGTGTGTGGTCCCAGTCATCCAAGGAGCCTCTACATCTCTAGCATGGAAGAGGGTTGGAATTTCGTTTTCCAAGAGCATGGCTTCTCTGAGAGCTGGGAGAGAGCCCAAGAGAGGGCAGGCAGGGGTTAGGGGGCTCAGGAGCATTCATCACTTTCACGTTATATTGTGGCTTGGATTTTCCAGTGCTGACCCTGCTTTGTGCTCAGGCAAATCACGGGTTGTGGCACTTAAAAGCAGACAGCTGCACTGGACTTGATTCATCCTAGTCACACATAATGGCCACACTTGGCTATTAATCTCTTTTTCCACCCTAGAAATAAAGAGAAGGGGAAGAAGGAAGTCAAATCTAAGTGGTTGTGCCTTAGATGTTAAGAGGACTGTTGAAGTCAGTCAACCGCAGGCTTTGGGGTAGCCCACTAGATTCCAGATGTCCTGGAGACAGAAGTAAAGAGACTTTGCAGGAGCCCTGGTCACCACGCTAGACCCTGGGACTGTTCCCAGGCTCTCTTCTCACACTGAGGTTCTCATCATGTCCTGCCCATGGGGAGCACACATCACAGCGAGCACGGGCAAGATGGAACAGGTTGGACTGCAGAGGAGCCAGAGATGCAGGAATCAGCCAATGGGCAGTAGATACACCAATATGCCAGTTTGCCTGTTTCCATCAGCCCAGACCTCTCCATGGAAACCCCATCAAGTCTCAGGTGACTCAGGCAGCTTTCTGTCTTTGGTTTGGCTTTGGTGTCATGGCTCCCCAAGGAACCCACAAGATGAGAGCAGGTGGAGACCCTGCTCCTCATCCAGGTGCTCACTGCGTGGGACTGCCCACTTCCGCTCCCTCACCCCACCCTGACCTTTGGGTCATAGCATCACAGCCCTGCCTCATACTTTTTTATTTATTTAATTTTTTTTTAATTTTATTTTATTTTTAAACTTTACAATATTGTATTAGTTTTGCCAAATATCGAAATGAATCCGCCACAGGTATACCTGTGTTCCCCATCCTGAACCCTCCTCCCTCCTCCCTCCCCATACCCTCCCTCTGGGTCGTCCCAGTGCACCAGCCCCAAGCATCCAGCATCGTGCATCGAACCTGGACTGGTGACTCGTTTCATACATGATATTACACATGTTTCAATGCCATTCTCCCAAATCTCCCCACCCTCTCCCTCTCCCACAGAGTCCATAAGACTGATCTATACATCAGTGTCTCTTTTGCTGTCTCGTTGGAATTTAGAAAGATGGTAACAGTAACTTTTTTATTTATTGATATGAAAACATTTTCATTTAAATTGCCTAATTTGAGTCTCACAAAACTCTATAAGGCAAGACAGCTATGATAGTTTCTAGTTTATAAATAAAGACAATAATCTTCAAGATATCAATCCTTTGGCCCCAAGTGCACTGGCGCTGGGAGTCCTGTGGTTCTACCCCAGCGATTCTGCCCTGGTTTCAGTGCTGCTGTCTCGGGTGCCCTGGCCAGGGCTTCTTGTGGTCTTACATGGGAGGGTCTAAGAGCTGGTGTGACTGGCTGTGGACTGCATACGTCATCCTCTTAGAGAGGCGTGGTGGTGGCTGGTATGTGGACAAAGCTTCTTGCTTGGTCCTACATCCAGGGAAGCACTGTGAGTCCCTGAAGGCCACTGTCCACGTCCACCAGTCTAACCTTCCCCATCGTGTGCAGGATGGGAACGGAGCTGGTCAACCTCTGGCCTCTCTACCCTCACCAGGAAAACATCTCTGGAGACCTTCTCAGAGTCTTGCTTCTCTTTTCTTCATTCTCAGTGGGAAGGAAATTGCTCAGATGGTGTAATTTTTTTTTAAGGCTCTGGTGCCCTGGAAAAAAACAGATGATAAGTCTGCAAGTATGTTCCATGCACCGTGGCTGCTCTCTTGCGTCCCCCACTGACTTCGTGTTTTTCTTAGCTGTTCTGTTTTAGTTTGTACCAACATAGACTCCCTCCACCTCACATATCTCTTCAGGGTGAAATGCCTGCTCAGTAAGCTTTGGAAAGGCAGTATATTTTAGGCAGCTTGATAAAAGGCTCTAATCGCCCCAGATTAATGCATTCATTCCTAGCCAATTGAAGGATTCATTCCAGTGCTCAGGCGGAGGCTCCTCTGATGGACTTGCCCTGGGTAATGAGCCATTCAGCAGCTGCTCCCCTGCACTGCTGGGAACCTGCAGAGTGGGCCGCGAGAGGGAGCCAGGCAGTCGTAGGTGAACTGCAAAGGAGAGCGGGTGTCTGGGTACCTCTGACCCTGGAGGGAAGTCGTGGGAGCAGGAAGGTGCTGGTAGCCATGATCTCTACCTCTGCAGCGGGAGGTGGGAAGCATCTGGTGGGGATGTGCCAAGGAATGTGGCCACTCAGATGGCACACGAGCCGCTAAAGGCTGGGAGATGAGGTTCACGGTGGACAAAGGATGTCTAGGTTTTGAAAGCAAAGCCCAGTCGTGCAACCAGAGAAGAGTGTATGCTGGAGGAGCTTCCAAACAACTGTGCTCTGTGCCCCTAACTCACCTCTCTACGCGGACATTTCCAAAGAGGGAACGAGAGACATAGAGCCAGAGAAAAGTTAGGAGACTTCCTAGGGGTTGGCTGGCCTGGAGTCTCTAGGAGTGGGCGTGTGGTGTGTGAGGGGGAGTTTCCCCTGCCAGGACACTTGATGATGTTTGGAGACAGCTGTGGTTGTCCAGAATTTCAGGTGGAGAAAGAGAGATGATACTGGCATCTAGTGGGTGAAGCCCAAGGATGCTGGTAAACATCCTGCAAAGGACAGAATAGTCCCCAAC
>NW_011494777.1:4178452-4185430 GCF_000754665.1 Bison bison bison | reverse complement strand
CCCAGGAGTGCCAAGGCTGGGAGCCGGCTAGCCCAAACCTACGCTATTGCCAGTGAGACAGATGAAGCAGGGCGAAAGCGATGGGCTCAGGGTTACGCAGATGGAGGGTGGAGGAGTTGGGAGGGCGGCAGCCTGCGGTCTTTCCCTCTCACCTCCATGATGCCCCTAGATCCAGGAGGCCTGCTTTCCAGTTCTGCGCTGCACTGATAAGTGGTCTCAGAAGCAAAGTCGTTTCCTCCCCTCCTGGACCACAGAGCACCTTTCCAGCCCCTGTCCCAGTAAGGAAAACACCACCGCCTGCCTTTATGAACACACGTCGGTGCCTACCCACTTTGGTCCAGGCAGATCTCTTCTGGGGGATTAGCTTATTATCTTTGTTATGCATTTTAGAAGCGGATGCTACTGCTGATAAAAATAGGAATTGCCAGAGGAGCTAGCACCAGACGTTATGAGATGCTGACGCTCTGAGTTGTTGGAAATGGTTCCCCATGAGGGTAGAAAGGAGACCCCTTGTGTGCACATAACTACATCTCACAATTATTAAATATTGATTCATCTCAACAGGGGCCTGAGCCTGATTCCACATGGAGGCCAGTGCATTAACTGTTGTTGATCTCCTCTGAACCCCCTGGCATCACACCCTTGACTATCTCTGCTGACCCTTGTTCCCAGACTGACAGTGTGGAGGGGAACCAATTCCTTACCCCCCATTTTGACAAGAGAAATAAGTATATATGAGTTTATATCGGGAGTCTAGGGTTCCTGGGGTGTGGACGCTAGAGCTTCATAAACAAAGAAAAGAAATCAGTCTGTAACAGTCATTACAGGGATTTAGATTAGTATCAGTGTCCAGAGCAATCATAAACATTTCCTGGGACCTGTGTTTGATGGCTGGGGGAAGAGTGGTCAGGGGAACAGAAGGAGAGAGGGGCCAAAGATAAGAACAAATATTCAAGTCCAGAGTGTGTGTTTAATGGAACTGAGATTTATTTTTCTGTGTGTCTTTTTAAGCCTCTAGATAGATCACAAAAAATACAGCCAGCCAGGAAAGAAATAGCCCAAATGTAATTTAAAGGCTGACTTTTTAAACCAATACTTCAGCTTAGAGACACCTGTCCTGGTCCCTTGAAGACGCCCAGCTCAGGGGAGGAGTATTCAAGCTACTGATTTATCTTCAGGCGCACAGACCTATTTGTAATGTGTTGCCCAGTGGCAGGCTTTTGTTTAGCTTTTCTATGCAACTCTACACACCCTTCTCTGTGGAAGGAGAACAGCCCCGTAGGCCATTGTTTCCTCCGGCGTCCTGACACCTCAGAAGACACAGAGCCTGGCCATCCACGTCAACACTTTCTCTGGCTTCATAACAGGCAGAAAATTCGAAAATAGGAGATACAGCCGCCCTGCCCTCTGACGTACAACTGAGAGGTGTGTATGCACACCCAGGACGTGTGTGTAGCTTTGGGAGTACAGGTGGCAGTAACAGAATGTCCATGGAAACTTTACCGCAAATATGTCTTTTACTTACCAGGGAGCCACAGCAAAGACAAGCCTGATTCAGTCCAGACATACATGTCACACACATGTCAGACACAACACATGTAACCCATGTAACACATGTCATGCATGTCACACACGTGCACGAACACCTCTCGGTTATGGATTAGAGGGCAGGGTGGCTGTATCTCCTATTTTGGAATTTTCTGCCTGTTACGAAGCCAGAGAAAGGATTGATGCAGATGGCCAGGCTCTGTGTCTTCTGAGGCATCAGGACATCAGAGGAAGCAATGGCTTATGGGGCTCTTCTCCGTCCACAGAGAAGGGTATAAAAGAGTCGCACAGAAAAGCTAAACAGAACCTGCCAGCAAGCATCTGTTGTCTGCAAGGACCCTTGCTCCTTGTTGGGGCAGGCACAAGTGAAGCCTAGAAAAAAAATAACACAAATATGATAGAGCTGTCCTTGTGGGTCACGTGTTCAAGTGAGGGTGTGCTGTCCATATACAAACGATGCAAAATGGGATCTGTTTTCTGGGAGTGATGTTTGAAAAATTTACTTTATTCAAAGATAGTTGATGTTGAATGTGTTAATTGCTGCTGTACTGCACAGTGACTTAGTTTAGTAATATTATTTTCTATTATGGTTTATTGCAGGATAAAGGAACATATAGTTCCCTGTGCTATAGAGTAAGACTTAGTTGTTTATCCATTCTCTATAAAATTGTTTTCATCTACTAGTTCCAAGCTCCCAGTCCATCCCTCCCCCGTCCCCTCCTCCTTGGCAACCGCGAGTGTGTTCTCTATGTCTGTGAGTCTGTTTCTGTTTCATACAGAAGTTCATTTGAGTCATATTTTGGATTCCATATGTAAGTGTTGTTCTGTGGTATTTGTCTTTTCTTTCTGATTTACTTCACTTAGTTTGATAATTTCTAGGTCCATCCATGTTGTTGCAAATGGCATTACTTCCTTATTTTTTATGACTGTATGACTAATATACTATTGTATGTATATATATAATTCTGCATCTTCTTTATCCAGTCATCTGTTGATGGACAGTTAAGTTGTTTCCATGTCTTGGCTATTGTGATTAGTGCTGCTGTGAACCCTGGGGTGCATTTATCTTTTTGATATATAGTGGCTCGAACTATAAAGAATATGCCTGCAGTGCAGGAGACCTGGGTTCAGTCTCTGGGTGGGGAATATCCCCTGGAGAAGGGAATGACAGCCCACTCCAGTATTACTGCCTGGAGAATTCCATGGACAGAGGAGCCTGCCAGGCTACAGTCCATGGGGTCACAAAGAGTTGGACAGGACTGAGCAGCTTCCACTTTACTCATCTGTCCAGATAGATGCTCAGGAGCGGGGTTGCTGGATCATATGGCAGCCCTGTTTTTAGTTTTTTGAGGCACCTTCATACTGTTTTCCATGGTGGCTGCACCAACTTACAGTCTCACCAACAGTGTAGGAGGCCTCCATATGCGAGTGTTTTGAATGAAGGACAGTGAGAGCTGAAGAAGGGGGAAGTTGATTGTGACCAGGAAAGGTCGTGTATTCAGCATGCGTGCACTGAGCCCCTACTGTGTGTTGGGCACTGTCTTGGGTGACAGAGATACAGAGGGGATGAATGAAGTTTAGGGTTTAATGAGAAGAGATAAGTAACAATAAACAAATAAATGGCGAGTTTCAGAGAATGAATATGAACCATAAAATAACTAAAGCAGGTAACTGGGATGGGGCTGGGAGCTCTTTGAGATATTGTGCTCAGGAAGAATGCAGAATATGTTACAACTGAAATGAGAACTGAGTGATAGACGGGTATCCACATGGAGATCTGGGGACAGAGCATTTTAGGGAGGGGACAGAAGCAGCAGTGGTCATGCTCAGGTCAAAATTCACCAGGGGCAGCTATGTCAAGTCTTTGAGTCATGATGTGAACTTTGACTGTCATTCTAAGGGCACTCAGGTGCCGTGAGAGGTTTTTCAGCACGGGGTGATCTGATTTATGTTGTGGTTTTTAATTGATCCACGTGTGATGCCGAAAATGGAATGTCCATGTAAATAGCTGAAAAAAAGAACAGAAGACATCGAGGCAGAATGAGGGTTATTTTTGAGATAAAGTCTATGGGGCTTAATAAGTGGATGTAGAGTTTGAAGCAAAGGGAGACATGATGGACAATTGCTACAGCTTTGTCCTTGACAGGGAGACAGTGATGGTGTCATGAACTAGGATGGGACAATTAGGACCAGGAGGCGAGGAATCTAGACCTCTCTTTGGGACATAGCAAGTGAACTTGTCTATTGAACAACTAAAGATCAGGCCACCTTGCTATCATTTATTTAGCACACACTGTATACCTGGTATTATTCTAGGCTCTTAAGTGTGTGACCTCATTGAATCCCCAGGATAACCTGATGGGAAGAAGAAGGTGAGACTCTTTGATGAGCACAGATAGCCAAGTGCTATTCAAACACTCGTCTCTCGCAGCTCTTATGGGTGAGGGCAGAGGCTGGCAAGGAGACCATACAATGGTGTGTCCAAGTGGTCAGGTGCCCTCCTCCTCTCTGAACCAGGAGAGGAGAGCTCTCCTCCCAACTAGTACCAGGGAGCAGACGGCCTCCTGTTAAGTTTCACTGACATCCTGACGAGCCCATTTCCACCTGCTGTGAGCTGATGAGGGAGAGAGAGAGCTATTGTCGAATTCCCAGCTTGCCCTTTTCGATATAAAGTTCACTTGTGGTCTTTTTTTTAACTCAGGTTGCTAATGCATCTTGTTCTCCAGAGTGTGAGGGACCCAGCTTCCCTCGTAGCCTTTAATTAGTTTCTGGATGATAACATCTTCACCGAGAAGCAACTGGTGGCGTCCTCCCACCGTCTCGGGGGGAGGTAAAAGAATCTAATAAAGACATTCAGTGTTTCTAGGTGATGTGTTTGACAAGCTTTGTATTAACAAGAAGTCTTGTTAGAACTTTTTTTTCTTTCCCACCATGCTCCCTCCTTGGCCCCGGATCCCTGGTATTTCGCAGGAGAATTCACAGAACTGAGAACTTGTAGCTTCAAACAGACCAGTGCACATCTCCACCTCTCGTCCTAGAGGGGAAGAGACTTCACCTTGATCTGTTCGCAGACCGTAACCTTTATGAGGGATTTAGTGGCAATAAAGCTTCGGAACAAAAACTCAGCTTAAAACCAACTGACAGGTTACTTTGCACAGCAGTGGGGCCACTTCCTGGGCCTCTGGATTCAAGGCCAGACAATGAAATGTTCCTTCATTCACCTTAATTATTTCCAAAGATGCTGATCACAGGGAGGGAGGTATAACTCACAGTTTAGTTTTGATGTCTGCAGCATCAGTACTTGGATGGAGAGAGGCAGAAACTCCCCTCCGAGCTCCTCTGAACTTAACCTTGCAGGTGCTTGAGGGAAGGAGAAAAGTCTGTGGAAAAATTTGGGCCATACGGCAGTCTAGGCGGGGTGGGGAGGACTCCGCGGCCACTTTCGCACTGCCGTCAGCACAATTCCCCGCTGCACATGGTTTTATAGCTTGTGTTTGAGCGTGTAACTACCAGTGCTTTTAGGCAATTAGAATTAAAGTGCTGATGACGCCATCAAAGCAGCTGAGAATGGAAGCGGTCTTGGCACCACTGGCAGTCAGCAGATTGACAGCCTGGAGATGCCGGGCTCTGCAGAGCTGAGTGCAGGGCCCCTGGGAGGCAGGGCCTCCGTCCCTGCCCTGCCGCTGTGCCCCTCGGCCCCCGTCTGACCCAGATGAGGCAGCCTAGGAGTAAGGGATGATTGGAGCCTGCTCTCCTGGGAAGCTCTCAGGGCAAGAGGGGAGTCTGAACAAAAAGAACCACTGCCAGGAATCAGGAAGATCATGGTGACATGTACAGACACATCTGCGTAATGTTTTCTCTCAGGATGGCCAAGGGTGAAGTTCATCCTGGGGTCGGGTGAACAGCCGTGCCGACTGTTGTAGAAAGACTGTTCTCTCTGCAAAGTGGGTTTCTGAGCAGAAGAAAGAACATTCAGAACATCCAGGGACAGAGTTAGGGAACATCTTCCTGAATGGGGAGAAATAGAATCCCTGCTATGCAGGGAAAATGCAGTGGGAGCATCGGAGCTGAGGACATAAAACTGAAGTAGGTAAAGGGTCCCTGCATCTAAGGCCAAGGCTGCCTGGAGGACCCAGCTGTGTGTCCTGAGCCAGATGGGGGCTGTGTCACCTTTCTCTGCAGATCTTTGAGGCTTGTGCAAAAAGTCTGTCTGGAGGATGGGGTCTAGGATACAATAAGACAGCAGTCACACTTGGGTAGCTGTCCTTAACTGGCCCCTCGAGTTTCATGGGCATCAGCTGTGTGCCTTCTTTGGAAAGTGAGAGCCACCGAAAGATACCAGAGGTTGTTGCTCAGTCGCTCAGTTGTGTCCAACTCTTTGCAGCCCCCGTGGACTTCAGCCCTCCAGGCTTCCCTGTCCTTCACTATCTCCCAGAGTTTGCTTAAATTCATATCCATTGAGTCAGTGATACTATCTAACCATCTCATCCTTTGCCATTCCCTTCTCTTGCCTTCAATCTTTCCCAGCATCGGAGTCTTTTCCAATGAGTCAGTTCTTTGCATCAAGTGGCCAAAGTATTGGAGCTTCAGCTTCAGCATCAGTCCTTCCAATGAACACTCAGGACTGATCTCCTTTAGGATGGACTGGTTTGATCTCCTTGCTATCCAAGGGACTCTCAAGAGTCTTCTCCAACCACCACAGTTCAAAAGCATCAATTCTTCAGCACTCAGCTTTCTCTGTGGTCCAGCTCTCATATCCATACACGACTACTGGAAAAGCCATCGATTTGATTACACCAGCTTTGACTTTGCCAGATGCCAAGGCAGAAAAAGAATCTGCTTGAAGAGGCCTGGGGGCACAGCCTCCAAGGACGTGGCGAGGCTGTGGCTGCTGGGACCAGCAGCATGAGACAGCTCCTGGAGCATCTCCCCAGCCCCTGTGTCTGAGTGGTGTGGAGGAAGCTGGCTCTAGGTGTGCTGTCAGGAAGCCCTGGTCAGCTCTCTGGGTTGGCTTTTGCAGCAGACCCTAGTGCTGTTTTTCAGGAGTGGATTGGACTCTGTATTATGTTGATTGATCACAGTAGCATTCATCCGCGGTGTAATTAGCAGTTCACTAAGTGCTTTCAGTTATGGGACGTATTTCATCTGATCCCAAAGCCCTGTAGGCCGAGCTTAGGTCTCAGATCTGCCACTTCCTAGCTCACTGGCTTTGAGCGAGTTAGTAGCTGTTTACAGCCTCAGCATTTTACGTTAAATAGGAAAATACATGGATTCAGTTCAGTTCAGTTCAGTCGCTCAGTCATGTCCAACTCTTTGTGACCCCATGAACTGCAGCACACCAGGCCTCCCTGTCCATCACCAACTCCCGGAGTCCACCCAAACCCATGTCCATTGAGTTGGTGATGCCATCCAGCCATCTCATCCTCTGTC
>NW_011494777.1:4172188-4178352 GCF_000754665.1 Bison bison bison | reverse complement strand
ACCCAAACCCATGTCCATTGAGTTGGTGATGCCATCCAGCCATCTCATCCTCTGTCGTCCCCTTCTCCTCCTGCCCCCAATCTTTCCCAGCATCAGGGTCTTTTCAAATGAGTCAGCTCTTCACATCAGGTGGCCAAAGTATTGGAGTTTCAGCTTCAGCATCAGTCCTTCCAATGAACACCCAGGACTAATCTCCTTTAGGATGGACTGGTTGGATCTCCTTGCAGTCCAAGGGACTCTCAAGAGTCTTCTCCAACACCACAGTTCAAAAGCATCAATTCTTTGGCGCTCAGCTTTCTTCACAGTCCAACTCTCACATCCCTACATGACCACTGGAAAAACCATAGCTTTGACTAGACAGACCTTTGTTGGCAAAATAATGTCTCTGCTTTTCAATATGCTGTGTAGGTTGGTCATAACTTTCCTTCCAAGGAATAAGTGTCTTTTGATTTCATGGCTGAAATCACCATCTAAAGTGATTTTGGAGCCCAGAAAAATAAAGTCAGCCACTGTTTCCACTGTTTCCCCATCTATTTGCCATGAAGTGATGGGACCAGATGCCATGATCTTAGTTTTCTGAATGTTGAGCTTTAAGCCAACTTTTCCACTCTCCTCTTTCACTTTCAGCAAGAGGTTCTTTAGTTCCTCTTCACTTTCTGCCATAAGGGTGCTGTCATCTACATATCTGAGGTTGTTGATATCTCTCCCAGCAATGTTCATTCCAGCTTGTGCCTCTTCCAGCCCAGCGTTTCTCACGATGTACTCTGCATATAAGTTAAATTAGCAGGGTGACAATATACAGCCTTGCCATACTCTTTTTCCTATTTGGAACCAGTCTGTTGTTCCATGTCCCATTATTTATCAATTGTACAGAAAATACTGGAGTCCTCTTTCCAGTTTTCTTCATGAAATCATGTATGTGAATCAGGTTCTTGATGCCATTTTGTTGTTCCCTCATTTTCATTTTTGAGGACCTCAGTGTGTATAAATTTTAGTTGATTTCTCTCTAATAGTAGAGAAAAATCATCTCTCTACTATCATCATCATCTGTAGTCTGTCTGACTCCCTGTATGGAGACCTTGGGTTAGCTGCATCACCTCTCTGAGCATCAGCGTCTTTGCTGTACAATGCAGGGAATGCATATGGGTTCCCTAGAGGATTTAAGAGGAAGCAGCAAGTGGCAAGGAAATTCCAAAATGGCTCAATAGTTTAAAAAAAAAATCCACCTGCTAATACAGGAGATTCAGGAGACAGGAATTCAATCCTTGGGTCGGGGAGATTCCCTGGAGGAGGCAATGGCAACCCAGTCCAATATTCTTGCCTGGAGAATCCCATGGACAGAGGAGCCTGGCAGGCTGCAGCGCAGGGGGGTGGTAGAGAGTCAGACAGGACTGAGTGACCGAGTGCACACACACAGCAAATGTTAAGCCCCCGACAAAGCGCTTGGCGTTCAAGGTGTCCTTGCTGTCTCTCCTTCCTTCGTGAGCTGGTCCCTAAAGAGCTGAGTGGGGAGCAAGAAGCCAGTCACGTGCCTTCAACCCAAAGCAAGGTGCTTTCACACTAGAGCTGGAAAGCACTCGCTCTGTCTGGATATCGTGATGAGCAAAGATTCTCTTACATCTGCACTTTAAACAATTGATGAAGAGAGCGTTCTTAGCAATTTCTTGGATGTTGCCAAATATAACAGCGCCCTGATGGTGGCAGGTAGGTTGCTGTGAAATTCAATTTGCGCTAATATGCCCAGAAGCAGGGAAGCGTGGCGTGGGGCCCGCGTGGTGTTTACCCTCCTGCCCACGTCTCTATCAGGCATGAGGAAACCAGGTCAGGATCAGAGCTCGCAGAAACTTCCGCCTTTCAGTGGATCCTGAAAGGAACACATTCCGAACTTCGGAACCAGTGGCTTATGACTAATCCCAGATAAATCACTAGCTTTTCTCCCCAGGCTTCTTGATTTTCCCCCTGCAAACAAGAAGGGTTTTAATATGGGGAGAGAGAAAGAGTAAGATGTAAGAAATGACAAAATGATTCTGGGTAAAGAAATAGCAACCCGCCCGAGGCTGTGTCATCAAGGAGCTCTCTACATTTTCAGACTCTAAATTGGGATTCTGAGTATCTAGGATCTAACCTCTCCCTTCTGGAGAGTGGAGAGAGCAAGCACAGTGCTGGGGCGGGGATAGGGGGGGCAAAGGGTCCTTTTGCAAACCCCCACCCCACACCCTGTGCATCCCATGTCCTCACCTTAGGACCCTGCTTACCTCGAAAGCACCAGTACTTCTGAAGAAGGGATGAGCACCCACTTGGGGGGTGGTCAAGCCCATCTCAGCCTCTAAACAAAGTGTCCTTCTTCTGCCCCACTGCACCTGATGTCTATATTTAGCCTCATCTGGGCCTCTAGAGATACACATTGTTAGTAATATCGATAAATCACATTTGAATAGTACTTTGTGTTGAAAATATAATTTCTCACAGTTTTATCTGATCCACAGAGCATGTGCTTTAAAAAGGCAAGACAGGTATTCATATAATTAAAATAATCTGAGAGTTAAATGATTGACATGAGTTTATACAGCTAGAAACAGTCAGCCTGGGCTTAATACTCAGGCTTCTGGGGCAAAGCTGAGGATTCTATCGAGAGATCCCACAGATCCCACGATACCTGAAGACATTTCCTATTATACAAATATTTGTCCTGGAAAAAAGGAAGAAGGGAAAAGGAATGAAGAAAAGACAAGCTGATTAGTTTTTTTTTCAGTCAAAATAAGCCAAGAGAATGCCCCTCAGTGGACTCAGCAGTGGGTTTGATGGATCATTTCTCTGTCATGATACAGGGACAGCTAGGACTCCTGGTTGTAAGAGGCGGCAGTTACAGCCTGCCTCACATGAACGCTCCCCAGGAACTGTGGCTCTGGGGTCCAGTGTACAGGGCGAGGCCAATGCAAAAGAGAAGGAAGGTTAGGAAGAGCCAGTGATGGATAGGGAAGATAACGAAACAGTTATGCAGACACTGGAAGGTCCAAAAATATGCTGATGAAACCTCTCACCCACTCTCCTGATAGAGACCGATGCTATGTAGGAATAACCAAGGTCTGTGGGTGGACAGGTGGTCACAGGGAGCTGCAAAGCCAGGTGCCCGTCATGGGAGGGTGTGTCAGCAAGACCCCAGGCAGGGTACCCACACTCCACTGCACTAACTCTGTGTGCAGAGAATACGTTTGGGATCAGACATAAGCTGCAGTCTGTCTCACCATCTGGATAACCTGGCACATATCACTAACAGCTCACAAAGCCTTAGTTTCTTCATCTGTAAATCGGAATCATAATAGTGCCATCTCATAGCATTCTTGTGAAATAAAATAATGGAATCACACTTCCTATAAAATTTCTAATGCTAGACAGAAATTCACAGTCTTGGTGCATATATGAGATGGTCGAATTCTTTTTTTGTGTGTGCATCCTTGATTCAACATGCATTTCTTATTTTTCTAACCCATCTATCTGCTCATTAAAAAGAAAACACTTTAAAATTCTGCATTATAAACTCCCTACACTTTACAGATGAAGATGTACCTTCACCTGTAAAGTGTAGGGAAGGAAACAATGAGGGTGGCCCAGGCATCTCCGTTTGCCTAGAACTTTTCTGGGTTTAGCACTGAAATTCCCATGTTCTGGGAATCGCCTTGAGTGCTGTGTGTGCTTAGTCACTCAGTCGTGTCCAACTCTTTGCGACCCCATGAACTGTAGCCCACAAGGCTTCTCTGTCCATAAGGATTCTCCAGGCAAGAGTACTGATGTGGGTTGCCATGCCTTACTCCAGGGGATCTTCCCAACCCAGGGATCGAACCCAGGTCTCCTGCATTGCAGGCAGATTCTTTCCCATCTGAGCCACCAGGGAAGCCCAACTTCCAGGTAAACCAGGATAGTTGGTCAGCTTGGAAATAATATCTACTTGTGGGATTAATGCAAGGGTAAGATAAAGTGGGGCTTCCCAGGGGGTGCGCATGATGAAGAACCCACCTGCCAATGCAGGAGATGCAGGAGACATAGGTTTGATTCCTGGGTGAGGAAGACCCCCTGGAGGGGGAAATGACAGCCCTCTCCAGTATTCTTGTCTGGGAAATCCCATGGACAGAGGAGTGGTGGGCTTCAGTTCTTGGGGTTTCAAAGAGTCGGATATGACTTACTTACTAGAAAACAACAACAATTTAATAAATAGGAACCATTGAAATTATTATATACTCTGAAAGCCTTCAAGGGCTATTTAAAGATGTTGAGGAAGTTTAGTTATTTCAATGTACTTATATTTCCATACAGCCTTGTTAAAGCACTCATTCATTCAAAACCCACGTGTTGAACACAAACTGTATTCTGGCATCATGCTGTGTGCAGAATGCTTCGTGAGCAAGACAACCAGTTGGGGTTACATTTTCCTTGCGAGAGCAGACCATATGCAATAATCTGGTGTGGGGTATTCTACATCAGGAAAGATGATGGAGGAAGGCTTCATGGAGGACCTAAGATTTAAAGAGTAAGACAGACCTGGCCAGGTGAAGAGTGGGGAGAAAGGAAACTATGAAGAACCAAAGAATGACCTGCTGTGTTTGGGGAGGAAGGGAAGCCAGTGACTGGACATTGCTACACCAGGTTATGGACCCAGGCCTGGGTGTCTCTGGACACCAGGGAAGTCGAGGGTATTCCAGATGGGTCCTTTTAATTCTGAAAGACACAGGTCCCAAGGCCTTAGCTGTGATGCAACCCTTGCTGTGAGAACAGTCCCGAGCTGCCATGGGCATCTCAGATCTTCACTGCAGAGAGGAGGTGAGGGTCAGGGGGTAGTGTGAGGAGGGGGGGACATGACATCAGCAGCAAAGGCGGCATCTAGGATCTGCACGTGTCCTTAGGAGCCTGGTCCAAGGCACTTCTGCGCATCCTCAGCCCCACAGGACCGTGAAAGGCTAATAAAGCATCTTAATTTGGATTTAATAGGGTATCTACTGTGCACTAAAAACAGCCAATTGCTATTTATTAATGACGTAATTATTAGAACTTAACACCTGGGCAGTGGAGGCTACATGAAGAGTGAGGAAGTTCCCCAAAATACTGTTTAATAATTATGTTATTTAATTATTTACACATTTGAATTAAAATTCAATAAGAGCCATATTATACCTTAGCATAATACACTAACGTGGAACTCAATCCAAACAGCGTGGCTGAGGGGGTTTCCACCTTTCTTTCCAAACCTAATCTGACCATTTCCCAATTGTTCTGGTTCTATAGGGATTGATTTTCTAGATTCAGACCTCAGAAGTCAGCAGAGACGTCACATGCATCTATGTGGAAATAAGCTGATGGCCTCTTTTAAGGGTCCATGGACTCTTTGCAGATCTCAGACTCACCCCAGACCTCGATTGTGTGATCCCAGCTGCCAACAGGACAGTCCTGCCAGTCTGCTGGTCCCTTGTCATCCCCATGAGCTTGTCTAATACAGAATCAAACTAATGTTCTGCCCCAAAGAAGTTACTCATGTAATGTAAATGAATGAGCCATCCAGCTGCTGTTGAACAGAACGGCCTTCATGTCAGACTCCAGGCTCCTGAATCCTCCACCTAGGAAATCCCCAGGCACCACAGCTTGACCTTGGCGTTGCTCTCAAACCCACCCTTTTCTTTAAGGCCCATGGTTTAACTCAGGCCTTGAAGATTACTTGTAGAAATTGGTTTCTCAGCTCGAATTTCTGTGTATTTGCTCTCTCTGACACCTTGTTACAAGCTTATTTTGTTTAAAGCATATTAATATGTATATATATTTACTATATACTTATATATAGTATTTCCTCTTTTAAACAATTTCAAATGCTTGCCATTGCCTATAGGATGGAGTTAAAACCCAGGAAGTGGGTTAATCCTTGAGTGGGTTACATTTATCTACCATTCATTTTGTGTTGACATGGCGTACATATTTGCCAAGGACTGTGTGCGCATGCTCAGTCTTGTCCGACTCTTTGTGACCCTATGGACTGTACCCCACCAGGCTCCAATATCCATGGATTTCCTAGGCAAGAATACTGGAATGGGTTGCCATTTTCCCCTCCAGGGGATCTTCCCGACCCAGGGATTGAACCCATGTCTACTCATGTCTCCTGCGTTGCAGGCAGTTCTTTCCTG
>NW_011494777.1:4157271-4172088 GCF_000754665.1 Bison bison bison | reverse complement strand
GAGCCACTAGGGAAGTCCTCACCTAATACTAAAGCTCACTTATTGCATAGTTCACATAGCTTGGAACTTCTGTAAGTGCATTTCACAAACTTACCCCTAAGTCCTGAGAAGAACCCTGTGAAGTACATGCATTTGACTTCATGACATGAAGATGTGAAGCACAGAAAGTTGAGGTGATGCGGCCAAGACTGCCCAGCTCGAGTGCTGCAGATCCAGGATCTGGACCACTGCTCTCCATTGCCTCTGGCGGTGGGTAGACTGCATCCTCCCGTGTGTCCTGGATTCCTGCCTTCCCGTCTGTGCCCGTGCACTTCTGTCCCACCTGAAGCAGCTTCACTTCCTTCACCTTCTTGACTGTATCTCCATTGTTGATCCCTACACTAGACTCTGTGGCCCAGGAGAAACTGTTCCCATACCCTCACTGGCTGTGATTCTCCCACACTAACTCACAGAACTTAATGTCTGTACTGCTGGTGTCCAGTCACACACAACCCTGTGATGCACTGGGATGTTTATAGGCAGTTTCCCCCAACAGATTGTAAGTTCATGGAGGGTCCACAAAACATGTGCATTTCTGCACATCGTCCACACACCTAACCCACAGTTATGTATGCAGTAGCTGTTGACACAATGTTTTTTTTTTTTTCTTTCAATGTGGACCCATTTTAAAGTCTTATTGAGTTTATTACAATATTGCTTCTGTTTTATGTTTTAATTTTTTGGCCATAAGGCATGTGGGACCTTAACACCCCGAGCAGGGATCAAACCTGTACCTCCTGCATTGGAAGGCAAAATCTTAACCACTAGACCATCAGGGAAGTTTCTTACTCAATGTTTGATGAGTGACTTTTGGCCCTTCCTCCTTCAGTAGCTATTCTTCCATTAATAATGGTGCCTGGCCGTCAGAAGTCTTAATAATAGGATTTTTCTAACATCACCTCCTTTGCCTGGAATGTCTTTCCACCTCAGAACCGATTAATGTTTACTTATCTCCTGGAACTTGTCTGGGGTGTCTCATATCCAAGGAGCCCTCCCTGACATCCATCTCCAGGCTGGCTAGGGTGTCTCTCTCTGCATTTCCTCACCACCTTATCGTATACATTAAAGGGATTTGTTTCTGTTCTGGTTTGTGCATTTCTAGACTGTGGACTCCTTGAGGACAAGCACGATGTCTTTTTATCGTCATGTCCTTGGGGCTGAGCACAACACTGGTATATGGAAGTACTCAGTGAATATTGATGGATGAATGAATGAACAATGCGTAAATCAAATGAATGAACAATGCGTGAATGAAAGCAATGCAATCTCAGTATGTTTCTAACAGCCTGCTCTTGATTAGCCAAGGTAAGATGCAGGATGTATCCATGAAAACAAAATAAAATTGTGAGTAGCCCTATCCATTGGCCAAAATCTTCTTATGAACATGTATTAGCCACAATCACAGTGCATCCTTGTCAATTTATTTTAATTTTACATACTGGCAGCATGTTAGAAGTTGCCACCTGGACAATGATACTTGTAATCTCCTTGCATCTTAGGCACTGTGCCAGTTTGGTTCTGATAATTGGGATTGCACCTCTGGTCAGACCACCTCACCTCTCTGCCCTGAATGGTCTGCCTTTCAAGTTCATCTCAGGGCAGTCTGCCATCTTCAAGCTCTACTCTGAGGCAGGCTTGAAAGACCAGCGAGCATTTCACCAACTTCAGCTGCATGAGTTGGATGAGTTCCAGTTGTGAGAGGAGGGAGACAATTCTAGATGATTCTTCCAAGCATGAGGTGTGATGGTCTCATTTGATATACTCACTCTGCTGACAGCTTTGGCCCAAACTGCCTCCTCTTCTACTCGGGGACTGTCCATTGTTCTCTAGTGTATGATTAGCAGATTAGCTATCATGTAAGAAGCCAGGAAAATGAACTCCCAGCAAGCCCTTCCAAAGCAAGAGTAATTCATTACCCAGCCTGATTTCCACTTAAAATGTATTTTGAGCACACTTCCAACTACAAACCCTAAATCACCCTGTGTTCACAAAGTCCATCATTTTTTATTTTATTGCGTGGCGTTGGCGTGACATAATCCCTTGCAGAGCATCTCAGAGTGCTTTACAGATCAATAAATTACTTACCTGCAGAGTTGAAGCGATGTCTGCAAGGCCAGCACCGTCATTCTGCAGCAGCCTGTCCTCTGAGAAACAGGCAAGGCTGTGCAATTGCCAAGTGGGGGCAGGATCAGGGCTAGGGCTTCAAGAATTACGTGCCAGTTAAAACTGTGTGTATAAAATGCATCAGATTTAAATGACTTAGAGAGCTTAGGAATTGGGATCCTTCAGACGGTCAGCAAATCAAGTGCTCAGTCATTAACTGATCAAGTTTCTTTCTCTTCTGGAAGTTTCAATTTAGCTTTTATAATGATACAGCCATAAATCACAATGATATGTCTTAGAAGTTTCAGATCTTAGAGGTTGGGGTCACTCCCCAGCCCTGGCTACATCCACCTTCACACTGCTCCTACCTGAAGCTCCATGTGGATTTAAGTCTAAAAATGATGAATTGGTGCTTGCTTTATGCAAGGTGCCATATTGGAGACAGCAGAAAATAAAATGATGAGCAAGGCTCTTGTACAGTGTCTTCCAGTATAATCATGTATAGTCAAGGAAAAATATGACGCATGTTATGTAAACCAGCTTATTTTAATACTGTGGAGGAAGCTACATGGTCTCTAGGATGGAGAGGCAGTGCCCTTGGGCATGGCCTGGAAGACCTCCTGGAAGGGATGCTGGCTCAGCCAGGCCTTGAACGATTCCAGTCGGTCTAGACAGTTGGAGAAAGGTGCTAGGGGACCAAAATGAGAAGCAAGGGCTTGAGGCTCAGGAAACAAAGTCCAGTGAATGCTTGTTAATGAGCATTCCTGGTTGGGTGGGGCTTAGAGATGGATGGGAAGTCAGTTTTCAGGAGAAGTATAGAAAATGGCAAAGAACAGCTCTCTGCAGACACCTCCATTTCTGGAGGAGAAAATCCAGCATAACCAGGAGTGAGTGATGAATAGTTCCAGAAGAGAAAAGACAAGGGCAGAAAGTTCCAACCAGTCTTATTTTTGTGTGAGGGTTGCGTGGGGTCTTAGCCACGTCTGGGAAGTGAGGGTGATGCTCAGCTTGCCTGGGGTCTCCTGCAGGCCAGGTGTCACCATGTCTTGGGGGATCATGGGTTCTGGAAAGACACTTGGGGTGGCTCAGAGGCGTGCTGACTGAAGGAGGAAAACTCATATGAAGACACCTATGAGAATTGGACAGAGAGGGCACGTAAGCTTGAAGCACTAGTATGTCAGAACCAATGTTGGTAGAATTGAAATGACATGTGTTATTGGCCCGGTTTTGAGGTTGTTGTAAACATGTAGCTAGTTGGGGAAATGATTCCTTTGAACAACCGTTCTAATTCCATCCTATAAATATTTGTTGTATTTTTACTATGAAAATGCATAGTAAAAGTGTTTGTGGCTCAGTTGTGTCCAACTCTTTGCAATCCCATGAACTATGGCCTGCCAGGCTCCTTTGTCCATGGAATTCTTCAGGCAAGAACACTAGAATGGGTTGCCATTCCCTTCTTCAGGGTATCTCCTAACCCAGGGATCGAACCTGTGTCTCCTGCATTGCAGGCAGATTCTTCTGAGCCACCTTCCCAGGCTCTCCGACATTGCCTTTATATAGGAGGAAATAGAAGCTGAAGTCAAGGTGAGATGTTTCTCTCAAGTGTAAGGTGATCCCTCTAGTTCCTCCTCATTGACTATAGCCCCTGTGTTTCTGTCCCTGGGTTATTCTGCCCACTCCCCTTTGAAGAAAACAAATAAATATTTCAACAAAATTTTAATTTTCCTTCTACCTGTTTTGTCTCCACAGTATCTCCCAAAATTGTGGAGATTTCTTCAGATATCTCCATTAACGAAGGCAACAACATCAGCCTCACCTGCATAGCAACGGGTAGACCAGAGCCCACGGTTACCTGGAGACACATCTCCCCCAAAGGTAAGAGAAGCGGCTTGGGACATCGTGTCATGCGAGGAAGTGGGAGAATCGTTGGCTGTGGCAGGAGGTTATGGTGCTGATGGCCTGGTCACAAGGATCCCACATTCTTGGTGGCCTGATAACAATATACCCGTAGCTCCGCAGAGAATATCGGTGTTCTCGATGCAAGATGGGCATAACCTCTAAGATTCCAGAAATCACACTGGAGGATTGATGCAACCCCTGGGAGAGTAATCTACCTTGTTTCTGGGTGAAAGGGTGCTGAGATGTCCTGGGTGACTTTTCCGTTCACATGGATGGTAGAGTGCTCAGTGCGGTGTTGGTGGCATTGTTCAGCTGGTTGTGGTAAGAGAGAGAAAACACAGACGCACAGTGATGGGGGAGACCTTGGGATGGCCACGTCCCTAAAAGGAACACTTCCAGGTCTGTACTGCTTCAACATTGCCAAGCATCTGGTCTCTAGGCCATGAGTCCTCGTGTGGTTTTGTCGTCGTTCTACTCTGATTAATCCCAGATAACAAATATCACTTAATGTGTGACTAAATTGCAAAACTCACTTTGTCTAAATGTCTAGATGTTCTGTAGACCAGACTAAGTGTTGTTTTGGGCTTGCATAGATTGAACCTGAAACTTTAACAATTTAAAGCAAGATGCCATTTATTAAGGGCTTCCCCAGTGGCTCAGCAGTGAAGAATCCACCTGTAATGCAGGAAATGCAGGAGACGTGGGTTCGATCCCTGGGTCAGGAAGATCCCCTGGAGGAGGGCATGGCTACCCACTCCAGTATTCTTGCCTGGAGAATCCCATGGACAGAGGAGCCTGGTGGGCTACAGTCCACCGGGTCACAAAGAGTCAGATGTAACTTGAGGGACTGAGCGTGGGCGTCATATATTATAAAGCTAGCTTTTGTGCAAGGTGCATTACATGGTTTCATTTGTTCTTAAATGTCGACTGAGTGCTTGGGGATATAGCGATAAGCCAGAACAGGCAAGTCTCTGCTCTCATGAGCTCACATCCTCATGATACAAATAACCAGTGATATTAATAATAATAATAAGTGGCGATAAGGATGGGACAATAGAACAGGATACGTGGACGGAAGGACAAGAGGTTTGGTCAGGAAAGGTGTTTGACATGGTGACATTTGAGCTGAGACCTGAATAAAAATCCTTAAATTTCATTGCTTGTGTCTGGCTAGCCTAAAATACACTCATGTAAGTATGTATGTATACATGTGTGTATTTGTTTGTAGGCATGTGTGTATATGTAAGTGCGTTGTTGGCTCATGAAGGTTTAAGATGCTAAAGGACAGATACCCCCTATTGTAAAATAGATAAACAGCAAGGGCCTACTGTAAAGCACAGGGAATTATACTTAATATCTTGTAATAACCTATAATGGAAAAGAATCTGAATATATATGTGTGTGTGTATATATATATATATATAACTGGATCACTGTGTTGTACATCTGAAACTAATCCACTATTGTACATCAACTATACTTCAATAAAAATGAAGATGCTAAATTCACCGCAGGGGTGGTCATTTGCTTGGTGTTGCAGTCTGAGTCCCCCTAAAGCAGACCCTGAGATGCTGATTGGTGAGCTAGAAGTTTATCGGAGGTGGCGTTGGGCTCAGCCCTGTGAAAGGGCAGGGGGGTCGGGCTGGGGGAGAGGTTGACTGTGGTGCCATGTGTGAGAGCAGGATGCCTGTGGGGTGTTCTGAAGACAGGGTGGGTTGTGCCCTACTGAAGGTACGGGGGTGACCTTTTACGCCAGCACTGTAGTTGGTCAGAGAATTTGGGCTGTGAGCCCAGGCCAGGTATCTCTCTTCCTACTGGAGCTGAGGACTGTCTGGTCCACCCTGGGGCAGTTGTCCTCCATTCCTGAAGAAGGCAGGCATCGCAGGGTCCACTACACCTGGGCTTTGATGCAATAAGTTGAAGAAGACTGCATGGGCCCCAGATAGCAAATCCCCCTCTTGGGGTGACAAGTCGCCCTAAGGATGTTTTCACAGAAGGGGTGAGATTTTCAGTGTGTTTAGCTGAAACACACTGAGAACTCTCTGTAGCCACTGCACTTGAATGCACCACTGTGAGCGAGGGAATCAGAGAGATGCTTGCGTTTCTCCAGTCTCTCAACTGGAACTAACCTTACAGGGGGCATGGCCCACAATCTGGGAGGAGGTTTCACTGGACCTAAGACCGCTAGTGATGAAAAGTGGTCTTGGGGCACATCCCAGGGAAGGGTGTCCAGGTGGACAGACTTTCTGGTTCAAGGTGCGCGGCGTTCATCCCTGAAAATGTCGGGTCCTCAGTGCCGCTGGACGCTGGGACGGTCTGTGCCTGTAGACTCCGCAGAGCATTCATCATCTCAGCATCACGGACTTTGCTTCTATCAGGAGGCACCTCGCCCTCCATCCTGCAAGTCCCCCTCTGACTCCTGTTTGATGTCTTTTCTCATTCCTCCTCTGGCCCTGCAGCTCTTTGTCCTTTTCTGGGTTCTTTTTCTTCCTTTCCTTTTCTTTCCTTTCTTCCCCTCTCCTCCGTACATCTCCTCTTTTTGTCCTGCCCTTTCATGCTTTCTCTTTTTGTTCTCTGCTTTCCTGTCTCTCACAGCCTCCTACACGTTCCCCTTCCGTCTCATTTCATCCCACATTGTCATCTCCTTTTCTCTCTCTTCCCCTCACAACCACTTTTGTCTCCCCACTGCATTGGCACCTTCTCCGTTCTTCCTGCGGAGGTTTGCACTGCTGTGCGCTAGCATCCTTCCCCCACCCTGGCCATCCAGCTGCCTCATTTCCCCAGGAGACTTTACCTGAGCCCTGGCCAGAGGCATCCATTTTCCTGGGGTTTTAGCTGCTATGGAAACAGAAGATGGATCAAGAGGAGAGGAGCAGGATAATCAGAATCTACCTGTGGATCAGAGTAATTTAGACGCGCAGCTTTTCCCAGATCCCCGGTCAGGATTAACTACCCAGATTCAAGCTGACGAGAGACATGCCACGTGGTAACTAATCACCTCGGGGTTCACGCAGTGCTGCTTTCTCGGTGACTGATTATTTGGAGATGAGAGCTGTCACTGGGCTATGGCTGAAACCAAACGGAAGCTGGAGACCCTTAGTGGCCAGAGCTTCATCTCACCCCACTAAGTGCCTGCAAAATGCGGCTTATTTTACATACATGTGGACAGAATGGGGTTCCTTAGAAGAAAAGATGCCCTACACCAAAGCGAAGGCTCCAAAGACAGAGCCTCTATCATCCCTCGTGCCATTCTGTGTGGGCAGGTCACGACTCAATCAAAGTTATTTTTTTAATTTAAATTTATTTATTTTAATTGGAGGTTAATTACTTTATAATATTGTATTGGTTTTGCCATACATCAACATGAATCTGCCACAGCTGTACATGTGTTCCCCATCCTGAACCCCCCTCCCACCTCCCTCCCTGTACCATCCCTCTGGGTTATCCCAGTGCACCAGCCCCAAGCATCCTGTATCCTGCATCAAACCTGGACTGGCAATTCGTTTCTTATATGATATTATACCTGTTTCAATGCCATTCTCCCAAGTCATCCCACCCTCTCCCTCTCCCACAGAGTCCAAAAGACTGTTCTATACATCTGTGTCTCCTTTGCTGTCTCGCATACAGGGTTATCATTACCATCTTTCTAAATTCCATATATATGCATTAGTATACTGTATTGGTGTTTTTGTTTCTGACTTAGTTCATTCTGTATAATAGGCTCCAGTTTCATCCACCTCATTAGAACTTATTCAAATGTATTCTTTTTAATGGCGGAGTAATACTCCATCGTGTATATGTATCACAGCTTTCTTATCCATTCATCTGCTGATGGACATCTAGGTTGCTTCCATGTCCGGGCTATTATAAACAGAGCTGTGATGAACATTGGGGTACATGTGTCTCTTTCAATTCTGGTTTCCTCAGTGTGTATGCCCAGCAGTGGGATTGCTGGGTCATAAGGCAGTTCTATTTCCAGTTTTTTAAGGAATCTCCACACTCTTCTCCCTAGTGGCTGTATGGCGAAGGTCATTGTTATTATACTCACACCCATGAAAGACCTGGGCCAGGCACTGTGGGCAACCTCAGTGGCTTCACTACGTCTTCTCTCCTGAATGATCCGTTTGTTCTACACATTTCTGGAAACTCCTAGAATCCTGTATCACAACTCATATGGTGCTCCCTGCAATAAGCTGGCATTGGTTTATAACATTATATAAGTTCCATGCATAAAAGATTATATTTTGACTGCTGTATACACTACAGTGAGCTCACCACCAAAACGCTGGCTTCCATCCACCTCCATACAGTTGACCCCCTGCTCCCATTTCACTACCTGCCCCCACCCCACTCCCCCTTCAGTAACCTTTATTCTGTTCTCTGCATCTGTGTGTTTTGGTTTAGTTTGTATGTGTATATATATATATGTATGTGTGTGTGTGTATATATATATTTATATATATATTCCCCATAAAAGTGAGATCATATGATTTTTGTCTTTCTCTCTCTCACTTATTTCACTTAACATAAGGTCCCAGCTTTCACTGCCTTTTATGTGGAAACAAAATAAAGAAGTGTTAACCACCATTGTATAACAGTGGCTTATGTATCCAGATATACAGAAGCCGGGAGTGATCTTATAGTGGGCAAGGGGTGGCAGGGGTCTTTCTCAGAAGGTGTCTGCTTGGCACGTTACATCAGAAGGCAAAAGTCTTTTCCAGAATAGAGAGAAGGTAAGACTTCTCAGGCCACCTCTTGACATCGCCACGGAATGTGAGAAGTAACATTTCACCTGTTGGTACTGGTTATATGTCTTATTGGCTCCCTTCATGAACTTAGAGCTCTCAGGAGTTCAAGGAGAAGGTGTACTAGCTTTATAGAGATACCTGCCCTCACTGTACATACCTGTTTGGAAGGGTCCAGGTGTTGCCTTGGTCTTTTAAGGACAAAAAGCCCATCTCACTCTCTCCTACAGAAACACCATCTGGAGCTACACAAATGTTGCAGTGGCCCCTTGCTGAATCCCCCCTTAAACCTGCTGCTCCAGGCACTGAAGGACAGCAGTGGTCCCCAAAGTCCCGCAGACACAGCCCCCACTTGTGATTCTGTGTCTTGTCTTCTCTTTGCCTTCTCGAGATGTTCAAGAACTTCTCTTAGCACAGCCCTTGCTATCCAAAAGAATACCTTTAATGCTGTCTCTTCCTCCGAGTCTTCTAAGTAAACATATATCCCATCTCTTCCAGTGTGTCCTAAGAGATGCTTTTTAGGACCTCACAATTCATAGGAAAGTATTCTCAAAGCCCAGTTCTGTGTCTCCAGCTTCCTCTGAGCTGTCAGAACTTTAGAGAGTAAGCTGAGATTTCTGTATTTCTACCTCCCTGGGAGCCCCTCATGAATCCCAGTTGAAGGCTGAGTCCAGCTACTATACCTATGGGGTCTGGACTCCCTGACCATCCTAAAAGAAGCAGTCCTCCTGGGTACACCTACCTCAGCATTTATCCCATCAAATCAATACTGAAAATGACCACATCACCAAGGCTGTTGAGAGGAAGCTTCCAACTTGAGTATTGGCTGGGGCTCAGGAGGGTCCAGCGATCAGTCCACAGAGATGTCCAGATTCTGGCTCATGAGTTGAGACCAGGGCCTGTGTCTCTCGTTTCTAAGATCTTCCGCCTCCTAACTCAATACCCAGCACCCAGAAAGCATCTAAGGAATACGTGTTGATTCCATAAGCAGCACTTGTGCTTGCTGGTACCCCCAAGTGCATGACCCCCAAGTGCAGAGTCCATCTGCAGCCTTGAGGGATTCTCCTCCACTTTAATATTGTGGTCCAGAGCTGGTGTGTTTCCTGCTGAGACTCTTCCAGTGAGTCTCCAGGAGATTTTCTCTGGTCTTTTTCTCAGGAGATTTTCTCAAGCCCTTCTCAAAGTCCCTCTGGCGGGGCAGCTGCTGTGGCAGCTGGACGTCTCCTTGAAGGAGTGAGTCCTTTTCGAGTTCTGTTTTGCAAGGGCTGAGATGGCTCCCGAACATCTTTGGAGGTGGGTCTTGGGTGGGCTGCCTTCTGCCCTCATCACTGCCTCACTGCAGTCACTCTCGCAATGTCTGTGTTTCTCTGACACGTAATTCACCGGGCCCTTCCGGGCCCCTGAGCCTTTTGCACACTTTCTCATCCCAACCTGCCTGTGCCTAAACCTATGACAACTTCCAATGGTTTTGTAAATCAACCCTGGGTATTCCCAGAGAGAATGAATTCAGTAGTCCATGAAAATGTACTGTTCCTCATGGGTTAAAAATAATAAAATTGATACAAAGAAAGAAATCAGTACAACAAAAAAGAAATATTATTTAAAACGTCTCCCTCCATCCCTCAGTGTATGAAGTGACGTGGAGTAGACGTGGAATGTTTCTTCTCGGGCACCACCAAGACCCCAGGGTTTGGGGGACAGAGTTAGAGCCAGAGTCTCCATCTATTGAGCTGCACACGAAGTCCAGCTCTTCCCACAGTGCAGGGTAGATGCTTCTGCAAGCCTTCCACACCCTCACCTGTGGGGATGGGCAACCTGCCTCCGCTGCACATTCCCTTCCGCCTCCTCCCTGAGCTCTCCTGCTGGACTTGAGGACCCGGGGGCTGTCGGCTGTCCAGGCCCGTTCTTGTTTCTCAGAGCCTTCAAAGGCACCAGCTGGTGAGGACAGGGTGACCCGCGGATGGGAGGGCTTCTCCAATGTTCTGAGCCCTCCCTGACCCGCACCACCCCCCCCTGCCAGGCCCTCCCCTGGCCCTATGCCCACCCATTTCCCATTTGTCAGCACTGACAGGCCTCCCTCCCGAGCCGAGCAGGACACGGCACACTAATTGGCACTGGAGGTATCACAGCTTGAGTTCAACCAAAGCTGGCAGGTGCCGCAACTCTGGTGACAGCTCTGCGGAAGGGTGTCAGGAGTGGAGCTCCGGCGTGCCACCGGCTGACGCGGCACCCTGGCACTAATGAGCAGCCTGTCAGCACCCGCGTCAGGGGCCCCGCGTGGCACAGGGATCATTAGGACGGCCAACGAGAAAAGAAGTCTCCAGCAAAGAGGCGCCGGGGATGGGAGGGAAGGAGGACAAAGTGGAACTAAAGGCTTCACCTCGCCCACCGATGTTCACCACCCCGAAGGAGGGGGCCAAAAAAAAGACGCAGGAAAGACAAAGATCTTCTTGAAAGGTCTCTATCTACGCCCACCCTGGACAACTCGTGGAAACTTGTTCTGGTGGCTGCCCTGAAATTAGCAGTACAGGCGATACATCTTCCCTGCCATAAGCCGGGTGGGGGTGCAGGGGGCACGGACCTCAATGACTGAATCACCTGTCCAGTCACAGCCAAGGTGTGTGAAGCCAGGGATTAGCCTAAGTTCCCAAGAAACAGGGGCCTGAAGGAGAGGCGGCCTGGGGATCTGTGTTCTTTGGCTCCGTGTCCGGGAGGCTCCCTGGCAAGGGGACTGGCTGAGCTGTGAGGGGCCCGCCTATCTTCTGCTGGAAGGTTGGAATCGGGGCGAGGCAGTGAGCAGAAGGCTTCTTCCCTGAGGTGTTGCTTCCCAGAGGTGGGCTGGGGTGATGAGCAGTGTGTCTGCTCTCTCCATCTGCTTCCTGAGGATAGGTGAGAATGGTCCAGCCGGTCCTTTCTTCTGAGACGTGTGCAGTGTCTGGCCCTTGTCTGAGGCTCTGACCACCTGTAGTGATTCCTTGTCCTGGCTGGAGTGACCTTCCCGAAATGGGTGACTTTGAAGGCAGGTCCAGCTGGGTTTGCGTTTCCTTCGACAGCTCAGTGCCTGGGTCCCGCTGGGGCAGTGAGACGCCTTTCTGAAGATGCGCTTCTTTCTTGGGATTTTGTTACTGCTTCTCGGCAGAGCACCTGAACTTCTGGGATCTGGTCATAGACTCCAGGGGCCCTCTGGCTCGTGCTGTGGGTCGCATTGGGACTTGAGGTTCACCTCCCTCTAGGACTCACCCTGCTCCCCTTACACATCTCCCTGCAGCTTCTCGATTGAGTCCTACTCTTTTCTTAAGACCAGACTCAAATGCTACCTGTTTGAGAGCCTCTGGTGACTTTCTTCAAGCAGAGCACCTCCGTCCTTCCCCACAAAACCCCACAGCACTCTGCACGGTGGCGATGTTCGCCATTGGCCCAGGGCTCTGGAGGGCTCCGCGACCCCACATCCATGGGACCAGGGGAGCAGCGGCAGGCCTCCTGAGGTTGCTTTACCTCCAGTGCCGAGTGCAGCACCTGATGGTGGCAGGTACTGTAGGGGATCAGGGAAGGACCAAGTGTCCGGTAGTGCAGATAGAGGATGTTTCTTCCCTTTTTGAAGTTGTGTCTGGTGCATAATGTAAAACAAAATCAACTTTAGCAAGGAAAGGGTAAGATCCAGGAATGTCATATCTGCATCATCACGTTTCACAAACCAATCAAAGGAGTTTGTATAAGAAATGCCTCTCCCGCCTCCCCTCCCCGCCCCGGGAACCGGCTCCCTAGTAGACCCAGGACTGAGCCTCAGACACTTGGTCTGCAGAATAGAGGTAACCAGGCCCTGCCAAGGTGGACGTGGCTTGACAGTCATGCTTCCCAATGCAGGGTGCCCAGCTGACAACATACAGCAGGCGCCTAACCCTGGTGGCTTCCATCGCCCAGGCCAGCCCTTCCTCTTCTCTCCCGCCCAGAAGACAAGAACAAAAAGGAGGAAATTAAAATTCCTTCCTCTGAAAAGGTTAAGTCCTTACAAAAGGACTCAAGTTCGGTCAATTGCCATAAAGGATAGATAGTCAAAGGTGCTTCCTCAGCACCTCCCTCACTCCCATGATTTTCTAATTAACGTAGGTGCTTGATTAAAATTCCCAGAGTACCCCAAGTAGCCATCCCAGGAGGGAACACATAATTGCTATTGCAAAAGATATTACAGCGCTCATTGATGGTGGGAGAAAAAAAATAATTGCATCATAATGGAAAGTGGTGGATGTCCTGTCCCGGGGAGCAGGGGTGCATACGGTATTAGGTCCAACCTATACAGAGAAAGCAGTTCATTATGATGGAGATAAACCAGTGGTCCATCCTCAGATATGGGGCGGAGCGATCCACAAACTCGTTAAGTAAATGGTTTAAACACAGATCAAGGTGGCAAAGAAGGAAGTGGAGACAGACATTTATAGATCACTCTTTTAACTCTGTAATTTTCTTTAACTGTAACATTATGGCTACATAGATACATTTAGGGTAAAATTTGCCAATGTCAATAAGGGCTTTGTAAGTTTAATATTTATGATCTGGTTTAAAGCAATATTAGAGCTGGGCAGCTTCCTACTTCAAAGAAGAGGGAAATCATAAAAAGACTAGTGGGGAAATTAATGAGTTCAATGTGCCTCAATTGAGAACATATGAAATCAAGCCTCCGTCTAGAAACCGAGGGCAGGAGTGCACACCACAGACGCTGTTTGTGGTTTTACCCAATTATTTTAAAACCCTTGAAAAATGTAGACTGAGACGTCCGCTGAATGCAGGCACTGCTAACAGCATCCTCCCCCACGCTCTCCCGAGTCTTGGGCTATTTATGCGGGTACTTGGTGACTGTTACCATGCAGAACTGTTTTGATGAAACGAAAAAGGAAACAGAGAAGCAGAGAGATTGTATTGTCTTCCCCACAGATGCTAGCCACCCTGGCTGGGTTATTACAAAGGCCGGTTAAAACAGCAGCCCCTCTAGGCCAGGAGACCCCATCTCTGAGGACCATACCTGACAGGCAGCTCTTTGGGGGGTACAGAAGGGCCTCTGCAGGGCATCGCCCCCCACTACAGCCATGAAACCTCCTCTCCGAGGAATCCCGTAGACCAGATGAGGGCTTCACGAATCCCATAGCCAGGACTCACCAGGAGCTGCCAGGAGAGCTTGGATACAGTTTGCAATCAGATTGTCCTGGTCACGAGGACTTTGCTGTGTTGCTTTGACTTTACAGCTGCTTTTCCATCTTGCATCTTATCTTGACCTGTGATGACTGCTTTTTCCCTAGAATCTGAATGGAAGGGTCTCTATTATCCAACCACAATAACTAAGACTCCGAGGATATTAAAAAATATGCTATCCACTCTTCTAAACATGCAGCAGAGTCGTATGAACTCTTCTCAACAACAGTGTGAGCAGGTCCTGTGATGAGCTGCTTTACTGATGAGGGGGCCAAGGCTTGGAGCATAGACAAGTGGGCCAGGAAACAGGGCTCCAAGTGGCAGAGCTGAAACCCCACCCACGGCCACAGTGTCTCCAGAAGGCATGTGCTTAACCACTGTGCTGGACAGCGCCACCCTCCAAGGGTGGTCCCTGGGCCAGCAGCACAGGCGTCACCTGCGTCGTACCCCAGACCTCGGATGGGACGCAGAAATCTGCATTTTGGTAAATCGCCAGGGAATTGTGATGCAAACTTGAGAGCCACCGCTGGGTGCTGTTTGCTGTGTGCCGGGCACTCTGCTTTACATACCTTAATATCACTTAACTCCTACAGACGCCCTTACAAGCAGGCATCATTTCCATTTTGGCGATGAAGAACTAGAGAGCTGATAGGAAAACTGGCCCACAGATATTAAAAAGGTGAAGTTCAACTCCAAACCTTTTGACTTCAGGATTCATATTCTTTTTAAAAAATCTTTTTAATTTGTATAATGTTGTATTGGTTTTCTGCTGCACAGCAACATGAATCAGCCACAATTATACATATATCCCCTCCATCTTGAGCCTCCCTCCCTTACCCCCATCCCA
>NW_011494777.1:4131190-4157171 GCF_000754665.1 Bison bison bison | reverse complement strand
ACCCCTCTAGTCATCGCAAACTGCCAGACGAGGCTTCTTATGTTATACTTCTCACCAGCTATCCACTTTACACACGACAGTGTTTATATATTGATGCTATTTTCTCCATTCATCATATTCTCTGCCTCCTCCACTGTGTCCACAAGTCCGTCGTCTACATCTGCATCTCCATCCTTTCCTGCAAATAGGTTCATCAGGACTGTTTTTCTAGATTCCATATGCATGCGTTAAGATACGATGCTTGTTTTTCTCCAAGATCCATTTTCTTTTCCCTGCGTTGCTTCTGACCCATGGCTTCTCCATCTGTGGGACATGACTACTCTCTTTCAGGCCTCCTTCCTGCCCAGAGTCTGTGGTCCTTGGGTTCCCAGCTTTCCACAATATTCCTACAAGTTTGGTCATACTCTTGTCTAGACCCTGGGCTCCAGGCTGGGCTCCATGCTGGGCCAGCATGCTCCATCCTCCCCAGGCTCTCAGGTACCTTCCAGTGGATCTGTGTACCATCACCTCCGAGAGCAGCAGACGCAGCCCCAGCACGCACGGCGACCACTCAGTTCTCAAAGGAGGCATCATCCTCCCCAGAGCAGCTTGTGTGAGCTTCAGGCTCTCTTCCCTCCCCCGCCCCCCGGACCATGGAGCACGCATAGCAGTGTGGCAGCTGCTCTCTGACTCAATATATTTCTTCCTCATGTTAAATACTATCATTCACTCACACAATGGTATGTCTTCTGCTTTGATTGTTATTATTAGGTTGTTTTACACTTTAACGGCTTTAGATATGAAAAGAAATTGCTGGATGCCAGGCTATGTTTTTCATTATCTGACTCCATTCAGTTTCGCTCCGTGTCCTTGTGGCATTTGGCACACTTCATCTTCCTAGGGGTGTAAAATGCCTTTCCTGCTGGAGCCAGGACAGTCAGAGAGCAATCCGCAGAATACCAATTCCTGTTCTTCCAGATCCAGGGGCCAGCCTCGCTCGGGGCTGGGCTGCACACGCTCTCCAGATGTCCCATGGTTGCCTGGGTGTATGGGGTCAGAACTAGGTAGCCCTTCCTCGCCTAAGAGCATTGTCCTACCCTTTACTCTAACAGAGGTTGATTCTTCTACATTAACCCTCTCCCCCAGCTCCCAAAACAAATCCTTCTTCTCTTCTCTTAGCAAGAGTTAAAAGGAATGACTTTGGTCTTAATCATTACTTTGACAGATTCTGGACTCCTCATGTTTAACGGGTCTGCAGCCCAGGAGGCCTCATGCTCCTTCCTAATTCCCTGCATCACTGCTTTGCCCTTTACGGGATGGTTCACCAGGTCACAATGGTTGACGATATTTGGCCAGACATCTGCGTGATCGAGAAAGATGGATGGCTTCTTCCCTCCATTGATTTATTTCTTCTGTCGCCCATCATTTCCAAAAGGGATTAAAGCAGAGAAGGTGACATGGATTTTTGTGCCCAGAAAATCTTCTAGACAAAACAATCTTGGTTGTTTCTACATTGATTCAACTATTTACTCAATAATTGCTGTTGAGCACCTGCTTCTCTGCAGCTGTCTCAGACCATGCAGATCCATGGCAGGACAAAGCAGATGGAATCCCTGGTCTCACAGAGCTTATATTCTACTGGGAGAGACAGAAAGTAAATCCAAGGATAAGTGAACCTGGGAGTGTATGATATTGTAATTACTGTGAAAAAAATTAACCAAGATAAGAGGCAGAGAGATTGTCAAGCATCAGTTTGGGGTTTGCAGCCTTCCATAGAGTAGATATGGATGGACTTATTAAGAAGATACCCTATAGAGGTTAGGGGAGGAGGTATTTGGGACTTTGCTGGCAGGGCTGGCTCTTGAGTCCCAGGCCCTCCATCATGACACATCCAGGCTGCTCCAGAGTCGTCATGGAGACCACCCGGCTCTGGAAGACTTGCTCAGTACCTGCTCGCCTCTCAATGAACTCTGATGCTGAAACCAACAACCCAGCAGTTTCTTGAGAGCTCCCCAGGAGGTGCCGACCTCAGGGAATAGCTGGATTTTGGTTAATAAAGGCATTCCAGGGGCTGCTCAGCCCAGAACCTGAGGTCTGGGCCAGCATTTTGCTTAGGAAGTGGGTGTTCCAGAAGCAGAGCCATCAGACATGGAAGGTGGGGGATGTGAGGGATGAGAGCTGCAGAGCATGGAAGGCGGGGAGGCGGTCCCCTCCGTGCATGACCCACCCCCCCCGAAGTGAGGGGTATGAGGCTGGTGGGGTTCAGCCCCCATGGTCACCAAGGGAAGGCAGGAAAACACATTTCACAGGCTTCAGCTGCAGCCTCAGTCCTTTTTCTTTCTGAGCCTTCAGGTGAGTGGTGACAGTAGGTAGCTGTTGGCAAGACCAAGCCTTCTGATGATCCAGAGCGAAGAGGCTGACCTTCAGGAAGCTACTGAAAGGTCAAGGATCATGAGATGGCATGAGTGGAGAATAAATGTGGAACGTGGAGATACGTAGGGGACCAAATTGCTGGAACTAGCCATGGGTTTGATGTAGGTATGAAGCTGAGAAAAACCTCCACGTTTCTGATTTGACCTCCTTTACTGCCCATTTCGAGGGACTGGGGATTGTCTTTATGGATGAGATTCTCATGAGTCCTCTCATGTGGCTCTGTTGCTGTTGTTCAGACACTAAGTTGTGTCTGACTCTTTTCAATCCCATGGACTGCAGCACACCCTGCTCCTCTGTCCTCCACTGTCTCCCAGAATTTGCTCAGATTTATGTCCGTTGAGTCAGTGATACTATCTAACCATCTCGGCCTCTGCTGCTGCCTTCTCTCTGAGCCTTCAATCTTTCCCAACATCAGGATCGTTTCCAGTGAGTCAGCTCTTTGCATTAGTGGCCAAAGTATGGGAGCTTCAGCTTCAGCAGCAGTCCTTCCAATGAATATTCAGGGTTTGTTTCCTTTAGGATTGACCAGCTTGATCTCCTTGCTGTCCAAGGGACTCTCAAGAGTCTTCTCTAGAACCATACTTCAAAAGCATCAGTTCTTCACTGCTCAGCCTTCTTTATGGTCCAACTCTCAATATCCATACATGACTACTAGAAAAACCATAGCTTTGGCTGTATGGACCTTTGTTGGAAAATGTGACTCATGTGGTTAGGTAGAATATTAGGAACCAGCTGGTGCCTGATTTATTTCTGCCTGTTGATCCACGTGGGTTAGTTCCCTTTTCTCCAAAAGTGATCGTTGCAACCCCAGGCTTATTTATTTATTTATCTTTAGAGAATCAGGATTTATTAGATTGAACAGAAATGAAAAAGTACAACAGAGATATGATAAACAGGCAGAAATGAATCATCTTTTATTCATCAGATATTTTTTGAGTACTGAATACATGACAGTGTGTGGCCATGAACACAGCATTCAGAGCCCCTGCCCCATGGGACTGCAGTGTGGGAGTGGGGAATACAGTCAGTAATAAATATGTGAGCTGATGTCAGGGAGACAGTACCGTGGAGAAAAAGGAAACAGAGGTAAGCGAAAAATGATAGTGGTGCTCCTTTGGTTAGAGTGTTGAGAGAAAGCTTGAGCACATGCTGATGCTGAAACTTGGCCTCTGCGCACTGATGCGAAATTGAATCTCAGAGACAGACGTTGGGGTGAAGTAGAGAAGAGCTTTATTGCTCTGCCAGGCAAAGGGGGCCACAGGAGGCTAATGCCCTCCAAACTGGGTGTGACAACCCTGGGTTGAGGGAAGGGATTTGGTGAGGAGTTTGATAGCAGTGCTTCACGAGCAGTCTTGCTGATGAGAATCAAGGTATTTGCAGGACCTGGATTCCTTCAATCCAGAGGTCATCTGGCCTCAGGCAGTCTCAAACTGTGCCCTTCTCTTTGGATTGAAGAATGCTTCGTCAAGGAGTTAGCATCTCCCAAGTGTGGGCAGTTTTAGTCCTGCAGAACAACTCAGAGATACAGTTCTGTGTATCCCTGGCGGGGGAACCAGGAGCCTACTCTAAGCTGTGCTACTGTTTCTTGACTGCTCCTCCCTTGTCTCCATATTCCCCTCCTTTCCCAGATTAGTGGGCTCTTTCCTGGTGGCTCAGATGGTAAAGCATCTGCCTACAATGCGGGAGACCTGGGATCCATCCCTGGGATGGGAAGATCCCCTGGAGAAGGAAATGGCAAACCACTCCAGAACTCTTGCCTAGAAAACCCCATGGACAGAGGAGCCTGGTAGGCTACAGTCCATGAGGTCGCAGAGAGTCGGACACGACTGAGCAACTTCACTTTCACTTTTCCCAGAAAAGCAAGTGTTTGAACCTACCCTTTGGAACTCAAGGAAGATCTGGGGGGCTGAATGAAGCCTATTTCCTGCAAACAAAAAAAGAGGGACACAGAAAGACTTTTGCCCGTTAGAGCCCCACTGGGTCCTAGTGGGTTTCAAGACCTTGGGAGCTGAGTGCAGTGAAGCAGTGAGTAGGTCAGAGAAAGAAGGGGCGCTCCAGGCAGAGGGACCTGCGAGTTCCAAGGCCCTGAGCTGCCAGACCTTTGGTGTCTGTGAGGAACAGCCAGAATAGAGATGTAAGGAAGTGACATGGATGCTGTGAAGAGAGCCAAGAGTCAGGTCATGTACTGCCTCGAAAACCAAGTTAAAAACTTTGGCATTTGTCCCAGCAAGTGTCAAACAGGATCATGAACTGATTGAATAAATGTTGTTAGAGGGTTACATTTACTGTTTGAAAGGAAAGACTGGGGTAAAGGGGCAGAGGTGTAAGTGTGGCAGACCTGGTACTGGTTGGGATGCTGTCGCTTAAGTCCATGACAAAGTGATGAAGCTTGGGCTGTGCTGGTGTTGTCAAAGATGGGAAGACTTTATCGAATCTGGGATGTATTCTGCAAGCTCACAAGGTTTGCTGACTTCTTAGATAGGGTTTGTGAGAATGAGTTAGGAATCAAGGGGTATTCTAGGATTTGTGACCTGTACCAGCTGGTTGCTACTTCTATCAATTCCTGCCATCAGGAACTCCACAAGGAGCAGGCGGGCAGAGGAAAAAGGAGCTTGGTACTTTAGGTATGCACATGGAGATGCCGAGTAGATAGCAGGCTCTGCAAGGGGCAGGTGCTGGGAAAATAAATCCAGGCATCATCAGCATGCAGATGGTGTGCAGAGCCACATGTCTGGCCATCACCACCTATTGGGTGAAGGTGGACAGAAGAGAGAAGTGTGCACAGAGCCCCGGGGTATTCCAACATTGTGGTGTTAGAAGAGGAGTATCCAGCAAAGGCAATTGTGAGGAAGTGGATGGAGAGTAGTGGAGGAAATCTGAAAGTTGGGTGCAGACAATGCCTTGTGGAAGAAGGGAGCAATTAGTATCACATGCATTGCTTAGAAGTCAAGGGAGATGAGGACTGAGAAATGGCAGAACGTACTCACACGAGACATTGGTGAGAGAGGTTCTGCCCAAAGATGGTAGATTAAGATTAGTTGCAGGACTTCCCTGGTGGTCCAGTGGTTAAGAATCCGCCTGCCAGCACAGTGGACGTGGGTTCGATCCTTGGTCCACTAAGAGACCACATACCATGGAACTAAGCCCGTGCGCCACAACTGGAGAAAGCCTCCGTGCAGCAACAAAGACCCAGCACAGCCAATAAATAAATAAAAAAGATCAATTGGAAAGGGAGAGAATGGGTTGAAGAAATGGACAAGACTTTTAGAGAAGTTTTGCAATAAGGTTTTGTAGAATATGGGATTGATGGGAAATGTGAAGTCAAAGCGACTTTTCCCCAAAGTGTGGTCTGCATCCTGGTCACCCTTGGCCACTCCCTAGCTGTACTGCTGGGTAATTGCTAGCCTTCAAGTTCTCAGCCGTTTCTTCTTCAGGTGAAAAAAAGAAATGAGCTATGACTTGTCTCTTTTTGCGGAGCGGCTTATACATTTTGTTTCTTTAGGAGGCTTTCCAATGCTCTTGGGAAACTGGAGCCAAAGTCACCATGTTGCTAAAGCAACCGACCATCTCTGACCTTGAGAAGCATCGCCTGGAGGGGAGACCGGCTGGGAGGTCTGGTGAGGGTTCCCTGCTGGTGGTGGTGGTTTAATCACTCAGTCATGTCTGACCTTGGTGACACCATGGACTATAGCTCACCAGGCTCCTCTGTCCATGGGATTTCCCAGACAAGAATACTGAACTGGGTTGCCATTTCCTACTCCAAGGAATCTTCCCGACCCAGGGATTGAAACTGCATCTGCTGCGTCTCCTGCATTGGCAGGCAGATTCTTTACTACTGAGCCACTGGGGAAGCTGGGGTTCCCTGGGGACTGATAGTTGAAGCACTTACTTCTTGGAGTGTGAAACCTCCCAGGAGGAGGGGCCTGGGTATGTAGGATGATTTCTGCTCACCCCCAACCTCTCCCCAGGGACCACGGGAAGTTCTCAGAGTCCGCAATATTCTACCCTCCTTGACCAGACATGAACCTGAAGCAGGATGTCTGAATTCATCTTTTCTTTAAAATCAGAACAGGAACCAAGTTACCCCGGGGAAGCCCACATATGGCAGCCCACATAAGCCCACTTATGACCACAGTCATTATCCAAGTGAAGCCTCCACCACAAAGAAAGCTCCCTGTGGATGGAAGGAGAAGGTCAACTAATACCAGGAAGTGTGGACAAATACAGCCCAAATCCAGTTCTGGAGGGCGATTCTGTCTGGGGAAAATACCTTAGCCTTTACAGCTGTGCACTTTGGACATTCTGCAAACACCTCTGCTGTTTGAGGGCGGCTGAGGCCGGGGGTCAGGTGCCAGCGGGGCAGAGAAAGCAGACGACCTCAAGTGTTCAGTCTAGAAAAATACTAGAGACAGGGAAGAGCTCACCCACCTGGAAGAAAGCTGCCTGTTGCTCTGACAGGTAGCAGCAGCGTCTTCTCCACCTAGTCCTGCCTTGCAGGCACGTGCCCGAGTCTCCATCCACAGTTTCTCCTCCGGGTCCAGACAGACCCGCTCTCCCTGTCCTCCTTACACTAGGGGCACTCCTTGCCTTTCAGAGGGGAAAGCCTGACTCCGTGGGCCCCACTGTGTAAGATGGAAGGATTGGAGCAGACGAGTTCCATCTCCATGTGCATCTCTCTCTCTATCTAGAGCCCCATGGTGCTTGAGAATCCAGGGCAATTCAGCGAGTGTGACTGCAGTGTTTTCTTCAACATTATTTTGCTCCCTCTGGCTTTGTTGCCAAGTGTCCGCACTGACCAGCCCCAGTTCTTGCTCCTAAGAGGCCACGTTTCCCGTGTGTTGATGCGTTTCCTCTCTTTATCAAGGCATTTCCTAGGCCTCTTGATTTCAGTCACTCAGGTGTTGTCATGGCAATGACATCCTCAGAAGAGCGGTGCTGCTCATGTTGTCATGGTTATAAGGACCTCTTGATGAGAGCCCCACTTCATTGTCATCACGCGGCCCGCAGCGAGGAACGCCAGGATCTCTTGGCAAGCTTGAATCCTTAGGCTAGAAGCTAGTGGTTCTGTGCCTGAAAATGCAAGGGGCAGTAATTAAGAAAATGACAGCAGTCTAAAATGGTCAGATTCGATCTGCATGTAAAGGAGACTTAAAGAAGGACCATCCTCACCTCCTTCTCCGCCTCCTCCTCTTCATCATCATCCTAACAGCTAATATTTTTATTATAGGTTGGCTGTTTTCCAGGCACTTTTCTAAATGTTTTACCTATGTGAACTTTTGTATTCTCTTGACAATCTTTTGGTGCAAGTATTATTAATGTCCTCTTGTAGGTGGAGGAACTCAGACCCAGAGCATTCACTTAAGTAACTTGCTCAAAGACACACACGAGGCTAGGAGGTGGCTGAGACTTAAACAGCCACATTGGTTGCAGAGGCCGCACTCAGAACGCGTTAATCCACTGTTTGCCATTATTCCTGACAGCAAAAATCAGGATGAATCAGTCCAGCTAGTGAAGGAGAAACCAACATTGATCATCTCTTTTCCCCACTGGAATTTGAGTAGTTTATACCAATTTTAATTTTTAAAATAGTTTCATATTTTCCTTTGATTCCCTGATATGCTTGTGAGTTTAATATCGCTACTAACTGTTGCAGAGACTCTGCTGGGTCTTCATCGCAGCTCCCGGGCTTCTTCTAGTTGTAGCGCACGGCTTTGTTGCCCCACAGCTGTGGGGTCTTCACTCCCTGACCAGGGATGAACCCACGTCTCCCTCATTGGAAGGTTGATTTCTAACCCCTGGACCACCAGGGAAGTCCCTGCTATTAATTTTATTTTACAGATGAGAGAACCCAAGTTTGGAGAATCTATGGTTTCCCAAAGAAACTTGTCTGCTAAATTGTCAGACTAGTGGTGAATATGGAGAAGGCAGTGGCCCCCCACTCAAGTATTCTTGCTTGGAAAATCCCATGGACAGAGAAGCCTAGCAGGCTGCAGTCCATGGGGTCGCAAAGAGTCGGATACAACTGAGTGACTTCACTTTCACTCTTCACTTTCATGCATTGGAGAAGGAAATGGCAACCCACTCCAGTGTTCTTGCCTGGAGAATCCCAGGGACGGGGGAGGCTGGTGGGCTGCCGTCCACTGGGTCGCACAGAGTTGGACACAACTGAAGCGACTTAGAAGCAGCAGCAGCAGTGATGAATACATGACTATCTACAGATTCAGAATCAAGGCTTTTGTTCCATCCCAATGCCCATCCTACCAAGGGATGTGGCCCAAAGACAGGCTCTGGGGAGAGGAATAGCTGAAGCATCTTGGGGGAAGAGTTGCCCGCAGTCACCTCTGTCGGTGACAGAAGGGATGAATGGCAGGTCAGCCTGTTACTCAGGTGGACATCTGCCCTCTCCCGCCTCCTCCTTCTGTGTGTAATGACTCCATGGTTTCAGCAACGGCTTCTTCCATCCATCACAGCGCAGGCGGCAGAGGGCAACCTGCCCGCCATCCTGACTACTGTCATTGACTCTGCTCCTGTGAGCAAGCAGTGTAACCTACGTGGGAGAATCCCAATAAAAGGTTAATTACAGCTCCGTGTTTATGCTGATTTTCAGAAAATGACAATTAGACACATGTAAGTTACTTAGAAACCAGCCTCTGAGAAGGGACAGCTATCATAGCAGAATGCACAGACCCCTAAGAGTTGGTAGGCCTCGTTCAAGTAAAGGGGCTTGGAGGGAGATGTGCTGGGCAGGGGGTGGCCATGAGGTTCATAAAGGTGATAAAAAACGATAACAACAAAGGCTTATGGTGCTAACATACTACTGTATGTTAGCGCTTTCCCTCTTCTGACTCATTCAATCTTTGGAACAAAGCTGTGAGTTGAGATTCTGCTGTTAATCCATATTTGACAAATGAGGAAGTAGGCGCAGAGTTGCTCAATAACCTGCTGAATGTCAGGTGGCTGCTAAAAGGTAGACCTGGAAACTCACCTGCCTTCTGAGTGTGTCTTTAGACGCTGTCACACTGTCTGTCATGGCTTGGGCTGGGTTCCGGGAACTGGGCCTGAGCTTAGAGGCTTGAGAAGATGAACTTTCACCACTCGAGCTCTGAATATACCTCTTTCTGTGCAGAGTTCCCTTGCTCACAGTGCCCACCCTCGGAGCCTTGGTCATCTCACCTGGAAAGGGAGCATCCTGATAGGATGGCCATCCTGTTTCTTGTAAGGATGGGGTGAGTGACCACGTAAAGGCACGCCCTTTGATTGGCCCAGGAACAATGCCCTGTGAGCATTTGTCTTGGTAGTGGCGGCGTCATGGTGGTGCAGACGTCAGCATTACCAGGCGTAAGTCCCCTGTCCTTGGCCTTAGCACCTTATCTTACTTTCAAAGATAAGCAGGCTGCTCAGAACATCCGTAGGGTGTGTCAGAGGTCATGTGCGGCAGGTGAGGTGGACGCCCAGTGCTGTGCCTCCAAGCACCCCATCTCATGTAGCACAGAGTTGTTCCCACACTGTCTTTACACGGCCTTTTGGTGGAAGGGCCACCATTTCCTTTGGACAGCCCTTTCCAGAGCCTCTTCTAATGGCCCTGGTGGCCACTGGAGGCTCCTAGCATATGCCCCTTAAGTGGAGACAGTGAATGCCTGACTGGTAATAAGGGTCTCCTTACCATCCTTTCTTTCTTCTGCAAAAAAAATCAAGTTCACAGCAGCATGTGGGTGGCACTGACATATATACACTACCATGTGGAAAATGGATAGCTAGCGGGAGGCTGCTGTGTCAACAGGGAGCTCAGTGCGGTGCTCTGTGGCGACCTAGAGAGATGGGATGGGGTGGGAGTCAGGGAGGGGGTGCGAGAGGGAGGGGATCCGTGTATGCTTATGGCTGATTCACATTTTTGTATGACAGGAACCAGCACAGCATTGTAAGACAATTATGCTCCAATTAAAAAGAAATTTTAAAAAACAGAGTTTTTTCAAATGAAAAAATACAGCAGAAAGTGACTAGAGATTTAACCAAACATAATACATTTTTTTTAGGTTTTAATAATGGAAAGCACAAATCGAAAATTCCTATTTTACTCTAAAAGGACAATTATCAGGCCTGTAATGAATCATGATTGAGTTGGATGGGTTCTGTTCTTGTCATTTCTGTGTAAGTGGTGTTCTAGCTACCTGAAGTGTGTGTGTAGCTGTGGACTGAGAGTCCAGTCTGTAGGAACAGGGGACCTGACAAAGACACCCACCTCCAGCTTCCAAGAAATGCAGCTTAGAAACAGGGTCTGTGCTGCCCATGGGACTTGGTCACGGCACGGTGCTCTGCAGATGTCCAGGTGCGATGCTTAACCATCCGCTCTGGGGAAGTTTCCACCTGCCTTTTAAGATAAAACTCTCTTCTCTGCCTGGCCAGCTGTTAGGGCAGCCAGCGGGGAAGGTGCAGCTTGTCTGCTGCCTCGTGGGTACCATAGCCACCAAGGGAGTTGAAGGCCAAGTGGGAGAGAACCAGGAGGCTCACAGTGGCGTCTCCATCAAGATGCAAGTTAGACACAAAAGGAAACTGGAAGCTTCCTGTTAAGCTGTCATTGCCCTCCCTGTGCCTCTTCTGGGAGAGTTCTCCAGCTGGGAGCGCGAAGCATCCAGCCCTGGGGAGCTGTCCCCATCTTGTGGACTATAAACTTCCCGCTGCGAGGAGGATAAAGGGAGGAGGCCCTTGCCAAGTGCACCAAGGGAGAAATGTAAGTGATTCAACATCTGAGGACAGGCCTCACATTGGGGAGCATGTTAGTGCATGCTCACTTGCTCAGTCAGTCCTGTCTGACTCTGTGGACTCATGGACTCATAGACTCATGGACTATAGCCCGCCAGGCTCCTCTGTCCATGGGATTCTCCAGGCAAGAACACTGGAGTAGGTTGCCATTTCTTTTTCCAAGGAATTTTCCTGACCTAGGGCTTGAACCCACATCTCCTGTGTCTCCCGCATTGACAGGCAGGTTCTTTACCACTAAGCCACCTGGGAAGCCCTGGGTAGGGAAGAAGAGGAGGAGACAGTAAAGAGTGTGATGGGAAGCTGGCAGCAGATGGATCATTGGGTCTTCACTGAAGAGTTTCCATGTGAATCAGAGTAACCTTCCAGAGCATTCCATCAGACACCTGTTTTCATGGAAAGCTTGGCTATCTGTGTCCCTACCCAGGAAGGGAAATCCTTCCATGCATAGATGCCCACCTGGAAGCCCAGGGCACACAGGACGAGAGCAGGGGTCAGGGATGCAGGGACTTGAAAAGCACAGCTGTGGGGACCCTGGATTTGACTCTTTGCTCTGCCAGTTACTAAGTGGGTGACCCTCCTGAAGCCAGTGGACCTCCATGAACCTCTGTCGCCTCTTCTATAAAACAGGATCAGAGCATGGAGTTTAGTAATCCCACATTCTGGGTGCTTGGTCAATAGGAAAACATTGTGTGTGTGGTCCTTTATTAATAACCAGTTCTGCATGAATCATGCATATTCTCTGGAGTGATGCCAGGAAAGTCATGAAGGCGGGGAGAGGGGAACATGACCCCAGCACAGGGCAATCTTCTAAGACAAAGATGCCTTTATGTTTTTGCAAGACAAACTGGAAAAGCAAATGATGCAACCGCTGTTTGTGACCGTTGTTATAACAACAGCGATTATCCTGTGTTCTCATTATCTAAGTCGTACGTTTATCGATGTGGCATAATTAATTTCAGAGTTCTCCTAAAGCATTTCACAAATGCTACCTAGATTGTTGCCCAAATGAGGAGTGTTGCGTCTGGAAATTGTTTGAAAGGAGCAGAACAATAGGCCACAACCTCGCAAAACAGAAATTACAGAAATCAAAAGGGGAATTGTAGGGCAATAGGAAGATGGGGGTTGGGGCTGATTTTAGGATGCAGCTGGGATCTTCGGCTTCCCCTGGACTCAGGATCTGCAGACCAGGGCTGGTTCTCTGTGTCCTATTTCACTGCAGCAGGGATGAGGCTGGTAGGTGGGCTGCATCCCACGTGCTGGCTGCTTTTGAACCTGTGAGCTCAGAAGGAACTTTACATTTTTAAATGGCTGAATTTAAAATGAAAGGATAGGACTAGTTCATGACAACTGCACGTTATTTGAAATTACAATGTTTTATGAGAACTTAAAGTATGATAAGAACCACCACACCCCTTGGCTTATGGTGTCTTTCCTCTTCCATGTCAGAGCTGAATAGTTTCCATGAGGTCCTATGTCCTGCAAAGTCTAAAATATTCATTTTCTGCTTCTTAGGAGAGAAGTTTGTCAGCATCTGCAATGTGTGAAGAGTAACTCTTTTTAAGAAACTTTTGAAAAATCGTTTTACAGTGATAGGTTTACAGTGTCTTGTCAATTTCAGATGTACAACAGTAATTCAGATTAACATCAGATCAGATCAGATCAGATCAGTCGCTCAGTCGTGTCCGACTCTTTGCGACCCCATGAATCGCAGCACACCAGGCCTCCCTGTCTATCACCAACTCCCGGAGTTCACCCAGACTCACGTCCATCGAGTCAGTGATGCCATCCAGCCATCATCCTCTGTCGTCCCCTTCTCCTCTTGCCCCCAGTCCCTCCCAGCATCAGAGTCTTTTCCAATAAGTCAACTCTTCGCATGAGGTGGCCAAAGTACTGGAGTTTCAGCTTTAGCATCATTCCTTCCAAAGAAATCCCAGGGCTGATCTCCTTAGGAATGGACTGGTTGGATCTCCTTGCAGTCCAAGGGACTCTCAAGAGTCTTCTCCAACACCACAGTTCAAAAGCATCAATTCTTTGGTGCTCAGCCTTCTTCACAGTCCAACTCTCACGTCCATACATGACCACAGGAAAAACCATAGCCTTGACTAGCCGGACCTTTGTTGGCAAAGTAATGTCTCTGCTTTTGAATATGCTATCTAGGTTGGTCATAACTTTCCTTCCAAGGAGTATATATATATTCACATGTATTATAAATATATATAATCTTTTCTTACATTCTCTTCCCGTCTACGTTATTACGAGATACTGAGTATAGTTCCTTGTGCTGTATAGTAGGTCCTTGTTGGTTATCTATTTTTTATACACAGTAGTGTGCATCTGCTAATCCCAGTCTCCCTGTTTATCCCTGCTTCCCCTTTGGTAACCATAGGTTTGTTTTCTTTGTGAGTCTATTTCTGTTTTGTAAGTAGATTCCTTTGTCTCATTTCTTTAGAGTACCCACATCAGTGATATCGTACGGTATTTGTCTTCCTCTGTCTAGCTTAATTCTCTTACTGTGGGCCTCTCCAGGTCCATTCATGTTGATGAAGACTGACTCTTGACAGTTCTAATTGCTGCTATTAACATTCTTAATTTTATCCCTGAACCTCCCTTGGTTCCCTTTCCCACCCTTCTGTGAACTTGCAATTGTGGCAGTTTTCATCCATATTCACAGTGGTCCTTCCAAGGGTGGTCCTTCCAAGGCGGCCCATGCCTTCCTCACGGCCCCCCACTGGCTCTCAGATGCCACGCTCCACCTGACGGCTCTGTCTTCCCTTGGTCTTGACCTCTGCTGTCACAAGGCTCTTACTTTCCGGGCGCTGGAGGAGTGCTTCCCTGACGCTCACGCTATTCTGCCTTCCACTGCCTTTGCCTTCTTGCAAGCCACCTTTGCCTGGAAGGATCACAGCAATCCAGCCCTCACCCGGGTCTTTGATCTTAAAAGCGCCAAACATGATTGCTCCTCAGTTGTTGATTCTGATTTTCCCCTTGGGGAAGCTGTTCAGATGTTGTTGCTCTTTCTCTTGTTCCCGTGGTAGCATCTGATTCTGCCTTCACTCCTGGTCTTAGTACTGGGTATCGTCTCCTGGGAGGAGCAGGTTTGCCTTAAATCAGCACCTTCCGACCACCCTTCATGAGTGCAGACACCTTAGCGCCTCTGGTTTCGCATCGTATCTGACCACCACTGGCACTGCCCCCTGCCTCCTGTTTTTGTCTAAAATCTGCCTCTCGCACTTTTATTTGTGAAGCAGAGGTGACTGGTCTTATGAGCCCTTATGGTCATACAGATTCTACTCAGTTTATGACTTTCCTTTTGAAATTCTCAGGCATCTGCTAGATGAATAGTCTTTCAGAATCTCATCATTGTGATTTCATAGTTTCAAAAATACTTTCCACATTATTAGAATAATAATTTGACCAAAGAGAGAAAAGGATCAATCTGTCCAAGAGATTTCTTTCCTATTGAGATGCATGTTGAAATTCTGTCACTCACTTTCAAAGGTTGAATCCCAGTCTTTACATCAAAAAAATGAATGAGTGGTTCTTGCTAACTATTGAAATTACAGATGTCATCTCTATTCTTCCCAACTTTCCTACTTCTCAAAATGTTTAATATATGACTGCAAAAATTATATTGTCATAAACTTAACCTTGAGAAATGGGTTTTCAGTTTTCTAAAGTTGGGAAAAATAAGATATTGAGTTTAAAAAGCTAGGCCTTTGGTGAATGCCCAGCAAATGGGCCTTATTGTAGACTAATTCTCACCCTAGGACAAAACCAGATTTGTTCATTCATTTCCCTCTTTCCTGTGATTCATAGAGTTCCCTGTGATCTTAAGACTCTGTTTTAGCAGACGTCAGAATCACAGTACTCCCCTTCTGTCAGTGGGATAAATTCTGGAACAAAGCCTGGACCCTAAAGTCAACCCACAGGGTTTCCTGCAGCTGGGCAATCATTTCTGCTTCCATCTTCATTAAACATCATTATAGCCATCCTTGGTGATTCTGGAAGATGCTGGAGTCTGGTGGTGACATCAGTGGGAAGCAGAGTGTACAATTGAACACCTATCAAGCTGTCACGGTTCTGTGCATGTGTGTGTGTGTGTGTGTGCGCGTGTGTGTCTGTCTTTATGTCCTATGCATTTCTAGCCTCCACATTGTTCACGGTTCTGTGCATGTGTGTGTGTGTGTGTGCACGTGTGTGTCTGTCTTTATGTCCTATGCATTTCTAGCCTCCACATTGTTCCTCCTCTTGTGTTGTAATCACATTGAATGGAGAAGTGAGGAGGTTTTACAATTAGCTGATGCCTAGAATGTGGTACTTTGGGTAGTACTGAAATAGAAGGGAAACTATCAAGATGAAATTCTTTGTGTTTTCTCCATGTTCGTTTCTTTTTTCCTCTCCCTATATACCACTAAAGAATCCGATGCCCTGGGAGCATCCCTTGGGCTTTTTGTCAGTTCACTGAGGTAGTCTATCTTGAGACATGTGGAACTCAGAGGCCATCCCCACCAGAAGCATCGATGGTTAAACAGCTGACAGAGTCAGGTGCGGGATGTTTTTTCAAGACAGCTCCCCAGACGCTCTATGGGCCTGCTTATTAGTTCATCATTGGGGTTATTAAAAGTGAGTCCCCTGGGAAGGCACAACTAATTAAATGTTCACCTTGGCATAGACCGTCTATTTGAACAATATGGTGCTGTTGACAAAGACCAGAATTTTAGTGAACCCCTCATCCATCAGCAGGGTGGCCTTTGCTCTCATGAAGGTGCCTGTTTAAAAAACCATCACACTTTTTGACTAAAGGAGCATGCACAAGTAATTTAGTCAAAAAATTCAATGGCTTTATATATATAAATGTATAGTGTTATATATGTGTATATGTATGTATATATACACACACACATATGTGGGGGGTTCCCAGGTGGCTCAGACTGCTAACAATCTGCCTGCAATGTGGGAGGCCCAGGTTCAATTCCTGGGTCAGGAAGATCCCCTAGAGAAGGGAATGGCTACCCATTCTAGTATTCTTGCCTGGAGAATTCTATGGACAGAAGACCCTGGCAGGCTACAATCCATGGAGTCACAAAAGAGTTGGGCACAACTGAGCGCCTAAACAACAATAGCCATATTACTCATCTAATTCATGATACTTTGATCCAAATGGCTCTCCACAAATGTAAAAGCCATGCTTGAGGAATGAGCTTCTTGTCACTGAAATTGTTAAGAAAACATCACCAGGAAACTTGTTTGGAGCTTTTATTCTTTGCCAACCCTGTGCAAAGTGCTCTCCACCTGTGGTCGCTTTTAATGTTCATTACAGCCTAGTGAGGTAGGTACCATTATAATCTCCATTGTACAGATAAGAAGCTCCGCAGAAGCTCAGAGAGGTCAGGACCCTTCAAAGTCACACAGTAATAACAGCTGTTGTTATTTTTCATTAACTTGCATGGTATCTATAGAAACTGATTTCACATAGAAAGAAGACAACACAATAGAAAGAGAATAGATGTGGAATTAGACAGACCCGTGTTTGTGTGATTAACCTTTTGCAGCCTATTTCTTCATTTATTAATTGGGAATAATACGGGCACTTCTAACTAGGACTGCATAAGTATCTTGTGTCATTTATAGGCACCAAGGAGCATTAATTAACAGAGGCAATGATCACTAGTATTATTATGAAGACACATGGGGAAGACTATCCGTACATGTTACCAACTTAGAAATGGACAGAGCAATGATGAGAATTTGAACTGAAATTAGAGAAAAAAGAAGCCTGGTACTGTGATGGGAAGGCAGACAGCAGGACCGGCCTTGTGGGCTGTGATGGTCTTGAGACGTGCCCACAGATTCTTTGAGCCCCTCCCATGAGATGGAATCCCAGCCCTTCCCTGGATTGCTGGTGGCTTTCTTGACTCCCCTAATGCATGGAAGGAGGTAGAAACCAGGCTGGTGACATGCAAGACGAGGTTCCCAAATCTTGTGCTGCTTTCTGGTGGCACATGGGTTGGAGAGCCATCAGCCACCATAAGAGAAACACAGTTACCCTGAAGATGCTGCAGTGGAGGCTATATGGACAGACTCCAAGGAATGCTAGATTCCGAGGCTTGGCTATTGGAGTCAGTGAACAAACCTTGGAGAGGACCTCAGCCCAGCCCAGCCTCAACCTCATGCAAAACCCTGGCCAGACCTCCCACGTGAGCCCAGAAGACCCCAGCGTCATGAGAAAAACAATTCAAGCACCTTGGAAATACTGCCTGTTCAGTTAGAGACCACAGCAACAAAGCAAATATCTCAATTAAGTAAGTCACAAAGTTTTAGGTTTCCCAATGCGTATAAAAGCTGTATTTCTACAACACTGTAGTCTAGCAAGTGTGCAGTAGCATTATGTCTAAAAGTCAATGTATATACCTTAATTTAAAAGCACTTTATTGCTAAAAAATGCTAACCATCATCCGAGCTATCAGCAAACTGCAGTTGTAACATCAAAGATTACCAATCACATAACAAATACAATAATCATGAAAAAGTTTGAAATACTGCAAGAATTACCAAAATTTGACACAGAGACACAAAATGAGCAAATGCTCTTGGAAAAATGGAGCCCATAGATTTGATCAACATACAAACTTTCAATTTGTAAAAAAAAAAAAAAAATGCAGTATCTGTGAAGCACAATAAAACGACTTATTCCTGTATGACTATTGCTGTTGTACGCCTGTGTCTTGGGGTGGACTTTCCTTAGCAATAAGTTACTGAAATGTGGGCACATAAAAGAGATTAGAAAATTCCTCACTTAGCTATTGCCTTATTTTTCTGTTTCCTGCTTTGGTTTCTCCTTCCTGCTGCACTTTTTCCTTCTCTTCAAGCACGTGTGCTGTGTGCGCTCCATTACTCTGGTTTCTGACTCTTTGCGACCCTTTGGACTGTAGCCTGTCAAGCTTCTCTGTCCATGGGATTTCCCAAGCAAGAATACTGGAGTGGCTTGCCATTTCCTTCTCCAGGATCTTCCTGATCCAGGGGTCGTACCCACGTCTCCTGTGTCTCTTGCATTGCAGGTGGGTTTTTTACCCGCTGAACCATCGGGGAAGGTAGACCTAATGATCTTGGTCCCCTGAGGGCCTTTTTGGTGCCTGAAGGTGAGAATCTGGTCTCCAAGTGTTCCTCCCAGATTTCAGTCATTTTTGGTGAGCCTGGTGTTTGCATTTGATGACAGGGAGCTTCCAAAAGCTGCGAGGGTTAATTCAGGCCGCTGTGTGTGTTCTGAGAACTGTCTCACTGCTTTGTCTGCCTTTGGGCCACAGTGCCCATAAAATGAAGAAAATTTGGAGAAGACCATAAGTAAAGGTCCTGAGTTTCCCAACCCAGACATTCCTGTCCTCACCCCTCATAAATCCCATTAGACTTGAGACCTAGGCTGAGGGGTCCTCCATCATCACAGTGTCATTCCCTCTTCCTTACATCCACAGGCAGAGGCCCGGGCCACCTTGCCTGTCCTTCTCTATAAATCAGAAGCAGGGCAATAGGAAGCTGGGGGATCTCTGTGTCTGCATGGCCAGAGGAAACCCGGTTGCTAGGAGAGCTTTGGAACACTTGAGCAGAGGAGCCTCACTTGGTCCTTCTCTGTCAGCCAGTCCCAGGCCTGGCCTCCAAGTCAATTAACTGAACCGTTTCAACAGGCTTGAATTCTGTCAGCAGCTCAACCATCCCCTTGTTTACTGTTGAAATAATTACTACTTTGCCATAATATTAGCTCTGAGCCGTGACTCCATTACCATTATCACCAGAATATTACCCATTTATTATCTCCCAGCAACCCTGGAAGATGAATACTGGGCTTCGGAGACCCATCGCTGTTGGGCAGACAGGATCTGGGTGTGCATTGTTTAATGAGGTAAACTGCACTCCGGCCAGCTCTCACTTGGCTGCAGTGCCTCCACTCCATCACTCTTAACCTGTAAATCTGCCACAGTTTTTGATGTGAATCAGCGAGGAGGGGCAGCACCATTTGAGGAGGGAACGGAGCTTGGAGGAGATGAGGGGGAAAGGTACAAGTGAGCTCTGTCCTGTTCCTGGGTGTGTTCGTGGCTGGCTGGGGAGCCTGAGAGGCGTGGATGTACCCCTGGGAACAGGAGGAGGAAGCGGGCAGTGTTCACCCAGCCTCTGATCCTTGGGTCACAAGTCCTAAGAAGATGCTAAGATGATGTGATGGTTTCGACATAATCAGAACACCTCCCCTCTCCCAGCTCAGGAGTCGTGGGTCCACAGAAAGCATTTTCTCATCACTCTTGGTGTTTCACTGCTTCTGTTCTGCATCCTTGGCATGGCCACCACCTCTCACCCCCAGAAGACCAGGAGAAGCAGAAGATAGAGCTGGAAGTCGAGAGTGTCTTTTTGCCTGACTGTGGGAGAGGCTCCCGGAAACAGCCAGCCCTCCCTGCTTTGCTGAGCACATGGGAGCCCTGCGTGTGGGCGCACAGAGCTCTTTGCTGTTGAGAAAACACAACTGGAGACATTCCGGGGGACCAGGGAGCCGAGCAGCAGATGAAAGAAGAGCCTGCAGCCCTCCCTTGTCAATGCCATGCCTGCTTCTCAGACTTTTAAGGTGCACAGCAACCACCTGGGGATCTTGTGAAAATGCATCCTCAGGTTCAGTAGGTCAGGTGCAGCTGGAAATTCAGCACTTCTAACCAGTGGGGCTGAGGCTGTGGGGTCCACAGATTCACCGCAGGGGACATGAGGCCCACGGGCGAGGGGAGCGTCTCCTGGCGCAGAGGGAGCCATGTCTCAGGAATGCCGGCGCTGGCTTGGCCCAATTCAGACGTGGGCAGATGGGGTTGTGTGGCTTTTGCTCCATCACATGCTGGCGGCTTCCATACAGGCTGGGGGTGAGCAAGGCGTGAAAACTTCTCAGAAGTAATATTCCAGGAGCAAGGGAGAGCAGGAAGCCTGCCAGAAATCAGTGCCTTCGGTTTTTTCTAGGATATTTTGATGTAGACCATTTTTAAAAGTCTGTATTGAATTTGTTACAATATTGCTTCTGTTTTATATTTTGGTTTTTGGTCTGGGAGGCATGTGGGATCTTAGTTCCCTGACCAGAGATTGAACCCATACCCCCTGCATTGGAAGGTGAAGTCTTAACCACTAGACCCCCAGGGAAGTCCCTACTTCAGTTTTTCAGGTTGAGAACATTGTATTCCTGAGGTGTCCTAAGATTGCTTTTATAGGATAAATTGTCAAAGAAGCAAAAGGACTTGAATATAACTTTGGGCTCTTGAACTCTCGATGCGATCTTGTTCTTCAAAGAGAATTACACTTTCTGCCATGTCACTTGTGAGTTTCCCCAAATAACCTCTTTTCTGGATCTTGAAAACCTTCTCTCCACAGAAGCTAAGTAAACTTCAGACTTCAATGTTTCCATTTATCAATCCCAGGTAATTAGGGTTGAACTTAACAAAATTGCTCCGGAAAGTTACAGAGTATATTTTTTTAAAGAGTAGAGCTAATATGCTTCTCTAAAACCTGTCTCAGTTTACCTCCTGTCTGTCTTGGGGTAATGCTGAGTTTTACTGAAAGGGAGAAGGACAGGGAGAGGGAGAAATCTTTGTGATTTAGTAAGTAATTTCAGGAGCAACGGGAATGGGCAGACAGGATAAATTTGGAATATATCTTACTGTGTACCACAGCTTTTCATTGTATTCATCAGAAAACTTATTATTTTTATCTCAAGATATACATTGGAAGTATAATATCAGGGTTTGCATGTGTGTGTGTTTCATTCTTTATAAGACTAGAATAATAATAATAATTTTCCTTTTAAATGTAATTATAATTAAAGAAAAAGAACAGATAATTTTCTATTGTCTCCAAAACTGTTCCAGCAGTGGTTGGATAACCTGTGTATGGTTTGAGAGCATAATTCTTTCCTTGGTTCATTTGCCCACCCGTTCACTCATCCAAACGTCCATACATTTGTCCATCCATCCATCGAGATAATTATTTAGCATCTACTAGGCTCATGTATGGATGTGAGAGTTGGACTGTGAAGAAGGCTGAGCGCAGAAGAATTGATGCTTTTGAACTGTGGTGTTGGAGAAGACTCTTGAGAGTCCCTTGGACTGCAAGGAGATCCAACCAGTCCATTCTGAAGGAGATCAGCCCTGGGATTTCTTTGGAAGGAATGATGCTAAAGCTGAAACTCCAGTACTTTGGCCACGTCGTGCGAAGAGTTGACTCATTGGAAAAGACTCTGATGCTGGGAGGGATTGGGGCAGGGGGAGAAGGGGACAACAGAGGATGAGATGGCTGGATGGCATCACTGACTCGATGGACGTGAGTCTGAGTGAACTCCGGGAGTTGGTGATGGACAGGGAGGCCTGGTGTGCTGTGATTCATGGGGTCACAAAGAGTCGGACACGACTGAGTGACTGAACTGAACTGAACTGAGGTTCCCCTAACCGACTGTAGTATTCTTGCCTGGAGAATCTCATGGACAGAAGAACCTGGCAGGCTATAGTCCATGGGATGTAAAGTCGAACACAACTGAAGTGACTCAGCATGCATACAGGTTCCCCTAAAGCTAGAAGAAAATAGAGGAAAAATAAAAATAAATGAGACATGATCACTATCCTCAGGGGTTTCACAGTTTAGCAGGAGAAGCAGATACATAAAATGTTGGTTGGGATACCATTTGCTTCCAATCATGTCTCCTTCCCCTAGTCTTGAAAACGGTTTGCTTTATTGAGATTGCCTATTCTCTTTTTAGTGAAACATAGACAAATGGTTATGTAGAATCTAGAAGAATGATACTTAAGTAGTGATTATCACAGCCTTATTGAGAGCAGGGTTTCCAACACAGTTGCATCACTAGCTCTTTGTCTTGATTTCCCCAGCCTCAGAACTGGGCTAAGTGTCTTGAAGATTCCATCTCAAGAGCATTTTTCTAGACTCCAGTGGAGGGTTGCCTCATTCCAAAGCTGGCTGGGGCCTTCAGCTCACCTTTGTAGAGCAGCTGTTCCTGTCCACTACGTGTTTGAGAGAAAATGCCATCCCGCTGAAAATACTTGGCCACTGGCCATATTCAACCGGGGGAGACGCTGCTGAAGAAAAGCTGTTCAAAAGAACTTGAGAGACAGTGGATGACATTTGACAGAGAAACATCCAAACTCTGAGAGGTCTATCATTGTAAAAGACACTTTGGCTGGCATACCAAGCTGGTGGACTGAAGCAGTTAATTAAGAACGCTGGGGAAGCGGAGACCCTAAATGTTTCTGTTAGATGCGCTAAGACACTGGCCTTATCAAAAATCCAATTATAAATCAAGTGCGTATATTCATATATATTTTTGTTGTTGTTGTTCAGTTGATAAGTCCAATCCTTCATGACTCCATGGACTGCAGCAGGTCTGGCTTCCCTGCCCTTTACTATCCTCCATGCATGCTAAGTCATTTCAGCTGTGTCTGGCTCTTTGTGACCCTATAGACCATAGCTCACCAGGCTCCTCTGTCCATGGGATTCTCCAAGCAAGAATACTGGAGTGGGTTGCCATGCCCTCCTCCAGGGGATCTTTTCAACCCAGGGATTGAATCCAAGTCTCTTGCATCCCCTGCATTGGCAGACGGGTTCTTTACCACTAGAGCCACCTGGGAAGCCCTCTGTCTCCCAGTTTGCTCAAATTCATGTCCATCGAGTCGGCGATGCTATCTAACCATCTCATCCTCTGCCACCCTCTTCTTCTTTTGCCTTCAATCTATATAAATAAATGCACATTAGGCAATAATGCACATATACATAATAATATATATATATATTATATAGATATACTATCTTTGTGTGATACATGTAAAATTATGTTTTTCTTTTTGATACATGAACGTATATCTTACCTGGTTGCTAATCAGTCATGTGGTTAGTGTTTTGATACAGATTTAACCGTATTTATTGAGCAGCTAACACGTGCTAGTCATAGTACTATGTAATTAAGTTTAATCTTATTTACTCTTCATCCGCTCCTAGCAGTATAATTTAGTGGTGTCTAGTTACATGAGCCAAATTAACTAAGGGACTGGTTTTGGCTGTTGATCGAGCAGGGACACAAAGTCAGAGTGATTCAAACTGACAAATCTAGTGTCCTTGTAGTTGCCTCTGTTCTGGAGCCTTCACCTCTTACCATGACCTATCCCGTTTTTCTCTATAAAATGAAGCAAATGATGAGTTGTCTCTATTCTCAATACTCGAAGTATCTGTGGCATAGATAAACATTTGGAGGGCCTGACTTAAAAGAGATCATGAAAAGCAGCATCCTTTGGCTCATATTTGTCTGTAAGTCTCTTATCCATCAGCATGCCCTCCTGTCCTGTGCTCTGATTTCAAGTACATCCATCAAGCCCAATTGCCCATAAACAGCAGAAAGGCTCTGTTACGAAGCCGTGTTTGGGAGGGAAGATGTAAACTACCCTTTGTTGTGATGGTCTCAGTGTGTGTGCTCTGTTCTCTCACTTAGAGGCAAATTGCTGTGGGTAAAACATGCATTTTGTGCTCAGATGCCATCCCAGTCTTTGTTCAAGTGCACTCTGCAGAGGCACAGTACAGGGTGGTAGTTTGAAATAATCTCCTTGGTTTCTCTCATCATATTTGTTTGTCTCTCCACTGATGGGCAGAATTCAGAAGCCCTCGGTGGGTCTCTCTGTCCTTCAGCCCCACCTCAACCAACCAGGCCTTCAGCATCCTGGGGACCCTCTGGAAGTCACGCCTTCTCTGTTTGCTTTAGTGATCCACTCTCAAGGGAGGCAGGAACCACATTAACAATTAAAGTACCTACAAGAAGGCAGCCAGAGCTTCCTTTTGGCTTCCCTGGAAATAGGGGATCATCCTGGGTAAATTCATTATGCTTCTAAATTTGTAAAGACAAATGGTAAAATTTAAAAGGGCTTCCCAAGTGGCACAGTGGTAAAGAATCTGCCTGCCAATGCAGGAGACATGGGTTTGATCCCTAGGTCTGGAAGATCCCCTGGAGAAGGAAATGGCAACCCACTCCAGTATTCTTGTCAGGAGAATCCCATGGGCAGAGGTGCTTGGCAAGGCTCTACAGTTCATGACATCACAAAGAATTGGAGGACTTAGGGACTAAACAACAACAAAATTTAAACAAGTTCTGCTTAGCTAAAAAAGAAAAAGAAAAAGATGAGTTGAGCAGTGGGAGAAAGAAAGAATGGCAAAGAAAGAAGAGGAAGGTGTCAGGCATCTCACTTGCCTTTCCTCTACCCTGGTTATCAAAAGAGCAAAGAAACCCCCACCCTACTTTCTCCACCCAGATGCACAGGTCTGAGGTTTTCACGTGGCCCAAGTAAGCACCCTGCTTGAAAGGAAAGCAGGAACAGCCATGGAGTAGCTGAGATTCCTGAGATCACTCCACAAATTAAAACCTTTTATCAGCCTCTAATAGCTGTGCAAACTAATTATATTTTGGCCAAACCTTGCCAAAGACTCCCCCGAGGTATTATTATAAAATTTTGAGCTTGGAAATGCGTCCCCATTCTGTCAACATCAGGATATTTCAGCTGCAGGAATGGAGCTCTGGATCATTTTAGCTTCCATGATGTGCTTTGCATACGCGTGGCATTTGCAGGCTGGTGGGGCGGGAGGACAGCGGAGAGGGTACAGCTGTATTTGAAAGCGCACAGGAGTGTGTTGCCTGCCTGCCGTCATATTTCAGACGCAGGGGCTGAGTTTTGAGAAGGATCCATTTTTTTTCTCTCCCAAATTTTAAGGAGCTGCTGTAGGGAATCTTAGTTCATTCAACATCTCTGTTGAAACAGCTTCTAACTTAGCAGGGAGGGTATGTCGTCTACCTTCTCAGGGCCCCAGTTCTTCACATGTAGTCCCCAGAAAGACACTGTTCAACTCCTTGGTTAGGACTCAGAGCAAAGTCTGGAGGGGCAGGGGAAACTTTCTCCAAGAGCTTGATAAGAAGTTGTTAGAGTCTCGGAGGATTTAGGTTTACAGATAATAAAGGTTCACACCCCACGTGGTTGAAATGAAGTTTTTAGCTACAAGTGTTTGTTTACCAAACACAAAGGGACAGGGTGGCACTGTTAGAGGTACATGGAGGCACTCCTTATGCCTGTGGGGGCTGGCAGGTCCCTCCCGCATCCTTCTGGATAATTCTCTACAGCAAATGTTCCCATCCTCAAGCACAGAGTCCCATGAAACCATCGGCGTCAAAGGTGACTGGAGAAGCCAGCTTCTCTGTTCGAGACCTGGTGTTCATTTCCCTTGCTGGCCTCATTTAGTCTGAGAGCAGGAGAATGAGTAAGATGACCTTCCAATGTACTTGAGCCACATAGGAGAGTGTGTACTGACCACTGCCAGAACTGACCATCTGCTTAACTTTTTGACCAGCTGTGGGCCACTGGTGCAGCCAGGAAGCCTGGAGCGTGTTGCCCAACCGTCGGGGGAGAGTTTTCGGGGGCTGGCTCTTCATGCTGCAGCCCCTCCAGCCCTGCAGTGTGGCCCAGAGCCCTGCCAGGCCCAAAGCAGAGGCAGGGGACTGGGGATCAAGGAGGCTGCCAGGGTCTAGACGCTCCCCCACCAAAGGGTCCTGAGTTCCTTTTTGTCTCTGCCATCTGCCATCCCATCTCCAGGGCTCCCAGGATGGGTTCATCCGATTCTTGAATTCTTTCCAGTTGTCTCTAATTACACTGCAGGTCCGTAAATCATCCCAGGCTGGGGCTGACAGGGAGTGACACGGGCACCCTGCCACTCGAAGCCAAGGGGCTCCCAGCCCCACCTGCCACAGGGCCCCCCCCGG
>NW_011494777.1:4114333-4131090 GCF_000754665.1 Bison bison bison | reverse complement strand
CCCCCCCCCCCTGCCACAGGGACCTCCCAGGCAGCCACCCATCACTGCTCGGGGCAGACCAGAAGGACAACCAGTAACTCAGCCCCCCGTGCCCCAGGGACCTCCCTGTTCCTGGGTCACCCCTGAATATGGGTTCTTGCCCTGAAGCTGCCTCCAGCAATGCAGTCAGGGCTGGAAGAGTTTAGGCTTTGTGTGTGGAGCAGAGGTGGTGATCCCTGTGTCCCTATTGAAGGCAGCGGAGCAGAAAGGTGACGTTATTTCACCTGGAATTTTACCAAATTGGGACACTGCTTCTCAGATTTCACTAAATACTGTGATAGATTGATTCCTTGGTTCTCAGGTGGGTCTAGAAATCTGCATTTTAAACACACACCCCAAGTGCCTCGTGGGCGGTGACCTGGCACCCCACCTGAAGGACGGCTGGGCATCGGGTTCCACCCTCCCTCTCTCTGGCAGTGGGTCTGTGAGGTGCTGACGTTCTCATTCCAACCTCGGTGTTCCAGTAAGGACTCAGATCCCTCTGATGAGAGCCACACTCAGCCTCTCTGGCACAAGCGCCTCAGGCCCAACCCAGGTGTCACGTCGCTCCAAGACCTGCAAACTGCAATGCTTAGCCACCCCCAGCCCCTGGCTTCTAGGGCACAGATTGCTGGCTAATGGGGCGGAGCTAGCTGGAGTGCCTTCTATTAATGGAGCAGAATATAAACAGAATAAAGCCTTCATTTCCCAGGCTGTGGTTTCATTATTAATATACTTTACAGTTCACGGGTTGTAGTCCGCGCCCGTGTTTTCTCAGCTGGTGTAATCTGCGGCTCCGAGTGAGAACAGTCATAAAATTTTCATTTCCAGTTGAATGTGCGTCCAATTCGCCGTGAAATGTTCTATCTGTCGTGAATATTAAGTGCACTGAAGCAGTGGCTGCCGGATTAGGTGGGGAGGCTCCTGGGCCCCTCCCAGGCCGGGCAGAGGACAAGGCTCCCTGGGCCGGGCCGGGACTGTCCCCGGGAAGCCCCTGGAAGAGGGGAAATGGGCACTGAGGCGGCTGAGGGTCAAGGGAACAGAGATGGATAGCTGGGGGCCAGGGAAGAGCCAGCCATCGGTCAGGAGGTCAAAGGGGTCTGGAATTCAAGTGCAGGGAAGTGGGGGCAAAGTCGTGTGGGCAGGGAGGCCGGTGGGCAGGCGGGATGGTGGAAAGCAGCTGCCTTGAGAGGGGCAGGTGGGATAGGGGCAGGACGGACGGGGTCGGCAGTTAGGAAAGCATTGCTGTTGCCTGCATGGCCTTCAGACCTGGGGCAGGCAGCAGCGGCAGGGGCTTGGTCCTGGGAATCGGTGTCACCAGCTGCCCGCTGCCCAGACGGGAATTATTTGCCTCCTGGCACTAACCTCATCCTTCTTTCTCTCTCACTGCCTGTACTTGGCCACCAGCCAGTTCTGGCTTCCAGGTGCCTCCCTCCTCCCCTGATGCCTGGGGAGCCTGCAGTCAGGGCGGGGGGCCTCACCCTTCCCTCTGGGAGCAGCAGCCGCCCACCACAAGGCAGCTGAGATGGGACGGGCGGCCTCCTGGGCTCCGCTCCACTTGGTCCTCTAGCCGCCCCCCAGGTTCTTCCCTCCCCCGGGCCAGCACCCGTCCTGGAGGGTTTCCTGTGCTCCCCGTCGCGCAGGCTGGAGGGAGTGACAGGCTGGAGGACGGAGCTGGAGCCAGTGGAGGCTGTGGCCTCAGGCCCACAACTTCATTAGCGGTGGCAGGAGAGCAGGCTGTGCCCTCGGGAGAACATGGGAAGAATCTCCTGGCACTGCTGGTGCTGGAGGCCAGTCTAGGCCCGGGGCTGGGCCCGCAAGGCCCCCAGGCAGGCAGGAGAGTCCCAGCTGGCCAGCGGGGAGAGAAACAGAGGTGTGCACATGTGAGTGTGTGTGCGTGCATGTCTGTGTATACACAGTCAGAAATCCAGAGCCAAGGGGCTAGCGCACCCTTGGCTGTTTACATGGAGAGCCCACCCGCCCAGGGTTGAGCATTGCCCTCCCTGCCCGGGCAGGACCATAGCTGTGGGCATCCAGGATGTCCTCTTGGTTCCAGAGCAGAACCCAAGGTGGAGCCGGAAGAAAACGCCCATGTTCTGATGGGGAGGTGTTCCCCCCACCCCCCAATTCCGTGTTTGGCTCCCTCTCTTAGTTTCCAGTTGTTTCCATGTTGTATTCAAATCACTTTCTGTTTCCCGAATACACACCACCTAGGAGACATAAGGGTTTCCCTGGTAGCTCAGCTATAAAGACTCCACCCATAATACATGAGACCCCAGTTCAATTCCTGGGTCAGGAAGATCCCCTGGAGAAGGGACAGGCTATCCACTCCAGTGTTCTTGGGCTTCCCTGGTGGCTCAGATGGTAAAGAATCCGCCTGCAGTGCTGGAGACCTGGGTTTGATCCTTGGGTTGGGAAGATCCCTGGGGGAGGTCATTGCAACCCACTCTAATATTCTTGCCTGGAGAATCCCCATGGAGAGTGGAGCCTGGTAGGTTACAGTCCATGGGGTTGCAAAGAGTCAGATACAACTGAGAGACTAAGCATAGCATACGAGACATAAGGTGGGGAGAGAAACTTGAAAACAACCTGAGCAAGGAAGGTAAAGCAATCAAAGACGAGTAACACACCATCAAAATCCTAAATGTACCCAGTTTCAGTCCCGCGGCTGAGAGCCTGTCCTTTCTCACACTGATGGCACACCTACTCCTCTTAATTGCAACAAGCACCTTGGGAACAATCTCAGAATTTCTCACAGTGGGGCATACACAAGCTAAAACTGAGTGATGTGATCAAAGATGATGAAAACACCCAGAAAACCTTGCCTGAGCCTCAGGGGGCCCTTGTCTTCCAGGGCCCTGCAGGGGTAGCAGGCCAGACCTGCTACAGCCAAGTCTCTGCAGATGCCCCTCCCTCTACCCAGGATACCGCTTCATCACCCCCCACCCAGCCGACCCCCAAACCTCTCACTCACTCTGCAGTCCTTCCAGAGTCAGTTTACACTGGGCCCCCTGGGGACTCCCTTGGCACCTCCAAAGCACAGTTCCTCTCCTGGCTGTCACCTGGACATGCACCCCCTCCCTTCCAGGGCTCATCACACAGGGCTCATTGTCTCTCTGCATGTCCAGCTCCCTGGAGAGACAGTGAGGTTTTCAAGCAGGGACTATGGAACCTCCACCCTTTAATAGACATCGAATCCAGAGCCTGGGAGCCTGGGCTTTGAAATTAGACAAACGTGGATTTTTAACCCAAGAGCAGCCCCTTCTGTGCTGTGAAACTGACTGAATACTACAATATACTTGTGCATGGATCAATTTCCTTTTCTCTAAAATGGGGCTAAGTAGCTTCCTTAGGGGCTTCCCAGGTGGTACCAGTGATAAACAACCCACCTGCCAGTGTTGGAGACATAAGAGACCCGAGTTTGATCCCTGGGTCGGGAAGTTCCCCTGGAGGGAAAAATGTCGACCCACTCCAGTGTTCTTGCCTGAAGAGTCCCATGGACAGAGAAGCCTGGCAGGCTACAGTCCAGGGGGTCGCAAAGAGTTGGACACGACTGAAGTGACTGAGCAGAGCATAGTTTTCTTAAAGGCAGGTGGTAACATATCTGTGGGATAGTAGATGTCACAGGAAACTTAGAATAGTATTGAATATAAAATAGTGCTTTAGTGAAGGCTGGTTTCCTTTCCTTTAAGAAACATCTCTTCTTTCCAAAAACTGTTTGTTGATTAAGGAAGATTCATGTAGTAAAATGCAAAATGAATGAATGTTTCAGATTCAAATTCTATGAGGGATTCAGAAGGAAAAGATCATCAAGATCAAGTGGTGGGGAAGGTCTGCCAAGAGGAGTTGCCCTCCAAGTGACCCTTGATTTAGATAGAGTGTCTTTTTCTTTCGAATCTAAGAGGTTGGCTTTCTGCACATTTGTACGTTTCTTTCTCTCTCTCTCCCTCTTTCTCTCCCTTCTATTCTCTGACCCTTTCCCTTTATTGGAGCTGAAAATTTAGCTCATGCTTTCTACCTCGTGGAGTTTTATCCCATGTACTTCTTTAACCTTAAATTAAAATCGTTAACCTCTCAGAAAGGTCTTAATTCCTGGGATCTTCTGAGAGCATCATCTTCTCCCCATTGGCCCTGGAGAGAAGGGCCTGAAATGACGCTGAATGGTCACAGTCCAGAGCGTCTACACACGGCAGAAAATGGAGAAATTAACAGGAACTGCTCTTCGACTAAGCATGCCTTCTGCATCCTTAATTCTGCCCCTTGTTGCTCAGAACTCCCGCCCTTCAACTGCATTGAAAATGAATCCCCCAGCGGCCCCTTCTCAGAGAAGGACGGGGGGAAAAACTGTACATCCTTCTCCTGGCTTGTCACTGCGGAGTTGAGATAATAATAGTCTTTTTCTGATCCCCTGAACTTTCCCATCTGCTTCATAAAACAATGGCAATTTTTCCCTTGCTCTGTCTTCCCCTCTCTCTCTTTTATTTTTATCCTCCTACACTATAATTTAAAACTGTGGCAGTGCTATAGCCCTTGAGTTTTTTTTCCCTTTCTTCTCCCCTTGCTTTAATACATGACTGTTATTTAAAATGGCCTTTCATGTGAGCACGGGAAGCTGCCTGGCCTGGGCTCTTGCCTTGTGCCTTTGTGGAGGGAGGGTAGGGCCAGCCTGGCCCCTGGCTTAGCCCAGGACCTGCTTCCGTGAAAGTCAGGAGTGTTGTTTGTGTGTTTGTTCCATTCCCTTCTCCCAAGGCATTTTTTAGGAAGACGTCAGAAACCTAGGTCCCAGAAATGCCCCCACCTCTGAAATGGCCATCCTAGCAAGCTGGTGACTCTCAGCAGTCCACGGGACACCAGGTCCAAACAAAGCAATTCCAGCTGCATGCAGCAAGTGCGGCGTGCCCACGGACGCCAGGAGGGACGTGTGTCGGCCGCCAAACACAGGGACTTTCAGCTGTTGCTATGCAAGCTTCTCCATGGGTCTTCTGCCAATCACGCCCCTCCATGCCCCCTGCCTCAGCCGATGGCCATGCACAGGAGAGGGCAATGCCAGGGCCTGCTTTCCCAGGGGAAATGTCATCTATTTTAGGTATCTCCAAGGAGGGCATCTCACCCTAGTATTTCCCAGCCAGTGCTACAGCACCTCCCTGCTTCTGGGTTTGGACCTCCGACCAGGTGTCACTCTGCTGTAAAATTCCTCACATGCTGCCTGTCTCTGTGTCAGTTCATTACGCTGATGCACCTGTACCTCGAAAAGTGATTTTGGCCTTGTCGTTTCTCTCCAGAGTCTCCTCTGAGCTGGCATGGGCAAAGCAATCATATTGTAAATGATCTTCATGAGGGAAGATGCCATTGCAATAAAACACAGGGACAGAACAAGGCTGAAGGCTAGAATATAGAGCATGCATAGGGGGGTTAGAGGGAGGCCCATCCCAGGCTCATGGAGATGATCACTCGGCTCTTTGGAACATGCAGCCATCTCGCCAGCTGGAGACGAAATCTCCGGGGAGGACAGGGAGTGCCTGGCCCCAGCTGGTCTGCTGGGGAGGCCACAGACCCGCTGGAAACGCACGCAGTTTGCATCCTAGCCTGTGAGCTGACTCCTTAGCTGTGGTATCCAGACCAATGGGTGGCAGGAGGAGGTTCCCGGATGTCTGGTCTCTTCATTCAGGTTTTGGGGCTTGTTCTTTTGGATTAGGTGTCATGGCTTCTGTCCCTTCCTCTCCTCTGGAAAACTCCCTTCTCTTAAACACTGGGGATCATATTTAAAGCCACAGAGATATAAAGTTGAGGGGGAGCCTGGATTCTTGGTGAAGGAGATTTCCAGCCCCGAAGTGGTGACACAGGTCTAGGCCACAGCCACCTGCCCTCCTCCGTAACTTGATGAAGAGTAACTATAATCAGTATCTTTACCTTCCTCTGATGTGCTTCCCCGGTGGCTCAGACGGTAAAGACTCTGCCCACAATGTAGGTGACCTGGGTTCAATCCCTGGGTTGGGAAGATCCCCTGGAGAAGAGAATGGCTACCCACTGCAGTATTCTTGCCTAGAGAATCCCATGGACAGAGGAGTCTGGTGGGCTATACTCCATGGGGTCATAAAGAGTCAGACATGACTGAGAGACTAACATTTTACACTTACCTACCTCTGACAGTCTCCAGGGATGTCAGAATATTTGAAATTTGTCTGCCACCATTCCAATTTCATAGCCATTGCTGACCTACACTGTGATTAAGAATATAGTATTTTTATTGAAGTACAGTTGATTTACAATATTGTGTTAATTTCTGCCGTGCAGCAAAGTGATGCAGCTAAGAATGTGTGTGTGTGTATATATATATATATACACACACACACATTCTTTTTCATGGTTTTATGGATAGTGAATATAGTTTCCTGTGCTATACAGTAAGACCTTGTTGTCTGTCCATCTTGTATGTGATGGCTTGCATCTGCTCATGTCAGCCTCCCACCCCATTCCTCCCCGCACTGCGGCCACCCTTAGTCTGTTCTCTGTGTCCCTGAGCCTGTTTCTATTTTTGTAGGTAGGTTCATCTGTGTCAGACTTCAGATTTCACATGTAAGTGATGTTGTGATTCTTTTCTTTCTCTCTGACTTATTTTACTAGGTGTGACCATCTCCAGTTACATCCGTATTGCTGCAAATGGCACCATTTCTTTTTTATGGCTGAGTAGTATTCCATTGTATAGATGTACCTTGCTGACCTACAGTATAATTAAAAATATAGTTTTGAGTTAAGGTTTCCTACAACTTTCATTTATCACATTTTTATCACATTCTTTGCTCTTCATCCCTCCCTGCACCTCCATCTAGAATTGATTGTTTATTTAAATTTATTTATTTTTTTCCTGCTTAAAGTACTGTGGTTAGGGCTTCTTCTAGTGTGATCTGTTTGTGACTTTTTTTTTTGTTAGTTTTGTTTAGTAAAAATGACCTATTTTGCCCTGATTCCTGAAAGGAACTCTTTTGGGTTATAGAAGTTTGAGTTGAGAGGTGTTTCTCTTCAGCTTCGTTGGATCTTGACTTCCAACATCACCGTTGGGGGTCAGTCTTCCATCTTACTTTTGCTTCGATGGATGCGATCTATCTTGCTCTCCCATCTCCCACAATCCTCAATTCTTTTAAGGCTTTTTCTTTGTGTTTGTTCACAGTTCTGTCTGCTGTGTCTAGGCGTAGATTTCTATTTTTATGTGGCTTGGGATTTGTTGGTATTCTTGAATTTGTGGATAATATTTCTGCTAGTTAGTTCATGGGAAATTCTCACCCATGACATCTTTTCTCCTGTCCCTTTCTCCCTTTCTCTTCTCTGGAATTCCTTCCTGAATGTGCCAGAATATTCCTTCAATCTGTGATCCTTACTTATCTTTTATATTTCTCTGTCTTTGTGTCTCTCTGTTCTATGTACTGGTAATTTCTTCTGACTTATCCTACAGTTCATTGATTCTCTCTTTAGCTAAGTCACATCTTTCCGTTTTTGTATTTTGAGAAGTCTTAACTGTGTTTTCCTCAAATATGCTGTGTACTCTTCATGGTTTCATTTTCCACAAAGGATTTTCAAATTTATCACTCATCATTTTATAAAAGCAAACACGGCTGTTTTACCTTCTCTGTTTCATAATTTTTTTATCTACTGTATCTGCGAGCCTTTGTGTTGTCATGTACCTTATGCTTCTCTTGCTCTTAATATCTTATTTCTTCTCTGCTTACTAATGTTTTGCTGCATGATGGACCTTGTGTTTAAAAAAAAAAGTTTTAAACAGTTTAAGCACTAGGATTAAAGTATTTAACTTCAGAGATGCTTTGGATTTGTGCCTGCAGGATGGTTAGGGGACTGTTCAGAATCACTTTAAGCTACGGTCTTCTTGTTCCCTGGGTTGCCAGGTAATTCAAACCATGATGCACTTTCTTGTAAATATGTTCAGCTTTCAGGGCACCCTCATCTTGGAGAGGAGACCTCTTGAGGCCTCAACTTGCAATAGGAGTGTTTTCCTATGAGACACCCCCACTTCAGAAGTGTCTCGAATTTTTATTTCTGTTCCCCTGGCCTCTAGAGGTTGTCAGACACAGCAAATGCCTTCAGGTTAGGGCCCCAGTGTTTCTTGCTACCTGTTTTCCTTTTAATTTAAGGTCTAAATTCCCTACCAGGAAGGAATCTCTTTAGTGTCTTCAAGAAGGATGTAAATTGTGTCTTACTTATCTCTTTCAGTGATTTTCAATAGAAGGCCTGGCTGAATAACCCAATCTGACCTTTCCAGAAATAAAAGGGTCAGTATTCTCTGAAGCCACCACCCGCATCACCCTTCCATCACGTACTGAAACTTGTTCATGTGATGATGACTGATGATGACTGATCTCATGGATTCCTCTCCAACATTCAAGGGCTGTTTGACTTTATATGAAATTGTTGTCTTTCAAGGTCTCAGTATCTTCAGACATGAAATGGGGTTTTCACTGCCTCCCTCACAGGGTTACTGCAAAGCTAAGTACAATCAGAATGCCTGGTTTTCATTGACTTGCTAGTGTATATGAAGTGCTTTGTGATATGACGAGTTTCCTATGTATTTACTAGGCTTGGGATTTGCTTGCTTCTCAAACAGTCAAATGAGGAGAGTGTTTAAGTCCCCTGCTGCCGCCGGCCCATCCTCCCTGGTGAACGAAGTCTTCCTGAGGGAAGGGAAGAAGCCCAGCATCAGGTCTGGCCAGTGCAGAGGAGACTGTAGGGACTCGAGACTTCATGCTCCTCCCAGTGGAAGGTCTTGGCAGGAGGGTTCCTCCTGGACCCTCCCCCCTACCATGAAGCCCCCCAGCCTCCCTCCTCCACCTGCCCTGTCCTCCCAGCTTGGCCAGGGCTGGTCAGTCAGTGCAGCACTACTTGGCAGACCTTCTTTTCCTCATCTTTATTTTAACGTTTGTTTCCCCATCTTATGAAAAATTGAAAATTTATCTACAATCAGTCTTCGCCTGTCTCCTCACCGGCTTCCCCTGTGCTCCTCACTTCTTCCCATTTATTTCTGACAGGCATCTTGTAACAGGTGCATAATTTGATGAGCTAGAAGCAGCTGGAGGCAGAACAGGAGCTGGGCCAGGGCTGCCTGGTGGTGGTCCTGGGTGACCCAGACCATCCACTGCCGACACCTAAGAGCACAGTGCCTGCAAAAGGGGGTGGCGTAGATGGGTGAGGAATGTGGAGGAGCTGGGCAGCAGTAAAAGAAACCCTCCACAAAGATCAGTGGTGTTGTTTGAGGAAGCTGGAAGGTGGGTCCTGGAGCCTGGATGTGGGTGGGTGGATATGGCTGTGAGCAAGTTCACTGCTGGGTTAAAAGAAAGAGGCAAGATGCTTTCCAGCACCTGTGGATACTCTGATAATGATGGATGAGAGTCATGGTTGGATACATGGAAACCTGGGTCTTTTCGTGACTGACATATTGCTGGGTAAGCAAGGGATATGTGTGTGTACATCCCTCTTTCTGAAATTGTGTTCAGACTTATACTGATGGCCTCCATGAGACTAATAGGTATTTCTGTAGGAAGTAAAAATGTACTGTGTTCAAATCAGTTTAAAAAACTGTGTGTGTTCTAGTCCCCGTTTGGAGATCCGTGGTGTGTAAGAACTGATCAAAGATTCTGAAGAGCCTGCAATTGAATGGATTCAACCCAAAGTTTCTCCAAACTTGTTCAAAACAGAAGTCTTTCTTTTTGAACAGTGATTATAGTAACATCTTGTGGGGCACTTAGAACTGGGGGGGAGAATATTAATCCTAAAGCAAGAGCCCTCTCTGTTTTTTTCCTCTGTGGTTTGGAGATTTTCTATTCAACAGCAGCTTGTTTCTAGAAGAATACCTGTGACCAAAATTCTCCTCCTGGAAACTCCGTGTGCTAGGAGCTTCCTATCTGGCCATACATTGAGGGTCTGCTCTGTGTCCCGTGTAGCGTGTCTAATCCTAACAACAAGCCTGCTGGATTGATAGATAGCATTGTTTCCATTTCAAAGATGAGAAAACTGAGCCATTCTTGTGTCTGAGGCCAGTGTCTCAGCCAGGATTTGACTTAAGGTCAGGCCACCTCTAACACAGTGGCTTCCTATTCAGTTCAGTTCAGTCGCTCATTCGTGTCCAACTCTTTGTGACCCCATGGACTGCAGCAGGCCAGGTCTCCCTGTCCATCACCAACTTCTGGAGTTTACCCAAACTCATGTCCATTGAATCGGTGATGCCATCTAACCATGTCATCCTCTGTCGTCCCCTTCTCCTCCTGCGCTCAATCTTTCCCAGCATCAGGGTCTTTTCAAATGAGTCAGCTTTTTGCATCAGGTGGCCAAAGTATTGGAGTTTCAGCTTCAGCATCAGTCCTTCCAATGAACACCCAGGATTGATTTCCTTTAGGATGGATTGGTTGGATCTCCTTGCAGTCCAAGGGACTCTCAAGTGTCTTCTCCAACACCACAGTTCAAAAGCATCGATTTTTCTGCACTCAGCTTTCTTTATAGTTCAACTCTCACATCCATACATGACCACTGGAAAAACCATAGCCTTGACTAGACAGACCTTTGTTGACAAAGTAATGTGTCTGTTTTTTAATATGCTGTCTAGGTTGGTCATAACTTTCCTTCCAAGCAGTAAGCGTCTTTTAATTTCATGGCTGCAGTCACCATCTGCAGTGATTTTGGAGCCCCCCAAAATAAAGTCAGCCACTGTTTCCCCACCTAATTGCCAGGAAGTGATGGGACTGGATGCCATGATCTTAGTTTTCTGAATGTTGAGCTTTAGGCTAACTTTTTCACTCTCCTCTTTCACTTTCATCAAGAGGCTCTTTATTTCTTCACTTTCTGCTATATTACATCAATTCTGAAAATACAGCCCATGGACAAAACAAAAGATAGCTACCTGGATTGGTTTAGAAAGCAAATCCAGGTAGCTATCTTTCTCAAGTTCCATACAAAACAACATTGGGTGTTGGCTCCAGAGAAAAATTCTAAAAACCATCTAGCCCTATTTTTCTCATCCATTTGCAAACAAGCATCTCTTGCGTGCTCTACTTGTTATTTCTATGATTTCTCTTCCTCTCGTGTCTAGAACCGTGGTTCTGTTTTCTCACCTGTCCCCATGTCCCTTGGAACAGTACCTCATCCACGTCAGTATCAATTTAACACACTGCTTGTGAATAGGCTTCGTCTCCACTCTCCTAAGCTCCCCACATATCCTGCCGTGTTTCTTCACAGCCCTGCCCACGGTGAGCTCCCGAGGAGCTTCTAGCATCCACCTTCCCTCGGCCAGCCCTTTGCTGTGCTGCATTTCACTTTTCCTCTCCATGTATTTTCATCTCCTGCCTTGACGTCTCTTGTAGAGAGCATCCTTTTCTTTTCTTTCTCCGACTTACTCCTCATCCCTCTACCCTTTTGGGTGGCATCCTCTGGCTCTCTCCTGACCTCTGCCTGGGGAGACCGAGCGGCTAGGTTCCTAGAGACGCCAGTGCGAGTGGGCAGGAGGGAGCTGGGGCTCTGCAGGTGGGTCAGCATCTTCTGTCCTGCTTGGGTCCTCCAGTCTGGGGCTTCCAACCTCAGGACCACTGACATTCGGGCTGGGCCATCCTCTGTGGTGGGGGTGTCCTGTGGGCTGCGGGCTGTCCAGCAGCATCCCTGACTTCTGGTCACTAGACACCCGCAGCCCCCACCTCCCAGCTGTGACAACAGCAATGAGCAGACATCTGAAGGGGTGAACTTGAGCTTGCCTTTGTCGGTGTGGTTTTGGTCCCTTTGGCTCTGCCCTGACCTTTCTTCCTCCCTTCCTTCATCTTTTTATCCATGTTCTCTTTAGCCTGACTTCACTATAAGCCAGGCTTCTCTCTCACGTGACCACATGGCGCTCTTGAGCCCAGTCTGCTGAACACAGCCTTGACCACAGCCCCTCAGCGCTCCTTGCTTGTGGGCTCTACCGGGGCCCCGTCTGCAGCATCGCCCAGCTGGCTGCTCCAGGAAACGAGGTTTCCTGGTTCCCAGGTGGTTAACGCCTGTTAGATTAGCTGTAAAACAGAATCCAGCAAATGCCAAGAGGCAAATCTTAATTCACCTTTCAGAAGGGAGCTGGCTGCCCAGTCAAAGATGGGGGTGAGGTGGGGTGTGGAGTACCCCAGCTTATTAAAGCGGCAACTGGTGAGCAGCCGGAGAATGGGTTCTGTAGACACACCTGCTGAGTCACCTTCAGCTTTTGGCTGCAACTCTGGCGGGAAGAAGATCTGGGCACAGGCTGCCCTCCCAGCTCAGCTCTGCCTTCCTGGGCCGGTGCGTCCTCCACCCTGAGCAGCAGCTCCTGCCCTAGTTTAATGCCACCTTGTAACTTTCAGTCCAAGCTCACCTCCTCGACCAACAAGCTGATCTCTACCATGCTTCTCTCGCAAACACATCTCACTCCCAAATCTGCTGGGAAAAAAAAAAAAGAGAAGAAAATCAAAGAATTAAAAAAAAAAAAAGACAGAAAACGGACATACCCAATGAACCCTTCAGTAGATAGGAAAAAAAAAAAAGACACCCATCTTCTCTTCTTTCCCCCTGCACTGCTGCGCACAGCCTCCAGCCACTCTGGAAGGGAATGTGGACTATTCATTTGGGATCACGTGTGTGGCCGGTTTCGGATTATCACTCCTTGTACCGTGTTCTGCCGTGAAGCACTAAGGTTTCACTATGGCTGTGGTCTCGATGGCGGAACATCTTATGTGCAGCCAGACCCCATAGTCATTATTACGACAGCATCAGGACCAGATAGGGCTCATCAGCCAGTGTTGCCTCCAGTCTGCTGGTCACAGCAGAGGCGCTGTAAAGGACAACTGACCAGATGTAGAATGACACGTGTGGCCCAGGCCACCGCACAGCTGGGCCTCAGGAACATGTGTGCTTCTTACCCGATGGGGTCAGTTCTACCTTTGAGTTCCTTTCTACCTTGGCTTTGGTGCATCTCCTTCCCTTTCTGCACGTTCATGATTCTCTGGATCGTTTTTACCCCCGGTGGTTCTTCTCTTTTATTTTTCTTCCTGCTGCACCACTTGTGGGATCATAGTTCCTTGACCAAGGATTGAACCCACACCTCCTGCATTGGAAGCACAGATCTTAACCACTGGACCACCAGGGAAGTCCCCCCAGGTGCTTGTTAAATAGGGATGCTTTCTGAATCTAGCCTATCTCCCTCCCACTGCATTGGTTTTTCTCCTGGGCCTGTGTGGACAGGCACAGCGTGACCTCAGACAAGAGGTATAACTGGGACCTGTGTGCATCCACACAAAGCCCCCCAGGAGGCCTCCCAGGACTACAGGAGAGGCTGCGGTAGGCTCACCAGCTACCGACTCTGAAGCCCACAGCTCACCTGTGATGCCTGCTGATTCCCGCCCAGTGATAATGGGCGAGCATCCCCGGGCCTCAACTCCCACAAACAGGATGTACGTGTCTGTCTGGCTGACTTTCTGCAAAAGCATCTGTCACTCCCCAACGTTTCCTTTCTCATTGCAGCAAAGTATTTAAACACTACCCACTGAACCCCATCTGTTGCCAAGCCCCATCGCTGTCAGGGCCCGGCCTCCCCAGGTCTGTGAAGAAACTCGCAAAGGCTCCGTGCCAAACAACAGGGCAAATTAAATCAAAGCTCGTGCTGCACCCAGGGGGACCATGCACATCAGCTTTGACTTACTGCACAGAGCACGCTTACAAGAGAGAAAGCAGCGGCTTTTGTCACTGCGAGGGGCCATGAAAAATGAATTAGGGCCTCTGCTGAGAGAGGGCATGGAGGAGAATCTTTCATTCCGAGACTCTGTCCTCTCTCACCTTGCAAGAAGGAAATAATGAAGGAAGAACTTGTGGTGGGTCTGAGTGTCCCCCAGGTTTGACTGTGCCCTTAAACACTGCCGGTGCAGAAAGGAAGTGAGAGGCTGGGAGACGGACCTGGTGGGAGCCGTGGTAATAGCTGAGGTTGCACAAGGCTCCCCGAGGGCAAGAACCTGAGCAGATGCAACTGAGAGCAGGTGGTGCCCTTCGGGGGAGGGTGTGCAGAACTCAGGGTCTGGTGCTCAGTCTAGATCAGCCCAGACCACAGACCCTGGGGAATGGGCCAGGCATCTCCAGCCCCTCATGACGGGTCACTTACTGTGCTAACTCTTCTTCACGCCGATCTCTCTTAATCCTCATGTTCCCACGAGACAGGGATCCTTTCTGGCCCATTTTACAGATGAGGAACCTCCAAAAATTTAAAGCCATTGCTTGCAGCCATCCAGTTGGTGTGCAGCGGGGCTGAGAGCTCAACCTACGTCTGCCTGACTTCAAAGTCCATTGCCTCCCCACATAAAGGAATCTGCCCTCCGTCTCCGGGCTGCCTGTGAGACACAGCTCATTTATTTCCCTATAATGAGGGAGGGGCCTTCCATTTCCTAACAGATTGCTCACCTGCCGTACTAATGGAGCTGGCACTCACTGTGGTTTTAGCCGCAGCGTTTTACCCACCAGACACATTTGTACTTGGTGACGGGGTAGAATGGTGGACAAGTGCTCAGGGTTTTCTGATGCAGCCTTTCACAGGCAGAGATCTGGGCTTGGACAACATTTTACAGGAGAAGAGGAACCCAGGGACCAGCTCTGATTAGATCACGGACCAGACAGCTAGCCTTATGACCAGACAGCTAGCCTTATGTGCCTGGGGTGGGGTTGGGTGTGTGTGTTAGCTGGGCTGGCAGAGGGAATGTTGGACAGAGTCACAAATTCTTGCTGTTCTGACCTCATCTAAGTTGCTCACCATCTTCTGTCCCTGTGTATCCACCTGTGGGTTCTCACACTCCGCCATCGGGCATTTTCCTAAAGTTAAGGGTTGGGCTTGCGTAAAATCTACTGGACTTGGGCTTAGATGGTCGGTCATAGGTTTTATGATTTTGCTCTGGAGGATGGCTGGGTGTCGCCAAATGTTTGGACAGGGCTTGGACTGCTGACCCATTTCGAACAGACTTTCCACCTGCGTAGTATGGTTTCAGAAGTCTCGAGGAGAATCAGTTAATGAAAGGATTTGTCAGGGGGCGCATAGAAGAAGCTCCCCAAGAAAATGTGGGGTATTTTGTGTCTGAGCCACTGGGGAGAGGGAGGACCACAGTTTGGGGAATTCGGTGACTCTGCTTCCATGGAACTCATCTCGACCCTTAACTCAAAGTAAAACTGGATTTATACAGTCTTTCTTTCCTCAGTTACCAGGGGCCTCTACAGATAAATCAAATGTTCAGTCTGGAAGGGATTTTAAAATCACACAACCTAATCTCTTGCTCCTTTATTTATTTACTTAAAAAAGAGAAAGCACAAGTTCAGAAAAGTTTCAGTGACTTTCTCAAACTCACACAGTTAATTAGTAGCAGAAGCAAGAGTGTACTCTAGGAAGCTGGACTTTATAGTAATACTTTTCCTAAACCATCACGCTGTCTCTTTGTATCCCCATGCAGATCTTTAATATTGTTTGTTCCTTTTTAAGAAAATTCTTCACTTTACTTTGGATAAAGATGCTTCAAAATGCAGGTGACATAATTAGAGGCCAGAGAAGCTAGAAGATGAATAAAAGGTAGTTATACAAATCTTTAAGATGGCGATCAATTGTGCAGAGCAGAAAATTTGATACAAATCTGTGTCCTCAGATTTCACTTGTCTAGTTTGTAGAGCTAGATTATAAAGTATTTTTAAAAGCAGTTTTATTCACAGTCTGCCCAAATTGACTTGTTTTGGCTGAAGAGCTGCAGCAGAAGAGGGTCACCAGATGGGACAGCCTTTCGTCCCCGGAGCGTGGCCTGAAGCACAGCTGAGCTTTTAGGGGCTGGCAGTGGGACACAGAACACCTTCTGTTCAAATGTGCCCCATACCCTGCAGTCATCAGCCACAGTCTGCTCTGGAAAGAGGTTCATAAGACCTGACCTTTTTCTCCTGCGCATCGTGGGTAGACCCATGTTCTTCAGGAGAGAGAGCAGCTCACATGAGCAGGTATCACGGTACTTTATGCTTGGGAATCAGGATTTGGGTTCATTCACTTCATCTCCTCATTTTAGTTGCTTGGCCTGTGCTGTAGTGAATCGCTTCAGTTGTGTCCGACTCTTTGCGACCACACTGACTGTAGCCTGCCAGGCTCCTCTGTCCGGGGGATCCTCCAGGCAAGAATACTAGACTGGGTTGCCATTTCCTCCTCCAAGGGATCTTCCTGATCCAGGGATCGAACCTGCATCTCCTAGGTCTCCTGCATTGAGCGGAGGGCTCTTTATCACTAGCGCCACCTGGGAAGCTTGGTCTTACGCATGTCTGTTACCTGGATGTGAAGGTGAGACATTTTGCTCTGTCATTAGCTGACCTGCACTAAGCCAGATCACAGCTTCCCAGGTGGCACTAGGGATGAAGAACCCAGCTGCCAATGCAGGAGCCCTAAGAGATGTGGGTTTGATCCCTGAATCGGAAAGATACCCCGGAGGAGGAAATTTCAGTTCACTCCAGTGTTCTTGCTTGGAGAATCCCATGAACAGAGGAGCCTGGAGGGCTACAGTCTGTGGAGTCACAAACAGTCGGACATGACTGAAGTGACTTAGCCCAGCATAGCACAAGCCGGGTCGAGTGCCTTACCTGAAGACAACAGTGGACATTCCATGCTGCTGCTAAGTCGCTTCAGTCGTGTCCGACTCTGTGTGACCCCATAGACGGCAGCCCAGCAGGCTCCCCCGTCCCTGGGATTC
>NW_011494777.1:4110860-4114233 GCF_000754665.1 Bison bison bison | reverse complement strand
GGGATTCTCCAGGCAAGAACACTGGAATGGGTTGCCATTTCCTTCTCCAATGCATGAAAGTGAAAAGTGAAAGTGAAGTTGGTCAGTTGTGTCCAACCCTCAGCGACCCCATGGAATGCAGCCTTCCAGGCTCCTCCATCCATGGGATTTTCCAGGCAAAAGTCCTGAAGTGGGGTGCCAGAGAGAACTATTCTTTTTTAGTATATGTATTTATCTGTTTTGTTTGGCCAGGTCTTAGCTGTGGCACACAGGATCTTTGATCTTTATTTGTAGAATGTGAACTCTTAGTTGCAGCGTGTGGGATCTAGTCCCCTGACCGAGAATTGAACCCTGGGCCCCCTGCATTGGGAGTGGGGAGTCTTAGTCATTGGATGCCCAGGGAAGTCCTGAGAGAACTGTTCTTTAACCGAGGGTGTCCGGGTAGCTTCACTGACCTGTCAGAACTTCCAAACAAGCGGTCGAGAACCTTCCAGTTTATCGCATACCTCTGAGCTTCTCTCATTTTCCTAAAGTCAAGCTGGTGATGGTACCCAGCCCACCGTGGGTGGGGAGGCTGCAGAAGGATGGAGTGGGAGGCGCCGGCTGTGACACTCCGCATTGCAGCTGGGGAAAAGCAGCCGCTCCTCCCTTCCATGCAGTTACAATACTTCAACAAGTGGGGAAGATGAGCAGAGCGGATGCCAGGCAAGAGAGGAGGTTGGGACCTTTCCTGTGTTTGGGCAGAGCTGGTTAAAGGCAGAACTGGTAGTTCAGCTGCCCACGTTCGCAACCTCGTTTAGACGAGGCATCTCTGAAATGCCCTTTAGATGGAAGATCTGATCCTCAGACGCCACCCAAGCACGATAGGAGACGGAAGGCTTGCGCTTCATTGTCTGGAGAATAGATGGGTTGCAGGCTTCCGGAGAATAGGAGCTGCCAGTCAAGCAGTTTTAATAGAGCAGGGAGGATAGATTTCAATAAAAGAAATGAGTATAAATATTGTGAGTGGAGGAAGGGAGACAGCAGCACGATCATGTTTGACTAGTCACAGTGGGGAAACTTCAGGAACTCGAAACAGAAGGCTCTGACTGAGAGCTGAGGCAAGTGACTGGGCTGATTCCGGGAATCCAGGGCCGCTCTGGGAACACCTTAATGAGGCTCCAACTGGGTAGGGGGACCCCAAATCAGTGGGTCTCAGCCGAAATTGAGCCCTCCCAGGCATGTGGAGTGAGCACTCAGGAGTACACAGCACCGAGGGAGCCCCACCTGCAGACTGTCTATGGATGGAACCTCATGGGCCAGGGAATTCAGAAATCATGTCCTCCTGGGGGTGCCTGCGGGCAGCATCTCCCCCACCCCCATAGCACCAGAGCTTTCTTCCTTAGCAGCTTCCTGCTTTGCCCCAAATGTGCAAAGCTGCCCAGGCCCCTGCCCCCTTCTGTGTGGGCCAGGTCTGAAGCCCAGGAGATTTGGGATCTGCCTGGCTGTGCCGAGGTGCTGGTGCCTCTTGTCCGACTCTGCCTTGCCTCTGGCCAATGTCCAGGTGGCCAGACGCCCAGCCTGCACTGCGCCTGCCTCCCCTATCTGGAGCCAGCGCCCCGCCATCCTCGCCCTGCCTTCGTCTGCACATCTCCTAGTGGCCACCCTCCTCGTGGGTTTAACCTGCAATCGCAGTCTCCCTGGAGGTGTCCTGTCTGCCCTAGCCTTGCCTGTCACAGTTCTCTGCCCCTCCTATTCCCAGCAGGTCACAACCAGTTTCATGCTAATTTTGTGGGCGCCAAAGCTAATTCAAAGAATGTGGCTTTTCCTATTAAAAAAAATACATATTTACTTTAATTGGAAGACAATTACTTTACCATATTGTGATGTTTTTGCCATACATCGACATGAATTGGCCACAAGCATACGTGTCCACTCTGTCCTGAACCTCCCCTCCCACCTCCCTCCCAACCCAGGTTGTCACAGAGCACCAACTTTGGGTTCCCTGCCTTGTACATCAGACTCCCACTGGGTATCTATTTTATATATGTGGAAGCGCAGAGTCGTAACCACTGTACTGTGGTCTGTTAAGTGTGCAATAGCATTATATCTAAAGCACAATGTACAAATCTTAATTAAAAAATACTTTATGGCTAAAAAATGCTAACCAGAATGCAAGCCTTCCACACACTGTAGTAATAACATCAAAGATCACTGATTGCTGTAGCACATATAATAGTAATAATAACATTTGAAATATCATGAGATAATGGGAATCAGAGACACAAAGTGAGCAAATGCTATTGGAAAAATGGTGTTAATAGACTTCCAGGGTGGCCACAAACCTTCAGTTTGCAAAATCGCAATGTGTGTGAAGGGCAAGAAAGTGAAGCACGATAAAAACAAGGTGTGCCTATGTGACCACGTGGTAATTTTATTAAGCTTTTGGATACATAGTCATTCATAGTCCTTCCCTCGAATAGCCTTGGACGTATAGATATTTATACGCATATGTGAATATTTCCACAGGCTAGGTTCCTGGAATAGAACTGCTTGGTCATGTTTATTTAAAAGCGTTATGTTGCTAGCTCTATTACTCCCAAAAAGGCCGTGTCAATTAGCAATCTCACGAGCTCCCCGAAGTGCCCGTGTTCATAACCCTTGGCTGTTCATACAGATATTCTCAATAGTTTACATTCTGCCAAAGTGATGGGCAGGAAATGGCACCTCGTTTCAATTTGCATATCCCTGTTACCAGAGAAGTTACAGCATATTTATTTCCATATTTCATATGTTTGCAGGGTATTTATATTTCTTCAGTGAATTGCTTGTCCACATTTTTCATCCATTTCTGAATTGCATTGTTTATCATTTTTAAAATGGATTTGTGGAAGTATATGTATGTTACATAGGTTAACCCTTAGTTATAAACGTCGCAGACAACCCTCCCTGTCTGTCTCTTGCCTTTTTTCTTCATCTGATAGTGTCATTTGTCATTCAGCAGTTTCAGATACGCTAGGAATAAAATCTGACAATCTTTCCTTAAGGTTCGGCAACCCCTGCTTTGCTTATGTGGCTTTCACACACACAAATTCTATTGTGTATTTGGGTAAGTTAACCTAAATCCCTTAAAAAAATTAGAGGCAAGACATAAAGAAATGAATGAATTAAAGTGAGAAGACTTCTTCCCAGGCACGTGGAAGGTAGCCTTAACAGTGCTATGTACTGTTACTTGGAGAAGGCAACGGCACCCCACTCCAGTACTCTTGCCTGGAAAATCCCATGGTAGGCTGCAGTTGATGGGGTCGCTAGGAGTCGGACACGACTGAGCGATTTCACTTTGACTTTTCACTTTCATGCATTGGAGGAGGAAATGGCAGCCCACTCCAGTGTTCTTGCCTGGAGAATCCCAGGG
>NW_011494777.1:4109542-4110760 GCF_000754665.1 Bison bison bison | reverse complement strand
GGAGACAGGCACCTGATTATAACTTCCATCATCATGTTTGCCGTGTCAGCCCCAGGACACTGGAATCTACTCTCATCTCCTGGGGCTGTCCAGAGGATTAAATAAAAGTATATATCTGAGGCTTTTTAAGAATAGTCAATGCTCAAGAAAAGTCGGATATTTTAAATAAAAAGTTCCATCCTCTGGTACGGTTGAAAGGACATGGTTTTTGTAGACAAACTTAGGTTTGACCCTGAGCTGTGATGTGGGATCATGGGTGAATGACCCGACTTCTCTGAGAGGCTGACGTCCCTTCCCAGCCTGGTTCTGATGTGGCTCCAGAAATGACTCAGACTCTCAGCTGCCTCCTGAACCCTAACTGGTGGCTTGGGTATATTCGTTACCAGTTAGGATTCCTTGCAGGAAACCTGACTAATTCCTAGAATCGGAAGCTAAAGAGAATAGAGTGTCAAGAATATGGGCCCACAGAATTTATAGAAAACTTAGAAGAAAGCAAAAAGTAAGAGAGCTAAGAAAGAGAGAAAGAAGAAGCACATGGATGATTATTGTGATGATGGAGACCACGGACACAGTCTGTGTATCAGACACAAAGCATTTAACATAATCACCCATTCAGTTCTAATAACAATTGGAATTAGGTACCTAGTAATAATATCCCCATTTCACAGATGAGGAGACTGAGGCAAGGGTGCAGCAGAAAGCCTAAAGGAACACTCCCAGCAAAGTGGCAGAGCTGGACTCCCATCAGGGTGGGGGCTCTGGCTACAGCTCTTCACTTCCCCCCCAGAACACTGTCTCTACCTGCCCTGGCTTCAAGTTCCTGGAAAACAGAATCTTATGCCAGAACTGTGTCTGCTAAGTCTCATTCCAAATTGGGAAAGGCTGTATATTGTCACTCTGCTTATTTAACTTATATGCAGAGTACATCACATGAAACGCCAGGCTAGATGAAGCACAAGCTGGAATCAGGATTGCTGGGAGAAATATCAATAACCTCAGATATGCAGATGACACCATTCTTATGGCAGAAAATGAAAAGGAGCTAAAGAGTCTCTTGATGAAAGTGAAAGAAGAGAGTGAAAAAGCTGGCTTAAAACTCAACATTCAAAAAACAAAGACCATGACATCCGGTCCCATCACTTCATGGCAAATAGATGGGGAAACAATGGAAACAGTGACAGATTTTATTTTCTTGGGCTCCAGAATCACTGCAGATGG
>NW_011494777.1:4108527-4109442 GCF_000754665.1 Bison bison bison | reverse complement strand
TGTTCTTGCCTGGAGAATCCCAGGGACGGGGGAGCCTGGTGGGCTGCCGTCTGTGGGGTTGCGCAGAGTCGGACACGACTGAAGCGACTTAGCAGCAGCAGCAGCAGCACTGTTACTTGCCAAGCGTTTTCTGCTTTAGGATCTCTTTAATCGGGTCCACAGTGCGTCCAACAGACAGAGCTGCGCCCTCAAGCGGTGCTCATTGAATTCACCACTGTTCACTCTGCTGTCACCCCAGGAGGGATGTGCAAACTCCTTTAGGTGGGTAACCTGGAATCACAGCCTTGCCCCACAGTACTAGGCTGACCTCAGGAACCCCTGGCAGGTCACGAGGAAGTCGCTGCCATTGTGGGGGACAGGATGACTGGAGAGGTACTTCAAAGTGCCCACTAACTGGGGAGTAGTCGGGGGCCCCTCCTGGCATGACTTGCCCTGGCATTCACGCTTCCCCACTATTTCACTTCAAGGACAGCGGGCAAGGTGGCAGGAGGCTTACAGATGCTCCTCTGAGCCAGCAGCTAAGAGGCGGGAGAGACTTCCTCGCTTCAGTCTTAGCAGCCTTACACTGACTGACAGCCTGAGTAAAATCCTAGGATGTGAAGATAAGGAGGCCTCAAGGAGGGGAGGAGGTAGGCCCCCGCATGGAAGTCTTGAGGCTAGTGTGAGCACACCAGCTCCGCCCAGACCAGCCATGGAGACACGTGCATGCATGCTAAGCAGCTTTGGTCATGTCCGACTCTGTGACCTTATGAACTGTAGCCCACCAGGCTCCTCTGTCCATGGGATTCTCCAGGCAAAGATACTGCACTGGGTTGCCATGCCCTCCTCCAGGAGATCTTCCCAACCCAGAAATGGACCCACATCCCTTATGACTCTGGCACTGTCAGGCAGGTTCTTTACCACTAACTGGGAAAC
>NW_011494777.1:4090532-4108427 GCF_000754665.1 Bison bison bison | reverse complement strand
AGATGGTGACTGCAGTCATGAAATTAAAAGATGCTTGCTCCTTGGAAGAAAAGCTATGACAAACCTAGACAGCATATTAAAAAGCAGAGATATTACTTTGCTCACAAAGGTCCATCTAGTCAAAGCTATGGGTTTTCCAGTAGTCATGTTATGGATGTGAGAGTTGTTGGGCCATAAAGAAAGCTGAGCACAGAAGAATTGATGCTTTTGAACTATGGTGTTGGAGAAGACTCTTGAGAGTCCCTTGAACAGCAAGGAGATCAAACCAGTCAATCCTAAAGGAAATCAGTCCTGAATATTCATTGGAAGAACTGATGCTGAAGCTGAAGCTCCAATACTTTGGCCGCCTGATGTGAAGAACTGACTCATTGGAAAAAACCCTGATGCTGGGAAATACTGACGGCAGGAGGAAAAGGGGATGACGAGGATGAGATGGTTGGATGGCATTACTGACTCAATTGGCATGAGTTTGAGCAAGCTCCAGGAGTTGGTGATGGACAGAGAGGCCTGGCCTGCTGCAGTCCATGGGGTCACAAAGGATCAGACATGACTGAGCGACTGAATTAAACTGAACTGAAGTCCTTCTTCAGGGTGCAAAAGAAGGAAGGATGAGGATGAATGCTAGAGAGAAGAGAAGCAGAGACAGGAGGTCTCCTGGCCAGAGCTGGTTGCTCTCCCTGGTGACCTGGTCTCAGGGATGATGTTGTAGATTCACCTAAAACACCTACACCTGGATGCATAATTCATCACCTGCTTCCTTCACATCTCTTGTCTGCGTTGGTTGAAGCCCACATCTCCGGCTGGGTTACCCAGACTCCCAGAAACCAGAGAGCCCCCGGGGCTACTCCAGCCAGAGGGCCTCTGATTGTCTACATGGTGTGTGGGCTCCTGGTCAGAGCCACAGAATGGTGTGCATCCAGGCTAAGGCCACACTGCAGCTCAAGGAATAGCTATCATACCCCACAACCTGAGGTGAGGGTGAAAGAGAGTCCCATTCTCCATCTAAAGACTATTTCACGTGGAGATCACTCTGTGGGACTGAACAGAAGCCACACATAATGAAGAAAGAGGCCTTTAATCTCTTCCTCTGAGATGCTGGCATGATCTCAGTTTTAAAGATAGAGAAGTTGAAGCCTAAAAGGATTATGTGATTTGAAGGCAGTTTTACAGCTATTTAGAGATGGCGGTGGGAGAAGGCAATGGCACCCCACTCCAGTACTCTTGCCTGGAAAATCCCATGGGAGGAGCCTGGTAGGCTCCAGTCCATGGGGTCGCTAAGAGTCAGACACAACTGAGCGGCTTCACTTTCACTTTTCACTTTGATGCATTGGAGAAGGAAATGGCAACCCACTCCAGAGTTCTTGCCTGGAGAATCCCAGAGATGGGGGAGCCTGGTGGGCTGCCATCTATGGGGTCGCACAGAGTGGGACATGACTGAAGCGACTTAGCAGCAGCAGCAGAGATGGTGGTAGAAAGAGAATCCAGTGACCTAGACCTTTCTGAATGAAGACTCCTGGATTTCTGATTGTTGTTGCTCATGTGGTCTAAGGTGCTCACAACCATGTGGGGTCGGGTGGGAAAAGCTACAGGAAGGGAAGCTGTTGGGGACTGTGGATGGATTAAGGCCACTTGTTTGGAGCAACACAGGCAGTGGTCCAATGACTTAGTCCACATCCGAACCAGAGGAACCCATTAATAGATTTTGACTGCAAGTATTTCATTGAAAAGCAAATGATCTTTTTGGAGAATACAAACATTAGGGGCTGGTAGACCTCTTCAGGGGAGGGTGGTGTATCAACTATGATGAAAACATCCAGCTGGGATACTCAGGTAACAGAAGAGGAAAAGACAAGATGGTGAGTCCCTCTGTTTACCGTACTCAGGTGCTAGCACCTTGTCAAAGGGACCAACAGTCTCCTGTGTGTATAGACTGGAGTCCCTCCTCCAGGAGCATCTGCATCAAAGCGGTTCTCCTGTCAGGAGCTCATTTAGTCTCACAGCAAAGATTCAATAGATGAAAGACTAGATGTACATTCCAGGAGCACAAAATCAATTAATTTGAAAAACATAGTGTAATATATTATAGCTGGTTACTTGGAGACTGCTGTTGAAATACTGGGAAGATCATTGGGGGCCACATTATTACTTAGATCTATGCATTTCTCACCCTTTGGTTACACCACTCTCCTTAAATCTACTGGAATTTACTTAATCTCATGCACACTCTTTACTCACATCCAGCAAGTTTCAAAAATATACATCCAAGCCCTTATTTTAGGCATTTTCTTGAAGCAATCTTTCATCCTGAATTTGCCTTGATGCCTATTTTTTCTTTACCGGGGAACTCATGGGGCATCCTACCTGATCTATGAGCTTCTGCCTGGAATCCGAGAGGGCGTTTTCTTTAAGATTTAGGAAAGAAAAGGATCTGAAGGGAGGGTTGCCAGGACATCACCAAGAACACCCTGAGTCCCTCTCTTCTCAAATGGGCACACGGCTCTTAAAAGGCAGAGACTGGATCTTCAAGCCTCAGCATAAGGGACACCACCTATTATTACCAAACTGTGAACTTAATAAATATGTGTTGAGTGCTGTCATTGTGCAAAGTCCTGTGCCACTGTGAGTTGGACACGCATGACTAGCACATACCTCAGCTGACATCCACATGGGAGTCGGAGATCGTTCCAGCAAGGTGTTTTATATGGTAAGCTTTTGGAATCCTATATTTTTCTTTAAAATCACAGGTCTAAATAGGTCTGTGTGGCTTAAAAGACACAAAAGGTCTATATTTTTACTACCCATCTCACACTGTCTTAATTACTGTTTAACACTATAATAATAGATTTTGAAATCCAGTATTAAAAAAAAATAAAAAGAAAAGTATATATTCAGTGCTTCCTTTGTGCCAGGGACTGTACCAGTTAAATGCACATTTGTGTTAGTTTTTTAAAACACGCATTTATTTTTGCGTGCACTAGATCTTCATGGCTTTGTGCAGGCTTTTCTCTAGTTGCGGCGAGCAGGATCTACTCTTTAGTTGCGGTGCGTGGGCTTCTCATTGCGGTGGCTTCTCCTGTTGCAGAGCATAGTCTCTAGGGTGCGTGGGCTTCAGCAGGTAAGGCTCATGGGCTTAGTTGACCCAAGGCTTGTGGAATCTTTCCGGACCAGGGAACAAACCCATGTCCTCTGCATTGGCAGGCAGATTCGTAACCACTGGACCACCAGAGAAGTCCTATTATTGTATTTTAATCTGTATTGTAAACATGCAAAGTCAATAGTGTCTTCATTTTTCAAATGAGAAATTCTGACTCTATGAAGAGTTTAATAAAAATTAGCAACACACACATAATAAACAAACAGCTTCTGTATCATGTTTCATTGTTGTTTTAGAAGATTGGCAGAGGATTCTGTCATGAGAGCGGAGCCTGCCCATATGTTCAGGGTTGGCTGATGGTGGTGATTCCTAATTCAAGTGTTCACATGCATGTTTGGGATGGAGGGACTAATTTAGGATAAACATGTACCATTTATAAAGGTGGTCTGGGCTAATCCTAGTTCAAAGGAAAATCTCCAGTTTGCTGAGAGGACAATAATATTGATAATGACATCTCTAACAGAAAAGAAATAATAGTGAATCTGGGCCGGGGTCTGAGGAAGGTCAGAGAAAGTTGACTATCTATCTCCCTGAGTAACCTGAAGTGATTGTCCAGACTTGGTCACTCACGACAGCTCAGCCTCAGACATAATCAAAGGATCACCCTAATCTCCATCCTCCTAATGCCTTTATCCCTTGCATTCCAGAGCCAAAGCTGCATGAAAGAGAGAGGGGAAAATAAAATTGAATCTGAAGGCAAAATCCACGTTTCCAGTTTAATTGAATGTAAGAAGGGTGGCTGTGTGAGGCAAAGGGAGAAAACGCAGGAGAACAGACGGGGTACTGTTCTGAAGCAGCGACGCTGAACAAGAAATAAAATGAGGAAAAACTACTATTTCATGTGCTTCAGAATTTGTCTTGTATTTAGACTTAACTCCACTGCAGATCTAGGGATTGGGAGAAAAGAAGAGAGAAGACAGTGCTGGGGATTTGTTTTGTTTTTAAATTAATGACCAAAGACAATTAAATTTTCCCTTTGTGTGGCTCAGATGGTAAAGAATCTTCCTGCAATGCAGGAGACCTGGGTTCGATCCCTGGGTTGGGAAAATCCTCTGGAGAAGGGAATGGCAACCCACTCCAGTATTCTTGCCTGGGGAATTTCATGGACAGAGGAGCCTGGTGGCCTACAGTCCATGGGGTTGCAAAAAGTTGGACGTGACTGAGTGACGAACTTTCACTTCCTTCACTGTGTGTTTCAATGGGCACAGAGTGAGACCAGCTCCGAGGACAGGCTGGCATGTTTCCTGGGCTCGGGCATGGTTGCATCATCGATTCCCATGAAAATCCTGCAGATAATTCAGCCGAGTGCAGCACTTCTCTGTGTAGATGAGTGTTAGTAAAATACTTGGTGGCAGCAAGCCCATCTAATACGGCAGATGGCTAGATAGGTCTTATATAGTTCAATCTGTGCAACGATCCCGCAGAACAGGGATGTTACAGGCCCGGATTTATACCCCAAATTGCACAGCTCGTAAATGATACAGCCTGGGTTGGAATCACGATTCCTGACTTTCAGTTTAGCTTTCTCTGCGTTACACGATGCTGTACTGAAATTACCAGGATACGGATGCCGAGCCAGGAAGGTGAGAAAGCACGGTCTTGTGATTTGGGGGTCCTCGCAAGTCAACAATTTACAAGTGTTCTTGAAATCCCATCGCTCGGGAGCTAACTCTGCAAACACATCTGAGAGATGTGCGATTTACTTGTTCAAATGACTTGTTGGTTTTGTTTTGTTTTGATTTTTTAAATCAACTTGGCTGAGCTATAATTGCATACAACGAAATTTAAACATTTTAAGGTTGATGGCTTTTGACAAATTGTATACAGTCATGTAATTACCACCTTAATCATGGTATGAAGACTTCTCGTTGACTAAGAAGGTCCCCTCACACCCCTGTGCCATCATTCTCCCTCCCTAGCACCCAGCCCTGGGCAACCACTGATGTGATCACTGTACCTATGGGTGGATGTTGTATTTATGAAGTCATGCACTAAGCAGTCATCAGGTGATGCTTCCTTCACTTAGTGTAATGTCTGTGAGATGTGTCTGTGATGTTGCACACAGTACTCTGTGTGGAAGGACACTGAGATCATTTCTAGTCTCAGGTTATTAGGAATAAAACTATTCAGAGCATATGTACACATACTCCCCCCAGTACGCATACTTGGAAATGTTTCCCAAGAGAGACAGCATGGTAGTTCATAAAGGAAGCCTCAGTACATTTAAAGTAATTGAAAAATAAAAAAAAATAATTGAAATCATACAAAGTATATTGACTGACCACAATGAATTTAAATGAGGAATCAATAACAGAAATAAATTTGAGCAAGTCGCATGTATGTAACATTAAACTACACACTCCTAAACAACCAGTGGGTCAAAGAGAAATTAAAATATGTACCAATAACTGTATCTCATGTTAACCATATATTATTAGTAAATTTTACATGATATAATCACAGTTTACAGAAGTTGTTGAGCCATTTTACTACTGAAAATATGAGCCTTCCATTTTATCCACAGACTAGTCTTTTGGAAGTAGGTATTTATTTTGGTGTTACAATTAGTTAATCCATTGATTAAATAAAAGAACATAAAATATAATAAAATAATTTCAGTTGTCAGCATTATTGAGATATAGCTAACATAGCTTACAATCCATTCATTTAAATGTGTAACAAATTAATATTTTCATACATTCACACAGTTCTACAAGTGTCAGATTTTTTATATGCAACACAATTGTAGAAAACTTTCAGTTCAGTTCAGTTCAGTCAATGAGTCATGTCCGACTCTTCGCGACCCCATGAATCGCAGCATGCCAGGCCTCCCTGTCCATCACCAACTCCCGGAGTTCACTCAGACTCACGTCCATTGAGTCAGTGATGCCATCCAGCCATCTCATCCTCTGTCGTCCCCTTCTCCTCCTGCCCCCAATCCCTCCCAGCATCAGAGTCTTTTCTAATGAGTCAACTCTTCGCATGAGGTGGCCAAAGTACTGGAGTTTCAGCTTTAGCATCATTCCTTTCAAAGAAATCCCAGGGCTGTTCTCCTTAGGAATGTATTGGTTGGATCTCCTTGCAGTCCAAGGGACTCTCAAGAGTCTTCTCCAACACCACGGTTCAAAAGCATCAATTCTTTGGTGCTCAGCTTTCTTCATAGTCCAACTCTCACATCCATACATGACCACTGGAAAAACCATAGCCTTGACTAGACGGACCTTTGTTGGCAAAGTAATGTCTCTGCTTTTGAATATGCTATCTAGGTTGGTCATAACTTTCCTTCCAAGGAGTAAGTGTCTTTTCATGGCTGCAGTCACCATCTGCAGTGATTTGGAGCCCAAAAAAATAAAGTCTGACACTGTTTCCACTGTTTCCCCATCTATTTCCCATGAAGTGATGGGACCAGATGCCATGATCTTTATTTTCTGAATGTTGAGCTTTAAGCCAACTTTTTCACTCTCCACTTTCACTTTCATCAAGAGGCTTTTGAGTTCCTCTTCACTTTCTGCCATAAGGGTGGTATCATCTGCATATCTGAGGTTAGTGATATTTCTCCCAGCAATCTTGATTCCAGCTTGTGCTTCTTCCAGCTCAGCGTTTCTCATGATGTACTCTGCATAGAAATTAAATAAGCAGGATGACAATATACAGTTTCATCATCCTCCAAAAGAAACTTGTATTTGTCAAATGTCATCTTCACCTTCCCTCTGTCTGATACTTGCCCTCAGCCATAGGTAAACACTAATCTACTTTCTGTTTCTGTAGAATTGGCTGTTTGTTTGGTGGACGGGCTTCTCGTTGCAGTGGTTTCTCTTGCTGAGGAGCACAGACTCCAAGGCAGTTGGGCCTCAGTAGTTGTGAGGCACAGGTGTAGTTACCCCACAACATGTGGGATCCACTCAGACTAGGGATCAAACCCGTGTCTTCTGCATTGGCAGGCAGATTCTTACCCACTGGACCACCAAGGAAGTCCTTGTTTGGAATGTTTTAATAAATGGCATCTTTTGTCATTGCCTTCATTGGCTTAGCAGGATGTTCTCAAGGTTCATTTATGTTGCAATGTTTATCAGCACTACATCCCTTTTTATGATCAAAGCGTTCCATTGTATAGGTATTAATGGATATGCCAAATTTTGTTAAATTCACTGATTAGTTTGTGTGTACTTGGATTAGTTCTGAACAGTGAAAGTGTTAGTCATGCAGTCATGTCCGACTCTTTGTGAATCTGTGACTGTAGCCTGCCAGACTCCTCTGTCCATGCGATTCTCCAGGCAAGAATACTGGAGTGGGTTTCCATTCCCTTCTCCAAGGGATCTTCCCAACCCAGGGATCGAACCCGGATCTCCTGTATTGCAGGTGGATTCTTCACTGTCTGAGCCACCAGGGAAGCCCAATTTATTTTTAAGTGTCTCAAATAGCCTCTTTATACAGAGAGCATGAAAGTGTTAGTCATTCAGTCTTGTCTGAATGTGACCCCGTGGACTAGCCGGTCAGGTTCATTTGTCTGCTTTGGGACTATTGTAAATAACATTGCTATAAACATTCGTGTGCCAGTTTCTATGTGGATATATTCATTTCTGTTGGATGTGTACTTAAGAGTGGAATTTCTGAATCACATGGTAGCTCTGTTTCACCTTTAGAGACACTTCTAGGCTATTTCCCAAAATGCTGTACCGTTTTATATACTCACCACAGTGTATGAAGTTTCCGAGTTTTCTGTATCCACACCAACACTTATTATCCGTCTCTAATCACAGCCATCCTAGTGTGTGTGAAGTCTTGTCTCATTGTGGTTATGATTTACATTTTTCTGATGGTTAATGATGTGACTATCTTTTGATGTGCTCCTTGGCCATTTATATACCAAATTTGGAGAAATAGCTGTTCAGAACCTTTGTCCATTTTTAATTGGGTTGTATATTTTCAGTGAGTCATAAGAATTTTAAAAAAGTATATTCTATTAATATATATCGGTCCCTTATCCAATTTTTGATTTGCAGACATTGACTCCCTGAGGGTTCACTTTTCGCTTTCTTGGTGGTATTCTTTGGTACCAGTTCTTTACATTTTTATGGAGTTCAGTTTTATGTTCTTCTCCCTTTTATTGTTTGTGCCTTTGGTGTCCTGTCTAGGAAACCATCGAGTTTCCACAGTGGCACTAGTAGTAAAGAACCCACCTGCTAATGCAGGAGACACAAGAGACATGGGTTCAGTCCCTGGGTCGGGAAGATCCTCTGGAGGAAGACATGGCAGCCCACTCCAGTATTCTTGCCTGGAGAATCCCAGGGACAGAGGGGCCTGGTGGGCTACAGTCTGTGGGGTCACAAAGAGTCAGACATGACTGAAGCAACTGAGCACACACACATGCTAGGAAACCATTGCCTACCCCATGATCATGAAAATTTACTCCTATGTGTTTTATAAAAGTTTCATTTCTGGCATTGTTCATTTTGAGTTCATTTTTGCATGTGGTCTATGGTAGAGTACAACTTTATCCTTTGCATGTTGATATCCAGTCTTCCCCACTCTGTTTGTTGAAAACAAAATCTATTATTTTGGTCAGTGACTTGGTTTTGGCACTATCATAAAAGATAAACTTATGAACTTGGGGGTTTGCTTGTGGACTCTGAGTTTTATTCCATTGATCTGTATAGTTATCCTTATGTCAGTATCACACTGCCTTGATTATTGTGACTTTGCAATACGTTTTGAAATTTGGAAATATAAATCCATCAAGTTTGATTTCCTTTTTTCCAGATTGTTTTGGCTGTTCTAAGACCCCAGAATTACCATATGAAATTTTATTATCAGCTTGTTAATTTTAGAAAAAATTTCAACTTGGATTTTGGTAGCAAGTATATTGAATCTGAAGGTCAGTTTGGGGTCAGTCTGAATGTTAACATACTGAATCTGCAGGTAAATTTGAATGTTAACATTAAGCCTTCAAGTTCACAAACACAGACTTCTCAATGATTTAGAGTTTCTTTAATAACTTTTAACAATGTTTTGTTGAAATGCATTGCCAAGTATTTTATTATTTTTAATACTGTTATGAATGGAATTCATTTTTTGTGATTTCATTTTCAAATTGTTCACGAAAATGTACAGTCATGGAGTTATTTGTTATGTATTGATCTTGTATTCTTAATATTGCTGAATTCATTTATTAGCTCTAGTAGTTTTGAATGGATTCCTCAGGCTTTTTCTGTATCTAAGATCATGTCATCTGTGAATAGAGTTTTACATCTTCCTTCCCAAAAGATCTTTTATTTCATTTTCTTGACTAATAGTCTGGCTAAAGCTGGCAGTACAATGTGAATAGAGCCAGTTGATAATAGATATTCTTCTCTTGTTCCTGATATTGGGGGCGAAGGGAAGCATTCAATCTTTCACCATTAAATTTGATGCTAGCTGTGGGTTTTTGTCAAACCACATTATCAAGTGGAAGAAATTTTTTTTTCTATTCCTACTTTGTTGAGCGCTTTTTATCAGGAAAGAGCATTGGATTCTGGCAAACATTATTTTGATGTATTGAAATGACCATGTGTTTTGCACTTTATTCTGTAGATACGGTTCATTACCTTAATTGAATTGATCTTGCACTCCTGGTATAAGTTCTGTTTGGCCATTGTGTGCCCTCATTTTTGCCTGCTCCTGGGTTTTCTTTGCTAGTATTTTTGTTGAGGATTTCTACGTCTACATTCATAAGAGATGCTGCTGTATGATTTTATTTTATTGTGAAATCCTTGTCTGATTTTGAAATCAGGGTATACTGGCCTCATGCAATGAGTTGTGTATTTTCTTCTTCTTCTTCTTCTTTTTTTTTTCCTTTTTAGAGCATTTGTGAGGAATTTATTAGTTCTTCTTAAAATGTTTGATACAATTCATAGTGAAGCCATATGGACCGGAACTTCCTTTGTGAATAAACTTTAGCCACTAATTTAATAGCTGTATTTGCTATAGGTCTATTCAGAATTGTTAACTCTCCTTGAGTTGGCTTTAATAGTTTATATCTTTCTATAAATTTGTCCATTTCACCTCAGTTACCTAGTTTCCTGCATATACTTATTCATACGATTGCTTTATATTTTGTTTTCAGGAAGGTTGGCTGGTATCTCCTCTTTCATTCCTCATTTTAATAACTTGAATTCTTTATTTTCTTAGGTACTCTTTCTAAAATCTTGTCAATGAACAAACGTTTGGCTTTGTTGATTTTCTCTGTTGCTTTCTGTTGTCTATTTCATTCATTTATTCTTGATCCTGATTGTCATCCTTATGCTTGCTTCAGGATTAGTTTACTCTTGTTTTTCCAGTGTCTAAAGGCGGCAGGTTAGGTTACTGATTTCAGATCTTTCTTTTTAATCTTAATGTAGACATTTACAACTATAAATGTCTAAGTACTGTTACCTGTATCCCGTAAGTTTTGATATATTCAAATTCATTTTAATTTATCTCAAAGTATTTTCTAATTTCCCTGTGACCCACTGGTTTTTTAGAAGTGAGTTGCTTGTTTTTTACATATGTGTGAATTTCCCAGATTTCTTCCTGTTACTGATTTCTGATTTCAATTCATTGCGTTCAGAACAACATACTTTGCATGGTTTCAATCATTTTAAATTTACTGCGGCTTGGTTTACGGACGAGCATGTGGTCTCTCAGAAACCATTCCATGTGCCAAAGATGTTTATTGGGTAGAACATTCAATGCCACTCTTTTAAAAAATGTGTTCTGCTCTAGTGAGTATTGTTATTTCATTGTGGTTTTAATTTATGTTTTTCTGCTGAATAATGATATTGAATATCTTTTCGTGTGTTTATGAGCCATTTGTATATCCTCTTTCATGAAATGTCTTTTCAAGTTTTTGCCAATTTTAAGTGAAAAGATGTGTTGCTATTATCAAATTATATGAATATTTTGTATGTGGGATGTGATTCCTTTGCTGAATACATATGTATTGCAAAGTTTTTTTCCCCCGTTCTTTAGCTTACATTTTCATTTTCTTAAGATGTCTTTTGAAGCGCTAAAGGTTTTACTTTGATGTCACTGAAATTACCAACTTTTACTAACACGGTTAGCTTTTTCTTACTTATGCAGATTTTGTAACCAGCCGAAGATCTTTGTCCTACCTCAAGGTCATGAAGATGTCTTCCTATGTTTTCTTCAAGACATTGTATCATTTAACCTTTGTGTTTAGATGTACTGTCTGTTTATTTTTTCTTATATGATGTAATGGAAGGATCGAGATCATTTTTATGATTCAGATATCCAGTTTTCCAGAACATTTGTTAAAGAGGCAATCCTTTCATGCATTGAATTGCATTGATGTCTTTTCAAAAATTATATGGTCATATATGTGGGGGTACTTTGAACTGAGTATTCTCATCCATCAATCTAGATGTCAGTGCTTATGCTTATACCACAATATCTTGTAACTTTATAGTAAGCCCTACATAAGATAATATAACCTCTCCAAGTTCAGTCCTCTTTTTAAAATGTTTTGTCTATTTTTCTTTTTTATGTATTTTGCTTGTTCTTATATATTTTAGTTTTTCAATTTCTTTTTTAAAAAATCCTGGTATTTTTGTTGCTGTTGTTATTGTTTTATTGGTAGGTATTTGTTCTGAAAGAATTAATATAGCAGACCCAAGACAGTTACCTTTAAAGAGAAGTGCCTGCAAGATTGACTCCTAGGGGTGGTGTCTGGGAACATTCCCTATAAAATGTGAAAAGTGAAGTGAAAGTGTTAGTTGTTCAGTCATGTCTGACTCTTTGTGATCCCATGGACCGTAGCCCACCAGGCTCCTCTGTCCATGGTATTCTCCACGTAAGAATACTGGAGTGGGTAGCCATTCCTGTCTCCAGGGGATCTTCCCAATCCAGGGATCACACCTGGGTCTCCTGCATTGCAAGCAGATTCTTTTAACATCTGAGCCACAGTTTTATAAAACTTCCCCTGACTGATAAGAGAGGCTCACTGGGCCTAGACCGTACAGTGTGCTTTACGCTGCACACCTGGTTTCTTCCTGGAAGTCTGGAATTTGGGTACACATTAGGCACGTGACCAGCCCCCAGTTAAAACCTTGGGCATTGAGTCTCTCTTGAGCTTCCCTAGGCAGAAACATCACCCATGTTGCTGCATATTCACGGTTGAAGGCAGCCTGTGCTCTGTGTGACCCCTCGCGGGAGGAAGAGAGCCCAAAGAAGCCTCGTATGGACTCCTTCCGACCCCGCCTGTGTCTTGGCCCTTATGATTCAGTGGCTTCTCCTCATTATGCCTCTGTGATCAATACCAGACATGAGCACAACTCATGCTGAATCCGGTGAGTTCTTTCAGGGAATCACTCAGGGTGAGAGTGGTCTTAGAGACCTCGGACTAATTATTCTGTTCCAAGCTGTTGGCACTAGTATATAGAAATACACTTTATTTTTGCATGTTGACCTTTCCGTGTGTGACTTTGATAAATTCACCTGAAGTCTAGCAGGTTTTTTGTAGATTCCTCGTATTTCTGTGGGCAGTTGTCATCCATGAGTAAAGCTAGTTTTCTTCTCTAATCTGCAACCCATTTTATTTTGTTTCCTATTTTTTTTGTTTTTTTTTGTTTTTTTTTTTTTGCTCTGGTTAGGTCTTATATTGAATGGAGGTAGTAAGGGTTTGCATTCTTGCCTGATTTCTTATTGATGACAGAAAACATTAATTCTCTCATTATTATCACTTACACTTTCAACTGATTTATGACTTAACTTTACAATTGTTTGATATTTTTCTAAGAGAATATTTCTCCCAAACAAGAGATAGGACAACAGATACTGTGTGCGTACCTGGTGACCAAAAATTGATGGATGTTTATGGATGAGGATAAAAATAACTGAAAGCTAAGCTTGTCGTATCTAAAGAACTATTTAACATCTTTTGTGATTTTTTTTCCCTCTAGTTTGCCTTTCTTCTTCACCTTTATATCTCTTAGTTCCTGGACTAATGCCTAACATGGTAGATTCTCAGAAGAATAAAGCTTAGAGAATACTTGAATCAAAAGTCAATCACTACAAGTGATTATTATTAGTTTTGTTAGATGCCTTAATTATATTTGGCAATATAATATCAAAACTCTTGACTAGACAGACCTTTGTTGGCAAAGTAATGTCTCTGCTTTTGAATATGCTATCTAGGTTGGTCATAACTTTTCTTCCAAGGAGTAAGCGTCTTTTAATTTCATGGCTACAGTCACCATCTTCAGTGATTTTGGAGCCCAAAAAAATAAACTCTGAACACTGTTTCCCCATCTATTTCCCATGAAGTGATGGGACCGGATGCCATGATCTTCGTTTTCTGAATGTTGAGTTTTAAGCCAACTTTTTCACTCTCCTCTTTCACCTTCATCAAGAGGCTTTTGAGTTCCTCTTCAGTTTCTGCCATAAGGGTGGTGTCATCTGCATATCTAAGGTTATTGATATTTCTCCCGGCAATCTTGATTCCAGCTTGTGCTTCTTCCAGCCCAGCATTTCTCATGATGTACTCTGCATATAAGTTAAATAAGCAGGGTGACAATATACAGCCTTGACATACTCCTTTTCCTATTTGGAACCAGTCTGTTGTTCCATGTCCAGTTCTAACTGTTGCTTCCTGACCTGCATACAAATTTCTCAAGAGGCAGGTCAGATGGTCGTGTATGGATGTAAGAGTTGGACTGTGGAGAAAGCTGAGCATCAAAGAATTGATGCTTTTGAACTGTGGTGTTGGAGAAGACTCTTGAGAGTCCCTTGGACTGCAAGGAGATCCAACCAGTCCATTCCTAAGAAGATCAGCCCTGGGATTTCTTTGGAAGGAATGATGCTAAAGCTGAAACTCCAGTACTTTGGCCACCTCATGCGAAGAGTTGACTCATTGGAAAAGACTGATGCTGGGAGGGATTGGGGGCAGGAGGAGAAGGGGATGACAGAGGATGAGATGGCTGGATGGCATCACTGACTTGATGGACGTGAGTCTGAGTGAACTCTGGGAGTTGGTGACGGACACGGAGGCTTGGCATGCTGCGATTCATGGGGTCGCAAAGAGCGACTGAACTGAACTGAATATCAAAAGTACTGCTTTTTAATGATGTATTTTGAAGAATTTCCAGGGGAAATAATTTTTAAATATCTAGGATTTACTTTAAAATACTCCAGCAAACAAGAGCAGTAACTAAAATGATATTATGTTGGTCATTATAAAAGCTGAGTGCTGCATGTATCATACTAAAAGTCTTGTGAAGAGATCAGTCGTGTTAAAACTTTGTGACCAACAGATAAATTCTGATCTGGTAAATCTTATTTTCTGAGTTCCAAAACATGAAAAGTATATTTGCCAATTGATTTTTTGGTAACACATTATTGAGAACTGAGAGCTTCCCTGGTGGCTCAGCCGGTAAAGAATCTGCCTGCAATGCGTGAGACCTGAGTTCAACCCCTGGATCGGGAAGATTCTCCTGGAGGAGGCTATGGCAACCCACTCCAGTATTCTTGCCTGGGGAGTCCCATGGACAGAGGAGCCTGTGGTCTACAGTCCATGAGGTTGCAAAGAGTCAGACACGACTGAGTAACTGAGCACAGCACACAGCACTGAGAACTGTAAAAAATATTGGCGCTCATCAATCATCAAACTGTGTCTGAAGGAAAAGAGAAAGCCTGGTAGAAAGAGCAGTCTGCTTTTCCAGTGCTTACCTCGCTAGCCTACCAGAGTCTGCCCTCTAATCCCACTGCTGCACTGAGACACTCAGGCCACCGTGGGCCTTCTGGTTGACAAATCTAATAGACTTCTCCTCCTCTCACTCCAGGTGTCTGCTTCCTTGTCCACTGGGTCTTTCAGATTTCTGTCCCTGTGCTTGGCCTACTGGAACCAGCCAAATGGTTAGTGGTGGAAACTAACAGTGGTGTCCCCACTCACAGGTAGTTGGGCAGGGATCTGGAAGGGGCATAGGGGACAGCCTGCGTCTGTCCTATGACACATAAGGCCTCACCTGGCAAGGCCTGAAGGCTTGGCGAATGCTTGGGGCATGGAAGCGCCTCCAGGCACCCTCACCCACCTGTGTAGTTACTTCTGCTGATGGTTGGCTGAGAGCTCAGCTAGGCCATCAGCCAGGCATAGGCACACAGTCTCTCTGGGGCCCATTTGGCTCCTTCACAGCAGGGGTGACCAGGTTCCTAGAGAGCAAGTGAAGGTAGGATATAGCCGACACAAGTGAGGCTGACACAAGGAAAAGGCACCACAGACCCACTTCCCAGCGAGAGGTTGTCCGTGTCAGTGTGCCTGGGAGACACTGTCGAGAGATCTTTAGGAACATGGTCTCCTTAGCCCCATCACTCTGCTCCGTGTTTCTCCTCCCTCTTTGAAATTTGCTTCTTAACCTCTCTCTACTCTCAGCTTAAGGACAGTAATCTCCTGGGTGGGTCTGGCCTGGATCCTTTCCTCTTTTCACTTGGCACTTTCTCCTTTCATCTCGGTCTAGACCACAGCCACCGCTAGCTCCACAATGTATCAGTAGCTGCAGGAAACAACACACCAAGCAGGTCTGTAGAGCGCAGACTCCACCGCTGAGCCTCAAATCCAAAGCGCTGATGTTTACCGACAACCCATTTTAATGCCCTATAGACGCCTTAAACTCAGTTTTTGCAAATGGAATTCATTATGTATGTCCTGTATTATTACAGGGAATGGCGTCCCTGTTCCATTGCCCTAGATAGAAAATTATTATCTTAGATTCCTTCTTTTTACTGCACATATCTTTTCAGTCAATTTCCAAGTCTTTTAGAAGGATTCCCAGTCCTTCTCAATATCTTTTCAAAACCTAATTTCTCTCCATTCCCACTGCCCCAGCCTGGTTGAGCCGCATACGACCTCTTACCAGGATCACTGCACTGTTTCTTTCTCCTGCTAGTCTTTTTTCCTTAACATCCACACAGAAAGTTCCTCGTTCTTTCCACTGGTGCACTTTAAACTCCAGGATCGACACACTTCTTATGAATATCTCTTAAAGTGCCACACGCTTTTGTGCCTCTGAGCCTTTACACCTGCTGTTCTACTTGCCTTCTTCCTTTTGTCTCCCAGCCTCTTTGTTAATGGTTTGCCTTTTAAAATCTCAGTGTCAGTGTTACCCCGGGAAGCTCTCCCTGATAAGCAGCGCCCTTCACCGGCACACATACACATTCCCACCAAATCAACAACTGCAAGAACTCTGTACACTTGAGGATGCAGTGCTCTGCACTGCTTCCTCTGTGCCCCTCCAATTTAAAATACCTCCGCGTGTGACCATGGCTGTACTGCATAACTCTCTGCAGGCTGTAAGCCTCTTCCCATGAGAACTCTCCTCTCCTAATCTCTTATTTATTAATGCTGTCCACAAACAATGATGGCATCTCTTGCTGCTGTTGTAGGGGCCAGATGCCATGGTAAACAGGACTCCATTCATAGCTTGGCTGTAGCTCATGGTAGGTTTTCAGAAAATCTGTGTTTATAGCTTGGCTGTAGCTCATGGTAGGTTTTCAGAAAATCTGTGTTTACTGTTTGAATAAATGATGAGAAGTTGTGGGTGCTCACCAGCGTTTTGCAACGACTGATGAGAAGGAAGGCACCTCCCTGAATCTCCACTGGGGTCTTTACAGAAATCCTCTTGTGCGCATAGGGCCAGGAATGTGATTTGCCAGTTTACATAAAGCAAGTCAGTAAACCTCAAGTATGCTGTGGAAGCTCCCTTGCTTTAAAGGCTGTTGACGTCCATGTCCCAGAGGAAAAACAGTAATATCACATCACAGAAGCCCACGCCTCACCGACAGACGTGGGCTGTCTGCATCAACACTCCCAGCTCTTTTCCTTTCCAGGCTGCACCTGCTGGCCTACCCGAAAGCACATCTCCAGGCCTGTTCTCCCAGATCTCCTTTGGTGGATTCCCCTGAGTCTGGTCATGTAGCCCACTCCCAGATTTGGAAGCAACAAATACCTGTTCTTTACCCTTCTATTTTCCCAGGTGGCACAGTGGGTAAAGAACCCACCTGTAGGTACAGGAGATGTAAGAGACTCGGGTCAACCCCTGGGTTGGGAAGATCCCCTGGAGGAGGGCATGGCAATCCACTCCAGTATTCTTGCCTGAAGAATCCCATGGACAAAGGAGCCTGGTGGGCTACAGTCCATGGGGTCAGAAAGAGTCGGACACGACTAAGCATGTCGTTCACAACACACCAGTCTATGGCATCAGCTCCCATTGCCCTCTGGGCTACAGGGACTCTGGGGGGAAATCATGCTTTAGGCGAACATCATTTATTTCACTTTTAGCAGCTTTTATCTTTTGGCGGGAGGCTCGATCACATTGTAGACGTTTTTATAATTGGCATAAACCTTCATTTACTTTTATTTGACCTGTACTGCTTTAAAAGCACCACATCACCACTGAGTATCCCTGACTTAGTGACTGAGCTCTGTTCATAGCTACAAAGGATCGACTTTGGGTGTGATGGTCCAGAACCACAGAATGGCCACTTTTGCTTGGTTAAACATGCCGTCAGGCTAGTCAATCCACACACGTTTACCAGGGCATCATCACAGGTCCGAAGGGTGCAGGGGCTTCCTTATGGAGGAACATTGCTACTTTCTCAGTATGTTATCTGTTCTAAGTACCTGGCAGTGTCTAGGTGAATAGATTCTGTGCAGGCCAAAGCACAGGGTACTGCCTCCAAGAGAAAATAAAAAACATACGTGTTATATGATTTTC
>NW_011494777.1:4085829-4090432 GCF_000754665.1 Bison bison bison | reverse complement strand
ATATGATTTTCACACTTCTAACTGTTCTGTATTTTCAAAATTTTACTTATGTGAGTAATGTGCTTGTGCGTGTGTGTGTGTGTGTGTGTGTTTGCACGCGCACCTACTCAGTTGCTAAGTTGTGTCTGACTCTTTTGCAACCCCATGGACTGTAGCCCACCAGGTTCCTCTGTCCATGGAACTTTCCGGGCAAGAATAATGAAGCAGGTTGCCATTCCCTTCTCCAGAGAATCTTCTCAACCCAGGGACTGAACCCGCATCTCCTGCATCTCCTGCATTGGCAGGTGGATTCTTTATCACTAGCGCCCCCTGGGAAGCCCTGTGCAAGTAATACCAAACCATCTGTCCAGTTTCAACTGGGACTGTTCATTGTGCCCTAATGGATGACTGGGAACCTTCCCCACCCTGTGAGCATAGACTGTGGGGGAGAACAAGAACCTTCTTTTGTTCACAGAACAACAATCTGTTCCTTGTAGACAAATAGAAACACAGGGGCCTGATGCCCAGAAATAGCCTGTGAAGCCTGATTCTGAAGCAGGAACCGTGAGACCCCAAACAGCTAGACAGCACCTGCCCACCCACACACAGGTCAAGCCTGGGCACTTTTTTCGTTTCAGTTTGGAATAAGGGTTAATCACATAATTTAGGAAGCACTTGGGAACAAAGTCCTGTGAATTCTCACAGTTACAGTTAATATTAAAAATTAACCTCACATGTGGTGAAAAGAACAGGCGAGATGAGAATACTTTCAAGTTTAAAAAAAAACAACAACCCTGTTATATTAATAACACAGAAGAAATTTATTTTTATTAACTCCTGCTTCTAAAATTTCAACCAGTGTGATTCAGGCTCTCATCTTATCATACTGTGATGTTGTTCTGCCAAAAGTAACTCTGTATCGATATTTTAGAAATGCCGCAGGGCTTTTATGTAACTAGTTGCTATTTTACCTCAAAAAAAATAAATAATGCTTCCTGTTTTTACTTTTACTTATCTGGAATAAGTAGCTATTGACATCGGCTGAAGTCAGTATAAAGATTTATTTACCCTGATGCAAATATTGACCAATAGGGAGCCTGGCTTGGTGTTTATATTGAAGGACAATAAATTGTGATATTGACTAGGCTGGGGCATCGATATTTGCATTGTTGTAAACATTTAAAAAATCTCCATGAAATATTCTTCAGAAATCCTCCTGTCATCAGAGGAGCTGAGCTAGAGCTGTTTGGGGACGAGCTGTGTCTAGAAGCAAGCAGGTAACTTGAAAGAGCTATAAATTGTTCTGGTTTCCACGTTTACACAAAGACACATTTTTTATGGTGATGGATAATGGTGATTATCAGGAGCTTTCAGGTGACAACTCTCACCCCCACCCCAAATAAAAGATTTTTGTCTAAAACACCTCCCTGTGCAGAAATAGTCTCCACGATCAGCTTATGTCTTAAAAAATCTCATGTCTTCCAAAGAATATCTGCTCCTAATAGAGTGAAACATTAATTCCAACTAGACTAATTCATACCTGGGGATATTTAGACTCCCCTGGTGTCAAGTTTTCCTTTGTGTTTACAATGGAAAGAAGATGGTTTAAAATAAATTGGTAGGTAGGGCAGGTAAGATGATTAATTGCCTACTTAGTCAATTGAGCAAAATCTGTACAAAATCTTATCAGTGCCCATGAATACTTGCATGCTCCTGTAAGTTCTTAAGTCAAGTGGTGTGTGTGTGTGTGTGTGTGTAGAGTATGTATAACTTTTACCTAATTGCATACATATGTGATTGCATACTTTTGACAATATGCCTTGACATTATGGTATAGAATTGTAAGAAATGAGACAGTTCCTACTAGCTGCTGCTACCGCTGCTAAGTCACTTTAGTCGTGTCCGACTCTGTGCAACCTCATAGACGGCAGCCCACCAGGCTCCTCCATCCCTGGGATTCTCCAGGCAAGAACGCTGGAGTGGGTTGCCATTTCCTCCAATGCATGAAAGTGAAAAGTCAAAGTGAAGTCGCTCAGTCGTATCCAACCCTCAGCGACCCCATGGACTGCAGCCCACCAGGCTCCTCCGTCCATGGGATTTTCCAGGCAAGAGTACTGGAGTGGATACAAATACACTTTCTAGTTAATCCATGAGTAGCAAAGAGTCGGACATGACTGGGCGACTGAACTGGCTGACTGACTGCATGTATGGTCAGTCATGTCCAACTCTTTGCAACTCCATGGATGGGATTTCCCAGGCAAGAATACTAGGGTTGCCATTTCCTCCTCCAGGGGATCTTCCCAACTCAGGGATAGAACCCCGCTTCTCCTGCGTTGGCAGGCAGATCTTTACCACTGAGCCACCTGGGAAGCCCAGTTAATCCATAACTCCTAATTATTTCCAAGTTGGGAAAGCTGTAACTTTCCTTTGCCAGCCCAGTAATCCTAGGTGAGTGACTCCAGGTAATGAGCTCCCTATTGGAGAAGCAAAGACTGAATGTCCCAGCACAGGGTTTGAGGTCCAGTGTCTTTGTAAAGAAAGGCAACTCCTACAGCACCCTGATTGGAGGAGATCAAAGAGTGTGGGAAGATGAGCCAAGTAGGATGCCTGTTAATGTGTGAGCATGAATTTGGATGGAAAATTTGGAATTTCAAGATATGTGCATCACGGTTACATTCCTAGAGGATGTGAGATACAAAAAAGAAAAAAAAAGTGCTCTATACGTCTTGTGATGCCTAATTATCTCCTCTAGGCAGTTCTCTCTGTTATAAAGCCCTGTTCTCAGTCTCTCAGCTGTAACCCCAGGCCCTCTCTGCCCTCGGCCTCCCCAGCTCCAGGACTGCACCCCTCCCCACCCTGACTCCTGCCCTGCTGCCCATCAGGGGAAGGCAAGGTGTGTAGGGGCTGCGGGCTTTCCTCCAAGGCCCCAAGAGCCTGCCCTGAATGCCCAGCCACACAAATGCCACAGTCATCTGGCTCAGAGACACCAGGGCCCAAGTACTCAGGAGTCTGAGCTCCTGGTTTTGCCACTTGGACACAATGATGAAGTACAGCTTAAAGATGGATGTTGCCTGGCTCTCTTGGCAGCCGGAGGGGAGGGGAGAGTCTGGGATGGCGCTGCGCCCCCCAGGACAGCAGGAGAAGCAAGTGAATGATCAAGGTTCCCATCTATGCTGTCCCCTCCAGCCTGCCCGCCTCTTGGTCTTCCATCCCACCCCTCGCAGGACTGGACCCTGACTTCTGTCTGCTTCGTGGCTTCCCCTGGTCATGAACTGGGTGTTATCCTGGGTGGTCATGCCCCACAGCCCCCACCCTCCACCCTGTGATCACAGGAACATCAGAAGGCACTGCTCTGGGTCCTTCCTCATATCTCTCTCTTCTCATCCTTTTGAACCTTTTTATAAATTGCCATATGAAAGTGAAGTCACTTAGTCGTGTCCAATTCTTTGTGACCTCATGGACACAAGGTTCCTCCATCCATGGAATTTTCCAGGCAAGAGTCCTGGAGTGGGCTGCCATTTCCCACATGTAAATTGCCATGTACATCTTTTAAAAAGTGGAACGAAGTCCCTCAGCTGGCTGAGTCTGTCCCTCTCCATCGCAGCCCTGAGCCAGCTGGCACCTCCCTGGCCCCGTCTCTCCTTCCTCCTCTCCAGGCCATGACCTCACTTCCTGCTGCCAGGTGCCGCCAGGTGTGGCCACCATGTGACCTGGCTGGCCTTGCTCGGTGACACGGCATCACCCACTCTGCTCAGCTCTGCTGCTCCTTGAGAAGCACCCCCAGGGCTCCCCTGGGACCAAATTCACAAAACAAGTTTCGCTTTTGGGTCCAGTGGCTGCTCAGAAATGATTTATTCTTCACAGCACACTCCTTTCTCAAGAAGAAATGAATCTTCCCGTCTCTGCTCTGGCCCTGTTTGCTGCCAGTCCTTGAGCTGTCGGCCCCCGGCCCGTCCTTGACAGATGAGTCTCGCTGCACCAGGGTCTTTGCAATTCCAGGCACAGTCTGCCCTCTTGCAGATGGTCCTCTTGTGAACTCCCCTCCTCCAGCTTACCCTGCTGCATCCTGAGACTGGTGGAGCTGAGCACAGGACAGGATAGGCCCCAGGTAGGCGGCGCTGGCAGATACCTGCAATCTCAGGATCATCCCCTGTGAGGAGGACCCATAGCCCCAACAGCTGACCCCAGAGGCTTGGCCACTGGCTAGCAATGGACCATTAATCAGTACCTTCACTGTGAGTGTCTGAGTTTTGTGAATTAATAGCTTCTCGTGGCCATGCAGCATTCTACACTGTAGAGAATATGTCCACATATTTAAAACACGTAAGCAAACCCATAGAATGTAGGGTAGATATTCACACCTTCCCCTCTTGTTTCAGAGGGAACATAAGGGACTCTGCCCAGATAGCCCAGAGACAGTTCAGCTAAAGCAGCCAGGGAACTGACGGTGGGACACCGCTGTCTGTTGCAGCTGCCACTCCGGAATCCATTACAGGAGAAGCAGTTTAAATGCCTGGTTGTTCTTTCCAAATGGGGTTGTGTTTCTGTTGCTTTCTTGGGAGAGGGTCTTTTCTGAAGGGTTGGAAGAAGATCAGAAGGAAGGAGGCATAGGAGTAACCCAGAA
>NW_011494777.1:4057794-4085716 GCF_000754665.1 Bison bison bison | reverse complement strand
CAAGGACGCCGAGAGGGAGAACACAGAATCACAGACCGCCCCCCCCACCATCCTGGCCCCTACCCCTGCCCCCTCAGTGGCAGCTTGGTCCCACGTGCTCTTGTCTCTCTGCGATGTTACTGCGGCTGGGACTTTTCGCGCTTCATCAGCACGCCTGAAGACACTCTGCACTCAAGGCTCTCTGCTGGGGGCACTGTCACTGGGGTGAATTTGAATATGTGAGGGCATGTTTGCTTCTCAGAATGACTGGGGGGTTTAATGGCATCCAGAGGAAGGGAGAGCCTGAAAGCCTGAACATCAGCACCATGGCGGGGAGCTCCAGCGGCCACCCCCCCAACCCCCCGCACGGTGTCACCACCTGCGGACACATCACATTTAGGAGGCCCAGCTGTCGGTCCCTGGAATCGCTGAGAACCTGGGGGACGGCGCTTCTCTGCTGCTTCTCTGCGTCTGCCTGCTCATCCTTCCTTCAAGATGTTTTTCTTAGGTGCTGTGTCCCCTTCCTTTTGAAATGACCTCACCAGAGGAAACCTCTCCCTGATACGTGAACAGAGACTTCCTCCTTTAAATTCTTTCTTGTGTGTATGCTCAGTCGCTAGTCATGTCCGACTCTTTGTGACCCCAGGGACTGTAGCCCGCCAGCTTCCTCTGTCCATGGGATTCTCCAGGCAAGAATACTAGAGTAGGTTGCCATTTCCTTCTCCAGGGGATCTCCGCGACCCAGGGGATCAAACCCATGTGTACTGCGTTGCAGGCAGATTCTTTACCACTGAGCCACTAGGGAAGCCCAAATTCCACTCTAGTGTGTATTTATTCTTCAGAATATTCTCTGCACCCTTCAGGCACTTGACAACAGAGACTATCCTGTTTAAGCCTCATGGATTGTTCTTCGGAGTCAAATCTGACTCCCCAGTTTTAAGCCCTGGAGGCAAGGCCAGTTTCCATTCTTCTAGGTGCAGGGCCGAGTGCTGTTCTTATGCACAGATAACGCTACAGTCTCAGTGGTCATCATCAGAATCATGAGTTTTGGTAAGTGGAATATCCTAGGCTTTCCAAACACTTTGTTTTCATAACAAATAGAATGAATAATGCAAGAGACATGGAGCTCTCAGTTCAGAAGTTCTGTTTGGGGACATTTTTCCCCATGACTGGGAGGAGCCTTCTTTGATGTAGTGCTAGACAGCGGGTCAGGCCAGGTGTGTGCACCACCCAGCAGAGGGCACCTCAGCCCATGTATATGTCACACTGGGAGTGCATATGAGGTTGAAATTCTCTGAGTTCCTGGGGATGGGGGGAAGTCTGGTTTGTAAGAAAAAACGAAACACCAGAAAGAATTGAAAACAGGATCTGAGAGACTGAATGACCCCTAGAGAATATCATTCTAGAAAGTCAAGTGCTAATGAATCAGGATCTTGGGATTCCATGAATGTTCCCCAACATGGAACATCTGAGAAATAGATTTACAGGGAAATAAATGGCAAGCTAAGTATTCTGCTAAATAAAGAAAGAAAATATGCTAACATATATGCATGTGTGGGCATGCCGGTGAGTTTGTCTCAATAACTTACAAATGTATGAGCTTACTATCTGGGGTCTGTGTATGCCCAGGAGCATCGACGTGAATAAAAAGAAAATGACGATGTTCTGGGGATGTCTTTGGAGTTTTATGCATCTATTTTGAAAAATATTGAAGAAAAATGTGGGCAGTTCATACAATAAACATTTCCGTGGTTGATGGGGACAATGTATATCATCCCTGGAGACCAGACTGTTGAAAAGTAAAATTACAGTTACTTTATAGGCTTTGCGAAATATAATCTCCTCTTTTTTTTTTCAGAAAACTGTTAGCAGTGTGTGTGTGCACAGAGCCTAGAATCAGTGTTTCTCTGGGAACGGAAGCAGACAGCTTACCAGCCAGTGTAGCGGGAGCCACCTGGGGGAGGGCACAAGAACGGGGTAGAGGACGTGACCTTCAGTGGAATCCAGAACTGAGACTCCTAAGGTCAAGAGGGCTGTGAGCGTCTCAAGAATCCACAAGCTATTTGAAGGAATGTCAACTTTCTCAGTGCACAGACCATCCAGATTTACTTAAAGGACACGGCGATTTTAAGAAGCTGCAAAACTCGAGGACAGCCAAGATTCTGACACGCGATGAAATTTGTTTGGCACCTGTGTTATTCCAAGCTACTAAAGTTAGCTGCACGTTTTAGTGTACATTCCTGTGAGTTTTAACATATGCTCGGACTCATGTACCCACCACCGCCAGAACTGGACACAATACATGGCGTGCATCATCTTGCCCTTTTGCAATCAAGCTCTTACCCTTCTCCCAACCTCTGCTGCTCAGACGCCACGAATTCTGTTCATCTGTTTTCAAGTTCACTGACGCTTGACTCTGTTATTTTCATTCCACTGTTGAGCTTATCCAGCGAATATCTGAAATTCAGTTCTAAATATTTTCATTTTTTTATTGTTTATGGCTTCTGGGTCTCTGTGGAAATTCTCTATTTTCATATTCCTTTTGAGAGGGCTACCTTTTACTTCATGGGACACAGTTATGCTAGCTGCTTTAAGTCTTTGATCATGGTAACATCTAGGTCTTCTCTGAGTGGGTTTCTGTTAACGGTCTTTTCCCTAGTGAATTGTTTAGCTTTGCCTTGTTCTTTGTGTGATTACTAATGGACTGTATCCTGCCCGTTTTGAATATTATGTTAGTAGACTCTCAATCTGGTTAAAATCCTTTGAGAATACACTGGGAGGTAGAATCGACCCAGTTTTAGCAGCCAACTAGACCAAAATCACTGCAGATGGTGACTGCAGCCATGAAATTAAAAGACGCTTACTCCTTGGAAGGAAAGTCATGACCAACCTAGATAGCATATTCAAAAGCAGAGACATTACTTTGCCAACAAAGGTCCATCTAGTCAAGGCTATGGTTTTTCCAGTGGTCATGTATGGATGTGAGAGTTGGACTGTGAAGAAAGCTGAGCACCAAAGAATTGATGCTTTTGAACTGTGGTGTTGGAGAAGACTCTTGAGAGTCCCTTGGACTGCAAGGAGATACAACCAGTCCATTCTAAAGATCAGTCCTGGGTGTTCTTTGGAAGGAATGATGCTAAAGCTGAAACTCCAATACTTTGGCCACCATGCGAAGAGTTGACTCACTGGAAAAGACCCTGATGCTGGGAAGGATTAGGGGCAGGAGGAGAAGGGGACAACAGAGAATGAGATGGCTGGATGGCATCACCGACTCGATGGACATGAGTTTGAGTGAACTCCAGGAGCTGGTGATGGACAGGGAGGCCTGGTATGCTGCAATTCATGGGGTCACAGAGTCTGACACGACTGAGTGACTGAACTGAACTGAGACCAGTTAGGCTTACACCACAGTCCTGGCCCTCCTGCTCCTGTGGCTCTAATATTCGTTCTGATTTCAAAGTGTTGACAGTGTTGGAAGATTGTTCTGCATTGGCCAGCCAGGACCCTGAGTGGAGGCATGAACCACAGTTTAGTTCTCAAAGCCCTTGGTGTGCTGTCCTGGGTGAGTTCCACACACAGTCAACGGTGAGCCTGAGATTGCTCACAAGCTTCATGTGAGCTCCCTTGTCTCTGAGATTTCCCCCCACAGGCTGGCTCCCTGGGTCCCCCTTCCTTGCCCGCAGCTTAGAAAGCAGAAGCCTTAGCTCCCATGAATGTCTCTCACTTCCTGTGACTGCAAGTCAAACTGCAGGGCAAAGCAGGGAAAGAGGAGAGAAAACTATAACTTAAATTCCTTCTGTTCTTCTGAACACAGTTCCCTTAGTATTCTCTTAGTACCGCGGGTCCCAAAGAAGGTCTGGCTTGTTTTGCTGTTTTGTCTTCAATTTTAGGTGGCCTCTGAGGTTGCCACCATTGCTTCTGGACTTTAGCTTCAGGACTGAGGTTTACCACAGGGCAAGGAGAGGGGGAAAAAGAACAAAACAAGTAACAAAAACAAAAAATAATGTCTCTCCATCTTGAAAGTTTTCCCTTTCCTTTCCTCAGACCAAAAAGCGAGGGTTTATCATGTTTTTTCCGTTAGCATCCTCTACGCAGTTTTAGATTCTGGCTGCTCTGAGTCAAGCCAAGAAAGAGGAAGAAAAATACCAAGAAATTTACCTCTGTGGTATTCTTCATACAAGTTTCGATTCTCCCCTTCATGTACCTTCTATTCTTTACTTTTCAGAGTCCTCAGGTTTTTAAAAATGTTTCTTTTCTAGTTGTAAGAAGCAGGAGAGATCAGGTGAAGTGTGTTTGTGTGTGTATGCTCAGTTACTTTAGTCGTGTGTGATTCTTTGCAACCCCACGGACTGTAGCCCACCAGGCTCCTCTGTCCATAGGATTCTCCAGGCAAGAATACTGGTGTGGGTTGCCATGTCCTACTCCAGGGAATCTTCCCAATCCAGGAATCAAATCCAATTTAATGTGATTTGAGTCTCTTAAGTCTCCTGCATTGACAGGCTGATTTTTTACTTCTAGCGCCGCCTGGGAAGCCCCAGGTAAAGTGTGTTTACTCCATCTTAACTGGAACTATGAACGCTGTCATAAGAATTGATGATACTAACAATAACTAATTAAATCAGTCCAGCTTTTTATTATCACTATGTTTGTGTGACTTTAAATGATATCTATGAACAGACATCCCCACCGCCCTGCCTTTGATAAACCATCAATGTAGGAAAATGGAAGCTGGGAATAATAGGAAAAGGGACTACAGAGTCAGGTATGTATGTCATACCCCTTCAATTATAGGGGAGGCACAGGGTTTAAAAAGATGCAGTCCAGAATTTCCTTGGCAGAGCAAGGATACGAAAAAAGAATCAAATACACTGTAGCCTCCAGTGGACACGACCTGTCTGTAGGGGAATCCACTCCCCCAGACCCAGGATATCAGTGGTGAGAGGCAAATCTCCCAGAAGAGCGGAGGAAGTCAGGGATTGTGCTAAGCAGGTCCAGTGTGCAGAAGGAAGGGTCTGAAAGAGTGTGGAGGTGCAGCAGAGGAAGCAGTTTAGGAAACAGCGTGGCCTAGGGACAACAGGGAACAGGAGGCAGCTGGAGAGGTCAGACACTTCCATCAGGAGACATGCGCGTCAGGGGCCAGGGGACTGCAGCTCACGGCCAAGTCCCGTCTACCTACTGTTTTTTGTGTGCCCTGCAAGAATGTCTTCTTATGTTTTTAAATAGCTGAATGTCCATCAAAAGAAGAGGAATCGTTTGTGACACAGTAAGATGATGTGACATGAAAATGTTGTGCATAATCCACTTTGCTGGAATCCTCTCCTTCTGGCTCTTTCTTGTGGCTTCTTTTGAGTGACAGTGTCAGAGTTCAGAAGTCCCTGCACAGATAGTATGGCCTCAAATATTTGGGAGGTCTCAAATATTTGCCACATGGTCAAAAAAAGTGTGCTGACCCTGTTCTAGAGGCTCGGTGATGATGAGAGCCTCACAGAGAAGGGAGGTTCCTTGGGCTGATGCTGGGGTCTTCAAGGCATCACAGAACACTCAGGTGAGGTCTGGGAGTCAGCTGTGCCCACAGGCTTCATACAAACCTGGCTATGGCCAAGTCCTCCCATGGGGCTGGCAGTGGCTTTGAGCTCTGATGAGAACAGAGCAGTTGTGGGGGCGAGCTTCTGATTTACCTGAACTACTGAGTGACTGTCTCCAGCAGACACCTTTGGTTCTCCCTGCTTTCTCTGTTTAACGTGTTATTTTATCATCTGCTTATGCTCTGTCTCTCTCTGCCCCTTTCTTCACCAGTTGCTGACTTCACTGGTTGATCCACGAGCTCCCATCCACCCCTCCCCTGCACCATGGAAGGTGCCAGCTGTCAGGTCGCAGATGTGGTCTGCTGAAGAAGAGAATTAGAACAGAAAGAAAGAATAACTTGTTGTCCCCCAGTTATAGGTGTTAGATTTTTCACTTCAAGGACCAATGTCATTAAACAAAAGTATTCCTCTATCCCAGATCTTGGGGTTGTGGGAAAGGAAAAGAGTGACTAGGTTGGAAAGAAACCAGAGGGGTGGGAGTTAACGCCATCTAAGCAGAGCAGCTGAGGAGAGGCAGAGAGGGAAAGAACTCAGCGGCCTCAGGGCAGGTAGAGCACAGGGCTCCAGAGGAGGAAGGGGCTTGGGGAGGTCACGTGCATCTCTGTGCACTATAGGTGTCAACCGCCGTGAAGCAGGTGCCGAGGTGTCTCAGGGAGGTTTTGATGCGCCAGCATGGTTTTGCCCTATTAGGTCAAGTTCAAGTTCAAGCCCTTGCTTGCATCCACATCCCGGTTGCCAGCTTCCATTCCTTGCCTAGAGCTCTCATCATCGTGCCTGTTAGTGTTTCTGCTGTGGAGGCTGCCGGTGTCTCTGCAGAGGCCCGTTTTGTGTGGACGGTAGCACTTTTTCCCTGCCTGCCCATCCCAGGAAGGTAGAGAGCCTAGTCACGTTCCGTGCAATCATTCCACTGCTAATTGCATATAGACAGAGCTGAATCACCAAGCTGATTCCACTCAGGAAAAAATGCAACCCAATTGATGATGCCATAAGAAGACTCTCTGAGACACTTCTGATTAGACACTTCTGAAACCCGCTGCATCCTAACTCATTCAGAGGAAGCAGGGGCCTTAGCTACAAGAGCTTTTAATGAGGGGTATTTGTGGAGATGGACAAACCAAGCTCTTTTCTTATTCACTCCAGGTCTAGCTTGATGGAGGCTTTTTAGTTCCCCCTTAGGAAATGTGCAATAAAATTATTTAACCTTAGGAGATTAGGACACATAAAGGACACTCTTTATGTGTCCAGTTCTGTATCAAAAGAAATAATAAATTTAAAAGATATCTGCTGGTTTCTTAAAAGTCACCAAAGAAGGTTTGAATAGTTCATTACAAGAGCCAGACTAGTCACCGGAATTATAGTCAGTTATTTCATTCATTCAGTCTTGACCATATAATCATTCGATGACTTCTGTGTGTTCAATGCTGCTATACATATTGGAGCTAAAGATAAATAAAATACCCTTCTGTCTTATAAATTTGAGGGGGGTAAACACATGCAATTACATAACAATGCACTGTGATTGGTGCAACACTGGAAGCAAATAAATGAATAAATAAATAAACTGTAGAGAGGAGGTAAGGAATTTTGATTGCAAGAAAGGGTTCCCAAAGGAGTGATATCTAAGATGGTTTTGAAGGCGAAAAGGGAGAGGATGCAAAGCACGGATGAACAGCTCAGTTTGTAGGAACTTCATGGTACATCTAGTGGGTGGGGGGAGAAAGGAGCTGGAACAGAAGACTCTAAAGACATGGATGAGAGCCAGCTCAGAAAGAGCAGTGGAGCAGGACAAGGGGTTAAGATTGGGGGAGGTGAGTTTTGTTTTTTTGTGTGTGTTGTAATCATTTGGGGATCAATACTAAATACCTGGAGGAAGGGGTAACAGTGGTGAAGGGGTTGTAATAATCCAGAGTAGGTAACTGGGATTGAATTAACACAGTTAACAGTATGAGAGAAAGAAGAAAATGGATTTGTTGATGGGAGGGAAGGAATGAGTGAAAAAGTAGGAATCAAATGTGACTCTATTTTATCCTGGGAGACTGGGGAGGAAGCCCCACCACCAGCAGAGATTAGCAGATGCTGGGTGAGAGCAGGTTTGAGGGGTGAGATGATGGTTCAGCCCGGGGTATCTGAGAGGCACATGAGGGGCGTTTCCCTGGCAGTTTCAGAGACAAAAGTCAGCAGATCGTCCTGGGATGCTGACATGGACATGGAAATTGGGAGTAGAGCTGGTCATTTAAACTGTAGACATGGGATTCAGAGTATACATTGACCAAGGGGACGAGATAGAGGAGAGCTGAGGAGGGGGGCACTTGAAAGATGCCATCAAATTGCCAAATTGCTCCTAGAATCTGTTCCTTCTGACTCTTTTAGATCCTCCTTTTGTGAAGGATCTAAAAACAATTTGCTCAAGTTCTCTCATACAATTCTCAGACCCAACCTAGGAAGGAGGAATAAAAGCATTTCCACATGTCACTAACAAGGGAACTGGGGCTCAGCAGTTTACTCAAGGCTGCGTAATTCCTAAGAGAAAGAGCCATAATGAGGGCTCAGAAGCACCGAGTTTGTTCTGACAAATCATGGTCGTCTTGTTTTCTTACATTGCGCTCCATCCACACGCAGGTGTGCACGCCTGTGTTTAGATTTTGTGTGAGATGAAGAGAGATGGAAGGAAACCTTAGCAGTGGAGCTGATGAAAGAGTAAATGAGCTCCTCTTTTTCCTGCACCTCTCTTCACTTCTGCGTGACGGGATTGAAGGCCCACCTGTGTGTGGAGTTCCACTCAGAGCTGAGGAGGGAGGCGGTCCCAGACAGCCAGGCAGGGTCGTGCACGCATCTCAGCCAGTGTGATTCGGTAGCAGGCAGATTTGGTGGTGGGTAGATTTTGAGAACTATTTGCAAAGATTATTATGTTATGTTAAATATGTTCAAAAGTGATACTGAAAGTGGCTAAGTCATGTCCAAGTCTTTGCAACCCCATGGACCACATAGTCCGTGGAATTCTTCAGGCCAAGATACTGGAATGGATAGCCATTCCCTCCTCCAGGGGATCCTCGAAACCCAGGGATCGAACCCAGGTCTCCCACATTGCAGGCTGATTCTTACCAGCTGAGCCACCAGGGAAGCCCTAAATATGTTCAAAGGCTATAATCAAATTTAGTATAAACAAAGGTTTTCACCATGCCTCCCTTTCTCCCTGGACCCAAATAATCCTACATCCTCAGGCTTCCTCTTATCCTGGTGGGTGGCCTGTGTCCCCATCTCCTCCCTGGGCCAACTGGAAGTGCAAGCTGGCATTTCCAGCTCCAGCATTGATGACCCTTGCAGCTTTCTCTCAGGATCCGATCTGAATTTATTCATTAGATTATTTTAACTATAGATCTGATCCCATCCTGGGCTTTCTTCTCTCTCCCTTCCCCGAAGCGGGCATGTTTTCACAGTCTGTTTGCTTGGTACGTCACCAATGCTCCCTCCATGTCCAGCAGGCCTCTCGTTGGCCTCCAGTGGTCGTGGGTCTCAGGGAGAAAACAGATCCCCACCCACTACACTGCGTTCCTCCTACGTCTGGGTGGGAGGAAAATTCCTCTTGTTTAGTGAACAAAGCACCGCTCAGATCTGCATGCCTATTCTTCAAAAGGATGATTTATAAGTTACTTCACTTTCCATCCTCTACAAAATATTTAACATATACACAAGGCTGTGCTTTACTCCTAGAGTTATTCCTTTTTCCGATCATCAGTTATATTTTAAAGAGTTTTCTCATTTTTCTTTGTAAGACTGGGGATTGATAGAGACTTGGTTCCGTGCAGTCACTGTTAGATGAACCGCAGGACCATAGAGGGGGCAATATGAATCTTTCTGGGTCCTGTGCTCCTTTTAGACCCCTCTTCAGAAAGAAATAGAATCTCTTGTTAAAACACACATACACACATGCAGAGGCTTACGTGTATGATGTCATTTCCTTAGCTTCAGAAACCCCTAGGGTTGGAGTTCTAGTTTTAAGATAAAAAATCCTGCTCTTAATCCAGAAACCATCATCATGGCTAAAGCACAGACACCCCTGCTTTCCCAAGGCAACTCAGGACCGAGTGGCTACAGTGACGCCCTGCAAGTGGACTTCTGACCATTTGTGTGCATAATAGAGCCCGGAACCTTAACCCATTAAGAATCTTTTTTAAAAAATCCATTAAATTAATCTGGACAAGGGTTTTCAAAGCAACTTCAAATTCCGCAGCCCTCATTCCTGGCTTATATCTCTAGGGATTTAGAAAAAGAACGCAAACAGCCGACGTTCGAGGTAATACGACACTGCGGAGTTCTATATTTATCCCCTATCAATGTCTTTCAGATCAAATTGGCTGAGTTTACAAATCAAAAGCTGATTCCTTCATTTATTTTATTTATTTATTTATTTTTTTTTAGCAGCCATCAGCTGCACCATTGCAAACATCCAGGTTCCAGACATCAAGCTGCAAACTCTAAACCTCCAGCTGTATGTTTTCTGACTTTGAAACCATCCCCCATAATAGAGGGTCTGCATGCAAACCTGAGCTAGGGGTCCTCGTGAAAAGGCAGGCAGCAGAGGGACACAGAACCCCAAGAGCCCAGCCGGCTGCTGGAGCTGGGTCTGCAAAAACAGCTTGTTGTTGAGAGAAGGGATGGGCCTCGGAGATACATGGGACCTGGTGTGGTGGAATGCAAAGGGGTCATTTTCATATAATTGTGCTTTGGTTGTAGCTCCTCCTTAATACAAATGTAAAGATGATTCCCAGAAAGAGTCCCACTTTAAAAATTAAGGGAATCCTCTTTTCTTTTTATATATCCATAAAATATATTTCATGTATGCATATTCATATGTTTTCACAAGCATACATTTGGTTTCAACTGTCACATGTGTTCTTAATATATGTCAGGATCTATGCAAGTGTTTTGCTTTTATCTTTATCTCTAGATAGGTAGGTATGCAGATAGATTGATAGATATATAGATGATAGATATGGTGTTAGATGGATGATACATAGATAAGTAGATAGATTGATAGGTTGATAGGGTGATAGGCATGCAATTTACAGTTGAATCAATTTATGTAAATTTAATTGGATTCTAATTACGTCTTTGTGATGGAATCAGCCTAATAGGCTAGTTTGAAGGTTGGGGGGACTCCCTCGTCTGTGTGGGGACGCTGTGAGAAATGATGAGGTGTTTCCCAGGTCTACGAGAGGTCCGCCAGCGGTGGTGACGACTCTGAGCCTGGCAGACGGGCACGGGCAGGGACTGCAGCTCCTTCTCCCCAGTACCCAATGCGGATGCGTTTAGGGAGGGTTCCTTTCCTGTAATGGGAGCCAGAGACTCAGGAAAACTCATCCCACCCCACTCCCCAGCACTGGGCCCTATGTTTGATGCATAACATTCTCATCAACGGTTTGAAGCTGTACCTCAATGCAAGAGCAGGAAGAATCCAGAACTTTTCTCTGAAGAGATATTTGACATTCACTCATTCTTAGAGAGACTGTTTAGACTCTCCATTCTACCAGCCAGGCTATCTGCATCCAAAGAAAAGTTCAAGAAAAATACATACGTGGGTGTGTGTGTGCGTGTGCACATGTACACATGCTCAGTCATGTTTGACTCTTCGTGACCCCAAGGACTGAGCCACGCCAGGCTTCTCTGTCCATGGGATTTTCCAGGCAAGAGCACTGAAGTGGGTTGCCATTTCCTCCTCCAAGGGATCTTTCCAACCCAGGAGGATTGAACCCATGTCTCCTATATTAGCAGGTAGGTTCTTTACCACTGAGCCACCTGGGAAGCTTCTAATGTGTGCGTGTGTGTGTATGTATGTATGTATACACATGTTGGTGGGGGGGCAGCACTTCTCAGGTGGCTATGTGGGTAATCTCCAACATGGTAATTGCCAGTGCAGGAGATTTAAGAGATGCGGGTTTGATCCCTAGGTTGGGAAAATGACCTGGAGAAGGAAATGGCAGTCCACTCCAGTATTCTTACCTGGAGAATCCCATGGCCTGAGGAGCCTGGCAGGCTTTAGTCCATAGGGTGGCAAAGAGTAGGATACGCCTGAAGCAACTTAGCACGCACCCATGTGTATATATGTATGTTCTTGTATTCTTAGCTGTGAAATTAGAGACATTTCTCAAGCCCCGAGTTGGTCTCACATGGGCTATACAGCTGCACCTGCCTTCTTAGAAGAAAGGATCCCCAGGAATTGTAACCTTTGTAAATAAATCAATCAAGACTTTGGTTTTCTAAATCAAAATCTCCTAATTTAAGAGAACAAGAGTAGAACTTTCCAGTCCCAGGATCTGTGGTGCATCATTTGTAAAGTTATTATGATTCAGTCCCCCTGGAAAAGCAGAGGTCTGGTCATTCTTTCATTTTCTCATTGAGATGCTCCTGTATCAAGGACCTGGAGTATTCCAATATGCTCATGTCAGTTGTGGGTTAGTATGGGTAATCACGAGAGCTGCTGGTTGGTCAGAGGTTACCGTGTGCTGAGTACTTGACTATACTTATTGAATACTCACAACCACCCTATACGGTGGTGTCATTTTCTCATTTTAAAGAAGAGGAATCAGAAGAATGGAGAGTGAGCCATCAGCTAGGATGACCTCAGGGGCCAATGTGCAAACATGGGAACTCACCCCTGCCCACAGTGCGGCGGAGGCCAGTGGGGCTAAGACCTGAGATCAATGCTTCAACCATTTTGCTCCAGCTGAATACCAGTCCCTCGGAAGCTCTCCTGTGTCTATTACTCAGCAGTAACAAACATTGCATTAATATTTAGAAATGACTTTTGACACTGGTCATCTCGCCCTGTCACAGCAGATGTGGCTTTTGTCTGGAGCCCACGAGCCCCCAGCCTAATCCCACAGCCCCAGGATTCCCCCAGCGCCAGGTTAAGATGGCCCTGAGGGCCCATCTCCATGCCTAGAGACCCCAGCTTTACCTCTTGTTAGTCCTCGGAGGCCCCCTCCACGCAGCCCCCCACCACTGCCTCTTCAGGCTGAGGTAGAGTGAGGGTCTGCTATAGGGGTTCTTGGCTGAAGCCTGGGAGACCCAGGCTGCTCTGAGTTCTCAGCAAGAGTGGCGGAGAGGGTTGAGGAGGCTTCCTTGCTGCATCGGCAGCTGCTGACTCTGGATCACACAGCAGCCTCGCCCACCTCTAATGTCTTCCCTGAACACATCTTCTCTAGTTCCGCCCTTGCCACTTCCTCCTTCAGATCTCAGACAAGCCCTCTGGCTTTTGAGGGCTGCTGTTGAGGGTACCAACCATGCTTCTATCACCACGTGTTTGCAGACCAGACCTCCCAGCACCTGAGCAAAACCATGGCTTCCTCCATCAAAGCACAAAACTTCCCATGCTGCTCAGCTCAAAATCAAGACACCTTGGAGGGACACCCTCTTACCTGTCCTGTAAAGAGCTCTCCCCAAAGCCCAGTCGGCATTGAACAGGAACTTCCTGATGCAAATCAAAAGGCAGGAGGGAACCAGAGTCTAGAGGACTAGTTTAGGACTAGACGAATCTTCCCAGGTGGGCTTTCCCTGGTGGCTTAGCTGGTAAAGCATCTGCCTGCAATGCAGGAGACCTAGGATCAAGCCCTGGGTTGGGAAGATCCCCTTGAGAAGGGAACGGCTACCCACTCCAGTATTCTGGTCTGAAGAATTCCAGGTACTGTGTAGTCCATGGGGTCACAAAGAGTCGGACATGATTGAGTGACATTCACTTTCAGACAATCTAGAGGATGAATCTAGGACTAGACAAGTCTAGGACTAGATTAGTCACAGAATTTGAGATAATTTTTTAAACGATTCCAAATTTGGAATTCTAGAACCCTATGCTTTTTTTTCTCTTAGTTTCTGAGGTCCAGTGATTTTTTATTTCAACTTATATTTATGCCATAAAAATATTAAGCAAGGAGACAGCTGTGCCTTCTTCTCCTCTCCAATAGCTGCAGCTGTTCTTGACAAGTGTTTCTCGGGTGAGATAAAAATGATAACCATGGCTATTATTATTTTCAGTTATACAGATTTCAAAGCCCAATCTATGAACTCGGAAACTTGGGGTTTCTTTTCCAAAGGAATATTACTTACACAGGGCAGTTTTTGTCCTTCTGTGGGTTATAAACTTCTGAGCTTAAGTCCTCCGAAGAGTATGAAGCTTCTTCGGAGCTTCAGGAAATGAAATCCAACTTGCTTCCTTTCCCTACTTGGATTGTCAGAGTCCACTTAATGAAATAGTTCTGTTCCTGAAAAGTTAGTTGCAAAACAAATTCTGTTAGATAAATCACATTGCCTCATTGATCTCCATTTTTAAATAAAGGATGCATTCCCCAAGGAAATAACTGGCCCCAAGATTAAATATAAATTATACTAAACCCTCGATAAAACTTTTAAAATCACATATTTAAAGAAAGGCTATTGTTAGAATACTAGAGGGTGATGATATTTTTTAAAGTCAGGAAGTACAAATACTTTTCCAGGAACAGTTACCAAAGGTGGTGCTGTTTGGGAACAGAGTGAATGGATAAGGGCGATATGATACATATATACCTTGGAATATTATTCAGCCATAAAAAGGAGCAAAATTGAGTCATTTGTAGAGATGTGGACGGACCTAGAGACTGCCATACAAAGTGAAGCCAGTCAGAAAGAGAAAAGCAGGTATTGTATATTAATGCATATAGGTGGAAACTAGAAAAAGGGTACAGATGAACCTACTTTTAGGACAGAAATAGAAACCCAAATGTTGAGAACAGACTTATAGACACAGTGGGGGCAGGGGAGGACGGGATGAATCGGGAAAGTCGTGTTGACATACACACACTACCATGTGTAAAATAAGTAGCCAGTGGAAGGCTGCTGCACAGCACAGGGAGCTCAGCGCGGCGCTCGGCGATGACCTCAAGGGCTGGGGTAGGGGAAGGGTGGCAGGGAGGCTCCAGAGGGAACGGATATATGCGTGCTTAAAGCTGATTCCTGGGCCAGGAAGATCCCCTGGTGAAGGGATAGGCTATCCATTCCAGTATTCTTGGGCTTCCCTGGTGGTTCAGATAGATGGTAAAAATCCACCACCTGTGATGTGGGAGACCCAGGTTCGATCCCTGCATTGGGAAGGTCCCCTGAAGCAGAGTATGGCAACCCATTCTAGTACGGGAATCCCCATGGACAGAGGAGCCTGGTGGGCTACAGTCCACGGGGTCACAAAGAGTCGGAATGGATTGAGCGAGGAAGCACAGCACAGCATAGCTGATTCACGTTGTGTACGGGAAAACCAACGCAACATTATAAAACAATTATTCTCCAATTAAAATAAAATTAATAACATAGAAGCAATAAATAAAAAGAAAAAAGAGGTTGACAAACTTCCAATTATGTAAACTACGTCTTGAGTGCCTTGAAAGCCAGAAATGCCCAAGACATAGTCCCTGCTGTTAAAGAGCTTCAATTACATGGGAAATAAAGCCAGTGCACAAGGCATAAAACCACCATTAGAAAACACTCATAGCTGCGGGATTAATAGGTGTGGGCGCCATCCTGTGACCTAGTGTGCTGCCTCTGTCCACATGTGTGATCCTGGACTCGTCTGAGCTTCAGTTCCCCACATGAAAAATATAGGACTGACCTAGATCCCTAATTCCCAAAGTTGAGTATACATGAGAGTTTTTAGAACTCCTCATCCCAGGAGATCCTGATTCATTAGGTATGACTGGCAACTAAAATTCTCTATTCAAACAATGATTCTATGCAATTCTATTGACATCAGCCTCTGTCCTGCCTCTGTGGATCTGTTTTCTTTTTGTCTCCAATATTTTTATAAGTTCTCCATTTGAGCGACAAAGCACTGATCATTTCATAGCCAGAATACAGATGCTATTAAAGGAAAACTTTCCTTGAATCATTAACTCTATAAATTCAGATTTCAGTTAATTTTTTTTCTTTTCTGTTTGCTTGTTTAAGTAGTACTGATGGTTACCTCATTTCTGGTGATTCAGAGTTTTATTTGTTATCTATGTATATGTATGTATGTTTAGTCGCTAAGTCATCTCTGACTCTTTGCGACCCCATGGACTGTAGCCCGTCAGGCTCCTCTGTCCATTGGATTTCCAGGTAAGAATACTGGAGTGGGTTTGGCATTTCCTTCTCCAGGGCATCTTCCTGGAACAGGGATCAAATCTGTGTCCTCTGCATCGGCATGCAGGTTCTTTACCACCGAGCCACCTGGGAAACCCATATATGTATGTATACACTAGCTTTCTCTCTGGTTTTGATATTTTTGCTTCTAATTGAGAAAAAGTATATGAGGAGAAAGGTGAAAAATATGACAATGAAAGCTAAAATGTGTAAAGCATTTTAATCTATACATATTAATTTTCACATACCTTACCCAATGTAATTAGGAAGTGTAGGGACTTCTGCTTTATTGATTATGCCAAAGCCTTTGACTGTGTAGATCACAGCAAACTGTGGACAATTCTTCAAGAGATGGGGATACCAGAGCACCTTACCTGCCTCCTGAGAAATCTTTATGTAGGTCAGGAAGTAACAGTTAAAACTAGACATGGAACAACAGACTGGATCCAAATCGGGAAAGGAGTACATCAAGGCTGTATATTGTCACCCTGCTTATTTAACTTACATGAAGAGTACATCATGCGAAATGCCGAGTTGGATGAAGCACAAGCTGGAATCAAGATTGCTGGGAGAAATATCAATAACTTCAGATACACGGATGACACCACCCTTATGGCAGAAATTGAAGAGGAATTGAAGAGACTCTTGATGAAAGTGAAAGAGGAGAGTGAAAAGCTGGTTTAAAACACAACATTCAAAAAACCAAGATCATGGCATCCAGTCCTGTCACTTCATGGCAAATAGATGCGAAACAATGGAAATGGTAACAGACTTTATTGTCTTGGGCTCCAAAATCACTGAAGATGGTGACTTCAGCCATGAAATTAAAGGACACTTGCTCCTTGGAAGAAAAGCTACGGCCAAACTGGATAGCATATTAAAAAGCAGAGATATTACTTTGCCAATAAAGGTCTGTCTAGTAAAGGCTATATTTTTTCCAGTAGTCACGTATGGATGTGAGAGTTGGACTATAAAGAAAGCTGAGCACCAAAGAATTGATGATTTCAAACTGTGGTGTTGAAGAAGACTCTTGAGAGACCCTTGGACTGCAAGGAGATCCAGCCAGTCCATCCTGAAGGAGATCAGTCCTGCATTTTCATTGGAAGGACTGATGCTGAAGCTGAAACTCCAATACTTTGGCCACCTGATTCGAAGAAGTGACTCATTGGAAAAGACCCTGATGCTTGGAAAGATGGAAGGCAGGAAGAGAAGGGGAACAACAGAAGATGAGATGGTTGGATGGCATCACTGAGTCGATGGACATGAGTTTGAGCAGGCTCCGGGAGTTGGTGATGGACAGGGAAGCCTGGTATGCTACAGTCCGTGGGGTCACAAAGAGTCGGACACAACTAAGCAATTGAACTGAACTGAACTGTAGGGACTTCGCTGGCAATCCAGTGGTTAAGACTTTGCCTTCTGTTGCAGAGTCGTCCAGTGCATGTGGTGTGGGTTCAATCACTGGTCAGGGAGTTAATATCCCACATGCCTCAAGGCCAAAAAGCCAAAACAGGCAAGGGAAACAATACTGTAACAAATTAAATGACTGTACTTTTTCTCTAATTCTCCATTTGTTCTAGAGAACACAGGTTAGTCAAATTAAGCTTCCTTGGTTTTTGCAGGATGACGTTAGTGTAATTCTCTTCCTCCAGTAATACAGATGTAGATCAGTAGGAAACATACACTTTGCCCAAATCTTAAACTACCCAGCTTCCTTCCCTACATAAAATTGCCTGATATTAATATTGTAAATTTCACATAAAATAGCACAATGTTCCCACAAAAAACTTGAGAATTAATATATTTTTTTTACTATGATTGCCTTAATATTTACATACTTGCATTTCACCCTATGGCAATATCCCCCTCTCTGCCTCAACTTCTCCATTTGGATGTTCCTATAGCAAGTTCCTATAACAATGTAGGAGACCTGGGTTCGATCCCTGGGTGGGGAAGATCCCCTGGAGAAGGAAATGGCAACTCACTCCAGTATTCATGCCTGGAAAATCCCATGGCCCAAGGAGCCTGGTGGGCTACAGTCCATGGGGTTACAAAGAGTCGGACACGACTGACTGACTTCATACTTCATACATAACAAGTTCATCGGAGTTTGGTTCCTGTATGTCTTACTGTGGTCGCACAAGAACCTGTTTGATTGGTAGAATTAAACCAGATGCGTGATCTGTGGTTGGAGAGAACAAGGGACCCGAGAACCCTGAGTCATTTTGTTTCCTTGCTTTGATGGTGTCATCGCAGCCTCCCAGGAGATCTGAGGTCCTACCAGCCACTGTCCTGACACTGGAGCTCAATCCAGAAACAGCTCACCAGAGCTAATTTATTTCCTAATGCTACAGCACTGTTAATTTATAAATTACACTGGTAATTCGAGCTATTATTAATTTCAGATGGTGTAGGGCAAGCCTAATTAAAATATGACACCAATTGCCACACATATGTACCAAGGACCACCATTTAAAATTAATGGGAATATTAAGTGTGACACGAGTGTCCGCGATGCTCTGCACAGTAATTACAGCATCTAGCGGGGAAGATCTGACACGTGTAGGCTCACGGTGGGTGCAAGTAAACAACCATGACGTAAAAGGGAGCGAGAGCTCTCCATTCAAGCCTCTTCTCCGCATTTCCTCCACCCTTCATCAGTTTGGGGTTAGTGCTCTTTCCCCTGAAGATGCTTAGGGAGCAGTGACAGACAGTTAAGGCCACTGTGACAATTAAGGCCACTGTGCTTACCGGTGGGGACCATGAGTCTCTATGGGCTAATGTTGACTGTCGTCTCAGACTCTGGACTTTGGGGCCCTGCCTGCTACTTTCAGCGTGTTCTTGGTTCTTCCCGTGGATTTATTAACACTTGCTTGCCTGCTGTGATAGATGCTGTCCGCAAGCAATACAGGCAGGGGAGCTCCTGTACGTGTATACCACAGGTTTCTTAGGGCAGAAAGACACCTGGGGGATGCTCAAGTTGGACTAGGTCTGGATGATGACAGACTTATCAAGACCCAGGAGTGCTGGCCCCTCTGGGCAGGCAGTGGTTCTTCTGTGTACGAGAGTTGTTTTCTTCTGTGTCATTGTCATCACTCTTGCTATTAACCGTTATAAAAATGGTGATCTTAGCAATGTCACTTAACAAATACAAGCATTGTTTACATGTTACTGTTGTTCAGGCGCCCAGTCATGTCCGACTCTCTGTGACCCCATGAACTGCACCACGCCAGGCCTCCCTGTCCATCACCAGCTCCCGGAGTTTGCCCAAGTTCATATCCATTGCATCGGTGATGCCATCCAGCCATCTCATCCTCTGATGCCCTCTTCTCCTTATTTACATACCATGCACATAATTCTTTGTATGACATCAGTTTCTTTTTATTGTCATATTTATTTTCTGCATCACAGATACAGGCAGCATTATGGAGAGGTTTTATGCCCTGGGGGAAGGACTGTGCATCTTCCCTCCCCCTCAGAATGGGCCCCCCCACACTGTGTTAACAGCCCTGATCCTCTGAGTCTGGACCTCCAGGAAAATCATAGGATAACTGTATAGTGCTTTCAAAGTGGGTTTCAAAGTGCTTTCATGTAATCGGCTTATCATTTGTTCCTCCAGACATCCCGGTGTGCTCTGTGATGACCTAGAGGGGTCATCCTAGGTCATCCCCCATCCCTAGAGGGGTGGGATGGGGGTGCCTATCTCAGACCCAGAGCCTGACTGCTTGGTGAGATTCGGGGAGGGTGAACATTGACATTATTCATCACTTACTGAGGACCAGCAATTCTCCAGACTCTGTGCTTGGTCCGGGTGGGAGCATTGTACCTGGTCTGCTGGGGAACCGAGGACAAGCTAGTGATGTAAGAGGCAGAAGGGAGGCGGGCGGGGGAACTGGCGTCCGTCCTGAGAATCTGAACTGAGAATAAGCACAGCGCTCTGCAGATGTAGCTGCTCCACACTTGGTTTGCTAAGTTTGTGCCTTCAGTGTTTTTCCTCCTATTTCCTCACCCCTTCTCCTGCAGCTGTGGGCTTTGTGAGTGAAGACGAATACCTGGAAATCCAGGGCATCACCCGGGAGCAGTCGGGGTACTATGAGTGCAGCGCCTCCAACGACGTGGCAGCCCCGGTGGTGCGGAGAGTCAAGGTCACCGTGAACTGTAAGTAGTCTCAGGCGCGCCCACCCGGCACCTTCGGGAGGTGCTGCCCTCCTGGCCACAGAGAGAGCTGGACCACAGTGCCAGCCGTGACTCGGGGCGGGAAATGGGGCAGCCTCGCTGTCCATTTTCTGCTTTCAAGAGCAACAGTTCTAAACTCTTAAAGAAAATAAATGGGTGCTGAAAGTAATTTTATATAATCCAAAACTTGACTTAGAGTCCTAAAAGATCATTACATGGCATTCAATGCATAATTTATACAAGCTTGTCTTTGAATCCCAATTTTTACTCATAATGTCACCAAGCTTCTCATTCTCTGGACAGTCATCTCCTTAATAGGGAGCAAAAATAAAAAGCACATGTATGGAAGAAATATTATAACTTATGTTTATGGTATACTTATGTTATCTTATCCTCTTCTAGTTATGTATGTTGATTGACATGGTATTCATTCACAATTGAACTATAAATAGATAAACCTACACATATCCAATATGAGAGGGTATATCTCATACCTATGTTTTGCTAATAGAGGTGCTGCTTCTGCTGCTAAGTCGCTTCAGTTGTGTCCGACTCTGTGCGACCACAGAGACGGCAGCCCACCAGGCTCCCCCGTCCCTGGGATTCTCCAGGCAAGAACACTGGAGTGGGTTGCTATGAACCCCAAAAGCTGGAGGCCACTTCTCTGGACTCCTCCTCTTCCTTCACCAACCCAATTCTCTCTGACATTGATGCTGCTTAATGTCCCTGCTCCCTCATGCATTCTCTCTAGGTTCCGTTAGGTCCCCTGACTCAGGTCTCTAGGACATCCGGAAAGTTTTCCCAGCTGTGCTGATTTCAGATGTTCTTAGGACAGAATAGAACCCAAGAGTCAAACCAGCAGACGAGAAGAGTTTCTCCTTCCAAACTTGGGTGGGGTTGGACATAGAGAAAGAATACCTTGGTGTGATGTTTACTCCTTCTTTACTTTAATATGTTGATTCATGTCACATTCTGAGCCTAATTAACACAAAGCACCTGAAGAATCAAGGAAACAGGTGAAGCAATCATGCCATTTTTGTGCCCTACCCCAATTTCTGTTTAAAGTGACATAATTCACAGTTAATAAAGATTAACCTAAACAGTAAGGAGATGTAAGAGAAGGGGAAAACCTATGTAGGGAAATAAGAGAAGTCTATGGGTAAATCAGCCCATGGTGTTTTTAGCCTGAGGTGGTCAGATGCGGGTCCAGGATTTGGCTTTGAGGTGCAAAAGCAAAGAGAGGAAACATCATTGGGTTTGAGGTTTATGTCCATAAAATAAAAGTGAATTTGTCGCTTGGGAGAAGCACTGCTTTTTTCTGGTGCTGAGACTTGAAAAATAATTTCACTTGAAGGTCTCTATAAATAGAGCACGACAAGCATCACTTGAAATGGCCATGCAATGGCTGGCTGTGGCTCCTTTCCATAACGCATTTCATGCAACTGTCGGCATGACAGGGGTGGTTTGGCAAAGACTCGGGATGAAAGCAGCCGGAGTACTTAAGTAAAGTTGTTCTGGCTGTGTTCATGGGTCCGGGAAGAACACCTCCAAGAATGACAGATCTGTGTATCCCCCAGGCAATTCTCCATGACTATTATTTCTTGCAACTGAGTTTTCGATGGGAACTGAATAGCTCAAGCTTATATACTCTGGCATAAACCTGGTGTGCAGAACATCTATAGGGCTAGATTAAAGGTACTGTCAAGCCATGGGGCATGTGGTGGATGGCGTTGGCTATCTCCTGTGAAAGTGGAAAAGTGTAAACGGGAAATAGGCCTAGATGTCTGCTCATCCCACTGGCGTCCAGAGGGGAACGGAGGCAGTGCACGCGAGCCTTTCCCTGGTGATGCGGGATGGCTTCATTCTCCGGCACTCCGTGGAGACCAGAGTTAGAGTGGGGCCTGGAGAACACAGCAAAGGGGGCATTAAAGATGCTGTCGAATGTCCTCTCTTTGTAGATCCTCCATACATTTCAGAAGCTAAGGGGACCGGCGTGCCTGTGGGACAGAAGGGGACCCTGCAGTGCGAAGCCTCCGCGGTTCCCTCGGCGGAATTCCAGTGGTACAAGGACGACAAAAGGTAAGACTCCCTTCCCCTCTCCCTCCCCCAAGAAGGAGGAAGCTCTTCCAGGCCCCTGGTTCCACACGGACGCAAATGGATTCCTGCAAAGTCCTCTCTCGAACTCCTCCTGCCTATGAAGGAGAAACAGAACCCAGACCAGTCTCGTCTTGACGTGAATGAACTTCAGCTGTGTTTGTAATGCTGCCATGCAGAACTATCACTAGCCAGTCAACGAGCCTAAGAAAAACTATTCTTTAGGAAAATGAACTGTCAAAGGAAAGACCACCAGGAGCCCTGGAAAGCCTGTGAATTTTTTATAGGCCTGGGAAATAAGTGTTCTGCCTGCAGCTATTTTTAACACATTCTCAGGCTTGCATTAAGGCGTCAGGAGTGCTCCCGGTGCTGAGTTAGCTGCGGCCGAGGACTCGGGTTCCATTCCAGATGCGCTCAGTGGTGGTGCAGGGACGTGTCCGTGACCCGACTTGGCGCTCCTTTGCACAGAGCTTGCACTCTCATGGCAGGAGAAAAGACAAGGGCCTCCCCGTCCCCTCCTATTGTCGCAGCTGCCATCTGGATGTTTGCCGTGATTCACTGAAGTTTGTCACCGCGAGGAGTTATCAAATGGCACGTTAGCACAGGGTTCAGCAGCTCCGAAAGCCAGGCAATTACTGCCATCAAAGAGCTATTTTAAGGTGGATGAACAGCAATTGATGGGCAAGAGCTGTCCACGGTCAGAACCCAACCTGGTGAAGATGGGAGGGGGCAGTGCAGGGTCCTGAGGTGTATGTGGGGTATGGGAGGGAGAAGGACTGACGAGCCTGAGAAGCTGAGGGAAAAAGCCACAAAACGGGCAACTTTGGGAAGGAGAGAGGGTGAGCAACTCCAGGGCAAGACGCAGATTGAGAGCGACCCAGCTGCTGCCCGCAGGACTCAACATCCCCAGTGGCTGGGGCTCTTTACTCAAGAGGCCAGTGTTCACGGCAACACTAGGTACAGTAGCCAAGACGTGCCCACTGACAGATGAATGGATAAAGAAGATGTGGTACGTATATACAATGGAATATTAGCCAGCCATAAAACAGCATGAAATAATGCCATTTACAGCAACTTGGATGGACCTGGAGGTTATCATAGTGAGTGAAGTGAAACAAAAAGACAAATACCATATGCTATCACTTATATATGGGATCTAAAATATGACAAATGAACTTATTTACAAGATAGAAACAAACTCGCAGACATAGAAATCAAACGTTGTTATCACAGGGGGAAGGGAGGAAGGGAGATAAATTAGGAGTTTGGGATTCACAGATACACATTGCTGTTGCTGCTGCTGCTGCTGCTGCTAAGTCACTCAGTCGTGTCCAACTCTTAGCGACCCCATGGACGGCAGCCCACCAGGCTCCCCCGTCCCTGGGATTCTCCAGGCAAGAACACTGGAGTGGGTTGCCATTTCCTTCTCCAATGCATGAAAGGGAAAAGTGAGAGTGAAGTCGCTCAGTCGTGTGTGACTCTTAGCGACCCCATAGACTGCAGCCCACCAGGCTCCTCTGTCCATCGGATTCTCCAGGCAGGAGTACTGGAGTGGGGTGCCATTGCCTTCTCCGACACACTACTGTTAAATATATATAAAAGAGATTCAACAAGGGAAGGACCTGCTGTATAATAGTACAGGGAACTATATTCAACATTTGGTAATAACCTATAAGAGGAGAGAATCTGCAAAAGAATATATATATATATGTGTGTGTGTGTATGAATGTATAACTAACTCACTTTGCAGTACACTTGAAGTTAACATGATGCTGTAAATCAACTATACTTCAATAAAAAATAAAGTTAGGGCCTTCCCTGGTGGTCCAGTGGTTAGGACTCTGCTTCCACTGCAGGGTGTGCAGAGTTGACCCCTAGTCTGGGAATTAACATCCCGCGTGCCACATGGGGCAGCCAGATTTTTTTTTTTTTTTACTTTACAATATTGTATTGGTTTGGCCAGTCAGCACCAAGAACCCCTCTAGTCTCTAACTTTGTTTACAACCAAGTCACTTAGTCAGAAGTTCCACTGTGGCTCATTATAATCCTTCCAAGTGAGAAGCACTACTTTTTGTTCTTAAGTGCCAATTCTGGCAGCAACTTGGGTGCACCGTTTTCATCTAGCCCATTTTGTATATGTATGTACTGAGACAGATTGAGTAAAAGCAGACTCAGAAAGAGATTAGAAGAAATAACTGGCTTTTCCCCTTGTTCCCAAAAATTCATAATTAAGCAGAAGGGAATGGTATTTTCCCAATAAATAAACATGGGTATCTTTCTTCAAAATCCTGCTTCATTTCTCCATCCATTTTATCTTTTCTTTTATACTAAGAATAAAACTGAGACGTGAAAGTCCAATATCAGAAAACATAGCAAAAAAACAGAAATCGGTTGAGCTCCAGGGTAAATTCCTGAACTTTCAATGGTTCAGATCTTCAAGGAAATTAATCAGCTACATCCTGTTTTTCTAATCCTTGATGGGATGAAAATGCAAGCAAAATGTGGAGGAAACAAAATCTTAAAAGACGTGGAGGAAAGATTAGCCCTTAGGCAGAAGTGGCCAATGGTGGGCATATGAAGGGCGAGCTCAGCTCTGCACAGCTGCTGTATCACAGGGAGGGGGCTGCGGGCTTCACCTAGGACAAGAGAGCCCGACTGACAGCATCTCCATGGGCAGGGGGCTTTCAGAGCCCTGGGCTCAGGCAGCTCTGAGTCCTCTGTCTGAGCCCTTCTCCAGGCAGCTCCTTTTCTCTCCTTTAGTTGATTCTGCTCAGTTTTTCTATTTGTTCTTCATTTATTTACCCCCTACCCCATGTTCTCCCATTGAATGGAGGTGTCTGTCCTCTGGACACCAGGCTCTTGAAGAGCATCTCTGCCTCTGAACTCTTGTCACTGCCTGTCCTTCCTGGACCACTGGCAGGTCACTCCTCCCGGGAGGTCTCCCAGGGAAGATGGCCCCCACTAGAGGGAAGGCCACCTCTGCTGCTGCTGCTGCTAAGTCACTTCAGTGGTGTCCGACTCTGTGCGACCCCATAGACGGCAGCCCACCAGGCTCCCCTGTCCCTGGGATTCTCCAGGCAAGAACACTGGAGTGGGTTGCCATTTCCTTCTCCAATGCATGAAAGTGAAAAGTGAAAAGTGAAAGTGAAGTTGCTCAGTCATTTCCGACTCTTATCAACCCCATGGACTGCAGCCTATCAGGCTCCTCTGTCCGTGGGATTTTCCAGGCAAGAGTACTGGAGTGGAGTGCCAAGGCCACCTCTAACCTAACTGATATCCCAGGTGACATGAGCGGATTTCTGAGACCAATCAAAGTAAAGGAGTCATTGTAATGGAGACAGGCAGTTTTCTCAGAATGTAGGGTAGACGTCTCTCTTGACTGCGTTCTAGTCACTCAGTGCCCGCCACCACCGTGTGTGCCATGGATCAAAGGGAGAGGAAAGGGAACCCTGTCCTTAATAAGGACCACTCATCTGTAGGGACTTGAATTCTTGAAAAGCATGAAGAAGCTGAAGCCTGGTAGTGATACTGAACTGGCCTCTGTACCCTGACACCAGATTGACTGTCTCAGAGACAGAGTTTTGGGTGAAGAGAATAGCTTTATTGCTTTGCCAGGAAAAGGGGGTCACAGTGGGTTCATGCCCTCAAAACTTTGTGTCCCAACCTGGAGGGGATAATGGGGAGTTTTATAGTAATGGTTCCGAGAGGAGGGTGGGATCAGCTAGTGGACATTCTTCTGATTGGCTGATGGTGAGATAATCAGGGATCAGCAACATTGACATTTTGTACTTGTGGGCAGTTTGTAGTTAACTTTTCCCACCTGGTGGTGGTTTCAACATCTGCTAAACAACTCAAAGATATTATGTGTACGCCTTAAAGGGGAGAGGAGGGCATAGCAACCCACTCCAGTATTCTTGCCCGGAGAATTCCATGGCCAGAGGAGCCTGGCAGGCTACAGTTCACGGGGTCACAGAGTTGGACACAACTGAAGCAACTTAGCACGCACACATCCCTTAACAGCCTCCCCAGTGGCCTTGAAGGGGAAACAAGACCCTGTCCCAAGGCTGTCCCATTGCTTCTTGGCTGCTTCTCCCCGTCTGGCATGCCGTCCCTTCCCTAATTAGCAAGTGTTTGAACCTGCCCTTTGCAACTCAGGGAAGGCTAGGAGGCTGAATGAAACCTATTTCCTACAAACTAGAAAACTGAGGATACAGAAAGGCTTTGTGCACCAGAGCTCCACAGGGTCCTGCTCAGTTTCAGCACACCTGTCTCAGCATATCTGTCTCAGTTTCAGACACCTCCATTCTGCCATTGCGTGGAGGCGTCTGTCCTCTGTGGCACGTGGAACTGTGTGACCACACGGAGCATCAACCCAGAAGCTGCAAAATGCTGCCGAATACCACTGCCCGCCCTGCTCTGCTTTTAGCTAAAGACATTTCAGAGCTGTCAGCAAAGCCTGCTTTCTGGGCAAGTGTCTCTCCCCACTGCAGAGCTGAAATCTAATTCACAGCTTGGTCCCGATGTGACGACTTCCTCCCCAGCCCAGGGCTGGCTTCACAATGGCAAAAGGGATCAATAAGGTTGAGGAACGCAGAGAAGCCTCTGGCAGGTGGGCTGCAGAGCCTCCTGTGGACAGCATCCCCTGCAGGACAGCAACAGAACAAGCTGGAGATAGAACGGTGGCTTCTGGCTGCACAGCCAGACACCTCACTCCTTTCGGACTGTGCTCCCATTATAACAAAGTACGTGGACCCGGGCTGGTTCGCTGTCCCGCGTGTGGGAGAGATAAAAGCACCCAGATGAACATCTACAGGATGGAAAGCAGCACAGTTTCCACAGCCCTGCTCTGACTTCCCTGGAGACAGACGCTGGGTTGGGACAGAGGCCCGAATCCTGGTCTTCTCATCACAGCGGTCACAAGTCTTGGCGACGGAGAGAACCGTCCATTCGTCCTGCAGAGAGGACACCTTCAGAGAATGATACAGCAGCTGATGTCGCTGCCAAAACTGTCCTGTGGCCCAGGGGCAGGAAGGAGTTTGCAATGTCTCACTCCATGGAAATATATTATTTTGAATAACATTTTATGGTTTACAAAGCATTTTTTCATCATTGCCCTGCTGGGCTTTACTTTCTATTTCTGCCTGGAATATTGTCTTTCTCGGTTTGATGACTCCAGTACCAACCATTTGCCTCAATTTCTGCCCTGCGAACCCATTCCAACATGTGTCCACCTTGACATATTGTCCTGTCCACATGTCCTGCTCCAGCCAGGCCCTACACAGGCAGCCGAGCTTTTGGGATCACTCCCTGAGATCCTCCATTTAGAAGGATGGTTGTCCCCACTGGTGGTTATCTTTCCTGTAGCATAGACAGCTCCTAGGCAAGGAAGACAAATTATTTCAGGGAAACTAACAGTTTGGCTTAAAGCCTGTTCTCCGAAATAGGACATCCCAGCGGTTTTTACAAAGATGAGCGCTGGTCTCATGATTTCCATGAAGACATGCAGGTTCAATAGGAATTGCTCCTAACAGCCTCCAAAGAAGGAGAAGGTGGCCCCACCCACCACCGAAGCAGTTTTTCCTGTCCCTCTCTGTCTGCCCCGTAATAGTGTCTGCATTTGTAACAAGTGTGTCTGGCTGTCCTCCCCACCTCTCTCCCTGGCTTTTATCAGTGGGCCCCAGCCACTGGTCTCAGCCCTTAAGGCACGCTGGACTCCATGACGGGGTAAGACAGCCAGCGAGGTGGTCCTGGCCACCTGAGACCACATGCTCGGGCTTCTGTAATCACTCCCAGGATGAGATGCTCAAGTGCAATGGACACCCAGGCCCATCAGGGTCCCCTAGTGTGAAAACAGTCCCTGATTCTTTTATCCTGATCAGGGCCCAAGATAAATGACTCTCTGCAGAATGTCTCAAGTTCTTAAGGGACAGTGTTACTACCAGGTGCAT
>NW_011494777.1:4055933-4057694 GCF_000754665.1 Bison bison bison | reverse complement strand
AACTTTGCTCTTTCAAACCTGTCGGGTTTTTCTCCTGTTTGAAGACTAGGTTCTTCATTTTCATGGTTGCCGCCATCATCATCTTCATCAATAACATCAATTATCCAGCACCTACTGCTCGGATCCTGTGGGGCTGAATGGCACACAGCTGGTGCGTTGTATTTGTTGAAGGCACCTGCCTTCAGAGAACTTCAATAACTGCACAGAGAGATGAAGATCTGCATTGTGCCAAGCATGTCTCTGGGCACAGACATAAAACAGAGAAATGTAGTTATGTGTGCCATGGTGGCGAACTTGTTGTGTGGTTGAGTGGGAAAAAAAATGGGATTATAGTGATGCCAGAAAGGGAGAAGAGGGAAGATCACTAATTCCAGAGTTTTTCTTCTTCCTCGTGAGGAAAAATACATATAACCATCCCCTTTTTCCTCTCTTTTCGGTCTGTCTCTTGTTTGTCTCAGGCTGGTTGAAGGAAAGAAGGGGGTCAAAGTGGAAAACAGACCTTTCCTCTCAAAACTCATCTTCTTCAACGTCTCTGAACACGACTATGGGAACTACACGTGTGTGGCCTCCAACAAGCTGGGTCACACCAATGCCAGCATCACACTGTTCGGTGAGACGGAGCCCCACGCTGGACCAGAAGGAGCGCGGTGGGGGGCGGGCAAGGAGGAGAGTCAGGAGCAGTTAGGCGGGGGTGGGTGAGAAGGACGGGATGAGGAGGGAGGGGGGGAGAGAGAAACAGTACACGTGTGAAAGGAGACACCGGATTTCATCCGGTGCTAGAGGTCTGACACTGCAGGAAAGGGTTTGGGGGATACTGAAGTGATGTTGAACTTTCCCCCGCAGTATCTCCTTAACTGACCATGGGGATTGCAATCACATCTAGTCAAGAACCCAGAGAGGAACATACACTATTTCCATACTTCTTCCCTGGATGAGTGTGAAATGTTACCATTTCTGAAACTTTTTCTAGTCCTCAGGATATAAGAGAAACTGCATTGTATTGATAAAAGTAGATTCCTGTGGGCCTTGGGATCCTGAGTAATGTTAGTGTCAGAGGGAGAATTAACATAGCCAGTGGGTGTGTCCCTGGTTCTTCATTTGTGTCCTAGGGTGTTGTCTGGCTGCATTAAGATATTATCTGTCCTACCGAGCCACCATCTCCACAGAAGTCGCATAATCATTCATGCATTAATTCATTCAGTCACTCTTTATTGAAGGACTAATCTGGGCAAGGCAAGTTGCAGTGCCTTCATTGCACACCCAGCAACTATAAGGATGCCAGAAACAAGGGAAGGAGGCAAGTAAACAGACTTAGATCCCCAGGTCTCACGCTTCTTTGGGGAGAACAGTCACACAGACCTGAGCCTGGATGCCCGAGGGCCATCCTGCATCTCTGACGGGCTCCCTGCCCAGGAAGATGCAGACTGACCACACAGCCCATGGGTCTACACACAGCCTTTGCGGGGGTGGGGGGGGGAGGCACATCCCCCCAGGCTCCAGCAAGTACCTTAGCTTGGAATCCTTCAAATTTGTTCCTCGATCTCCCATGTTAACAAGCACTCTTGAGTGTCCTGGGGAGGGAAAGGTAAGGAAGCTAGCAGATCATTGGCAGGAGCCTAAACCCCTTTATTCTGAGAACTCCCAGATAATCCCAGAGTTCCATAAAGCACCCCTCACCCCCTGCCCACCCTGCCACATCTCCTCCATGGCACCACACCCCTATCAGATCGTCCAGACAGCCCACCTGTGTTCTTCCCCTGC
>NW_011494777.1:4043469-4055833 GCF_000754665.1 Bison bison bison | reverse complement strand
CCCCTGCTCCATCCAGATTTCCAAATTGCATTCCATCTCCCCTTTTACCCAGCACATAAAATAAAGCCCAGCTTTATCCTCCAGGGCTTGGAGGCGGCAGGCTGCCCTTGATCCCAGAACTGGCAGACCAGAATGGGCAGAGCTGTGATTAGACTGATTGATGTGTCTGACGCCTCCCACCCAGGGACAGTCATCAGGGCCGCTCACGTTTGTCAGCCTTTTGGCTTTTTGGCAGGTGTCTGTCTGCATGAACAGAAGGACCATGATTAGGAAGGGGCGGCCCCACCTCCCCTTGCCTCCCAGATCCGAGGCTGTCCCCGCCCTCCACCCACAGCCTTCCTCTTCCCTGTAAACAGTCTCCCTCCTCCTTTGACCCCTTTGCTCCTCCAAATCAGATGCACGAAATGGTTTTGCAACTGACTTTATCACTGCTGTCTAATTCCCTGGCCTCGTCCCCTGAAGACATCTAAGATGAGAAGAGAGAGAAAAAGCAAACTTTAAGAGTGAAATACCGGCATTTGTGACAAGCAATGCAGTGAAGCATGCACCATAAATCTGCTCCTTTTCACAGACCCGTGTTTGGCAATTAAGACCTCTGCCCGCATGCCCGGCAGTCTGTCAGCATCCCCTGCTCCCCGCGTGTCCTGTGGGACGGCCCTACAGTTGCCAGCTTTCTGGAGTCCAGGGGACTCTCTAAAGACATGTCTGGAAAAGTCACAGTATGGATTCAAGTAGGTTTAGAAAGACTAGATCAAACAAAGATGAATTGGGTCCGTGTGGGGATGTTCTTTAACACAGGAGGGCTCAGAACCCTTGCATGCTAAATCTCTAAGAGGGAGAAACAGTTTGGAACATTTCCAAATTTAATCAAACAGCAACCAGGTTTTTAGCCTCATTTAAGAGAGTGTTTCTGAGAAGCCCGTCACAGCATGACCACCTGGGTGACACCTAGTTCCTTGAGGCTATGAAATCCCATTAACGTGCCACGCCTACATTTCCACCCCCTAGGCTCACACTGCAGCTGGTCCACACAGCCCAGCCCCTAAACTCTTTATCAACGCCCACTATCAATAAGGCCTCTTGACAGATACAAACGTGTTAGCGAGTTTTCTATGCCCTTTCCTATGATCAGACCCGTCAAGCCGACTTGGGCAGGTTAGAAAGCAGCCTTTGCTGTCTGTGAATACACAAACTTTGTGATGAAACTCCTTCTTCTGTAGCATCCGAGAGCCAGCTAAATCAACATCATTTTGCCACCAACCTGCTCGGAAGCAGCACACATGACCTGATGTTGAAAAGTGAGGGATGCTGGTGCTGGTTAGATTCCTTCAGGATCAATACCTTTGAGGGACTACAGTCAAATGGGGAAGGGGTGGTCCTTCCAACAGGAACCCTACCAGTAGGATTCTGAGAACCTGGTCCCTAAGGCTCCGGAGGTGTCAGGGGACCAGGAGAATTCAGCCCCTGGGATCCTGAATCACAGAGATTCCTGGGGGACCTTGCTTCTGCCGTGGTGCTGGGAGGCCAGAAATCCCTAAACTTGGTCTCCCCAAGTGAACCAATGGAGCTGTGGATGAGACACAGATCTCATCTGGAAAGAGGCTTCGATCCTCTGCTACCAAGTCAGCACCCCAGCTCAGCACACGCCCAGAGTCTGTGCTCCTGTGGGGGCTGTGAATGCATGGCCAGCCCCTCGCCTTTCAACCTCGGCATCACGTGTGCACGCACCCAGCCCTTCACCGTTCCTCATCTGCATCTTGCCCCACCACCTCTGGTTTTTGTGTGTTCCTTTATTTTTCCATCCCTCCAGAAATGTTTGTGAAAGCCGGTATACAAACTATATATGATGGATATATAGCTACTGTATATAATATGTGTGTTTGTTTTCATTTTTCTCTCCTGTGTGTCCCTCACCCGATATAGAGCTAAGTGAGCCTACAAGCTCATCTTTGTTGCAAGGTCAGTATCCCCCCTCCCCCTGCTTTATGGGTTCTCCCCTCCCCGCTTTCTCCCAGAGCCCCCTCCCCCTGCCCTGCTGTGTGTTCCCCGAGGCTCCTGTCTGTCCAGCAGCTAGTGGATGGTGGCAGGCGCTAAGTGGGTTACTGGGAGCCGATGAAACTCCAAGGACCCCCTTACTCTCTGCTCACATTGCCCTCCTCCCCTGAAGGGCTGGGAAGGGAGAAGAAAAGAAACAACCCTATCTTCTCAAAGCCTGGAGGTCTGCATGGAGACAAAAGGCTCAGAGAGTGAGGCTTGAGGCAACAGGCAGAGAAGTCCACCCACTGAGTGCTTCTCATAGGAGCCCCCAGTGACAACCCCACCCCCCATCAGCCACAGAAGTAAACCTCCAGTGCAGGGAGTTTCAGAGGGTCCCTAAGCTGCCACAGAGCATTCATGGGGAGCGTCTTCAGGGAGGAAGGTGGACAGGTGCCCCTGCAAGGTCCTTGGAGTGGACGCCACTGAGCTCCTGTCCAGAGCCCAACATCCAGGGGTGCTGTGCACTTGGGCAGGTCAGGAAGTATCGTTCAGACTCAGTTTCCTCTTCTGAGCCATAGAATTGACCCGCCTTACAATCTGAGCGTTGTTCTAGCCTTCGCCTGAGAACACATAGTAAAAAGGCTTTGAAAACCACCAGGTGCGTCTTGAACCATTGGAGCCCAGTCTCTGGTTACAGGAGCCCCCCATATCATGATCCAGGGGTTCATGAACTCATTTCTCAAGCCCTCTCCCTAGCTTCTTTCCACCTTTTCCATGCCAACCCTCCCCACACTGTGATACCTGCATCTCTCGCCTCGTTTTACTCAGCCCCTCAAATTTTCTCAAGGTCCCTAGCCTAGCTAAAGTGATTCATTTAGACCATGACGAAATGTTCAGAAGTGGGCCCAGGCTGAATGGTGGAGTCGGACACATGGTGTGTGTACCGCAAACTTCCTGCTGAGGACAGTGCCGACCCTCGGAGAGCCCCCCGGGAAAGCGGCTGTGACCACAGTGAAGAGAGGGTCTTTCCCCACTTCCTGCCATCCTTCTCATCCCACCTAGCACCCCCTTCATCCTGTTCATCCACTCACATCTGGCCATGCAAGTAATCATCAGAGGATGGCATTAGACTTGGGGAGGGGGAGACGGAAGGAAATGAATTATATGGAAAATTATTTGACAGAAGAGGAGAAAGCTTTTATGGTGAGAAGATTCAGGGATGCAGTATTCACCTTAGTGATATAGAGTGCCATGGTGATGAACCACAAACAGGAAAATGAAACAGAAATAGAAAGAAAGGGAAGTCAATGGAAGGCTCCAGGTTCAATTAGTGATTTGACGTATGCTTATTGAACCCCTGACCAAGGCATATCCACAGATCTTGAAGAACGTTGGAAAAGTAGCAAAGGACATAAATGGTGAAAGGGACGTGTGAGAGGCTGGAGGTAGGCGGAGGAAACTTGCAAGGGACTTTAAGTGACTTACAGTGACTCAGCTCATTGTAATCATTGATATCTGTATTCTCAGCTGGAAAGGGAACTTTTGAAACAGGGATTGGTTCCTAAGGAGTTAGAACTCCACTGAAGGTGCACCCCATGGATGGAGGAAGCACATCCCACATCGAAGCCAACAGTAACAAAACTGACCAGAAGCAAACAAATCCCTGCCTGGTTCTGAGCAGGGGACTGGGAGTAGAGACTCCACCTGCCGACTCGGAGCTGAGCATCCTCACCGCACTCTGTGCTCTGTGATCCACTGTGAATGTGGGGCAGGGTCTCCATGCCAGCTCTCTTCTCTACATTGCTCCCACCCCATCACCCTTCTCATTGGGTACAGGGCAATGGGTCAAGGCCAGTGCTGTAGATGGTAGAATCCTGGAATATTCCAAGACTTGGATTAGTGTGGTCTTCAGTATAGCTGTCGGACTCTTGTACACTAAGGACTATATTAGAGAAAAAAGACCATGCTCTCGGGACATTTATCTTATGCATCCCTCTCTCTGTGTGTATGGGTGTGTTGCTTTTTCCTCCTCCATGGCTAGCCTACCCTAGAACAGAGAGCTACCTCGCTTCTCTGGAATATGCCCAGGTTATGCTCCCCTCATCTAGATGGATTTCCACCTATGAGGAACACTTAGCTTTAAGAGACATTCCAACCTATTTTGTTATTCAGTATCCGAATGGTCCAGAAGGATCCAGAAGAGAATTTAGTTCCTTCTCAGCATTGTCTGCTACCCTGATGTATTTCTCTGCTCCCCCTCTCGCACACACAATGGATTGCGTGTCCCCCTCTTGTGTTAATATGTAGTGCTGCAGGACTCCTGCCAGCATAACTAAGGACTGGCGGACCCACCACCATCCCTCATGCCCTCCCTCATAGGCAAGCGTGCCGGGGACGCACTCAGCGGCTCGGTGGCTGTTCATTTCCCATCCCTGGCCCATTGTCTTTTATCTCCTGGGCTAGGAGTCAGATTCGATGGTATCAGTAGTCTGGGGAAGGTCGGCTGATTCATGCCGGCGAACCTCGCAGTGACCATCAAATCATCTTAATAGAGAATAGGGGAGTAAGTCAACTCTGTGCATCAGAAGAAACAGTTGCAGTGGGAGAGAGGATCTGTTCTTCCCTGCTGAGGATGAGAGAGAGCTCATTAAACCCAGCCTCTCAGCAGTTAGCATTTCTATGGTACATGTGTCTAAATACAGAAGGTGCCAAACTAAAATCCCCTCGCCCTATTTCTGGAATGTTTGTGTATCTTATGTATCCATTCTGGCATGAATCCAGCCCTCTTCTGCTCACTAGGACAGCAGCCCTGTGCTCACCTAGGAACTTGGATTCAGCTGGGTTTGGTGGCAGAGAGATCGTGTTATAGATTGACCATTGACTTCTCTGAGTCACCACTTTAATCTTTGATTACTGATCTGCCCACAGCCTTTTCCAGAGTGGCTTCTTGGGGCAGCTAATGTCCATTTGGATCAAGAGTTGTATCATGTCTCAGGTGCCTTTAAAGAGTAGACTGAGAGTTTGAATACATGGGGACCTACTCAGGTGTTTTTGGTCAAATGTTCTGGTTGAGTTTAGATGGAGTCATCTCTAGGTTATCTTTCCTTCTATATGCAAGGATCTTTGCACGGAGAATCCTATCACTTCGATGCAAAAGGCTTTAATGTCATTTGCTTTTTCTCAGCTTTATTTTCCCTTATTTCAGGTATAATGGATGAGTAAAATCGTACGATATTTAAAGTGTGCATCATGGTGATTAGATACCTGTACACAAGATGGAGGGCTTCCCAGGTGATGCTAGTGGTAAAGAACCCACCAGCCAATACATGGGACACAAGAGATGCAGGTTCAATCCCTGGGTTGGGAAGATCCCCTGGAGAAGGAAATGGCACCCCACTCCAGTATTCTTGCCTGGGAAATCCCATGGACCAGCCTGGTGGGATACAGTCTATGGGGTCGCAAAGAGTCGGACACAACTGAAGTGACTTAGCATGCACACACGCACATACTCTGTGGACAGATTTCCCAGCCTCTGTATCCAGGTGAACATATGCAGAGGCCCCCAGCTAACGAGGAAAGATGAGAGGTCAGCCTGCTTCTGGCCAGTCAGCAGGACAGGCTCTATGCATTGTCCTGAGAGCCTAACTGGTGAATGGAGGTCTTTCCTGGTCCAGCCAGCAGAGGGGAACTGATGCCCAGCATTTCCCCAGGCAGGTCCCAGCATCTGGGATGCAGATCTTACTGTCTTAGATCACCCCAGAGAGAGGAAGCCCTCGGGGCCAGCTGGTTACAGTCTGACTCATCAAGAGAGGTCAGCTATCAAAGGCCTGGCCTCCTCCAGTACACAGAACCTCGCTCACTAATATCTCAAAGATGCATAGATGAATGCCGGTTAACTTTACAGATCAAACAGAGCATGGGCACCTGCATTCATATTACTGCAGGAGGGCCTAAGCTTTAGTTTTATAATAAAGCCTGCAGACTTCAGGGCTTCCCTGGTGACTCAGATGATAAAGAATCCACCTGGAATGCAGGAGACCCAGGTTCAACCCCTGGGTTGGGAAGATCCTGGAGGAGGGCACGGTAACCCACTCCAATATTCTTGCCTGGAAAATCCCATGGTCAGAGGATCCTGCAGGCTGCAGTCCATAGGATTGCAAAGAGTCGAACACAGCTGAGATACAAACACTTCCACTTCTGCTTCTGCAGACTTCAACTAATTAGAAGGTAGTCTGGTGACCAAAGAAAAAAGGTTGTTCTACAGAGAAGTGTTTATTGGCTTAGGGGCTCAGGCTCCAGGGTACCAGCTTCCCCAGCCAAGACACGGCAGGGATGCTGGATCTCTGAATCAGAGATCCAATGTGAGCATTCTGCCCCAACCCCCACTCAACCTATGCCACCTGACTTGCCAGCACAGCAGAGGGGCACGTGTCCCAGGGCGGGGCTGTGGCCAGGACACTACAGGGTCTGGGCCGGTTCAGCCTCCTCCCCTTAACCATCAGAGGGTAAAGTGAACGTCTCTGGCTGCTTTCTGCCTTAACAGTGGCTTGTTTTCCATTTCTTTTAGAAGTGAAAACCAGAACTCTGCCCCCTGGGAAAGGTTGGTATGTTTACTTTCCAGGCAGCTGCTGCCTTGGGCTTGGGGGCGCAAGACTCATCGCCTTCTTGCAAGATGCGTTCTCTTCTGCGCTAACCCCAGGAGGCAGCCCGGTGGGGACCGCCTGACCTCGGGCCAGCCCTGTGTCAATTCAGATTAACCATCCCCAAGGCCATCGATTCTCCCCGGGTGCCTCCTCTGCAAAGTCTAACTTGTCTTTGCTGGCAGCACGAATGGGGACCTGTCAGTGCCCAGAATAGCTCCACGTCTGGGCCCTTCTGTAGCAGGCCCGCCTCTTTCTTTGCACACGATGCTCTCATGCAATGATCTTCTTGGACCTTGGCCTTGCATGCTGGCCTCTGCTTACCCCATTCTCTCTTTTTCTAACTTGGAGCTGGAAGGGAAGTGGCAGGAGGAAGGGGTCAGGGGAAGGAAGGGGGCGGTTCTTGGGCGAGTCACTTGCCTACGAATAAAAACTCATCTTATCCGGGGGCTTTCATTCCATCCAGATGTTTCCGATGGGTAAATCGACAGTCGTCACAGCTCTCCGGGACCCTGACGGTCCTGGTAATTAGTCTCTTCAGGCCTCCAGAGCTCGCTAATGAGACTGAGGAAATAAGGCCTTCCCCGCCGAGTGGAGGTGCTGCTAGATGGGGCACACGGACCTCCTCTGTGCGGCCGCATCACCGAGCAGATGGGCTGAGCTCTTACTCTGGCCAGCACGGATTCTGAGAGGGCCTCGTGCCCAGAGCCCGGGATCCACAACCTGCCTGGACAGCAGGTCCTCCTCTCGTGGGGATCTTCCTGTGCCGATCAGTGTGGGCAGGCCTGGGGTCCCCACCTTGCCCGGTACCCGGGCTGGGCGGGCCCTGCAGCCTCACTCTCTGCTGTCTTCTCCTCTGGAGATGTGAGTGGCCCACAAGGCACAGCTCCAAGTCCATGAAAAGAAAATTGTATTTGGAGACAGAAATCAAGGGACCTTGGGGACATCACTTATGAGTGAGTTTCCACACATTAGAGCAGGAGATAACAGCCTTTATCTCCTACATGAGGGGCTTCAAGGGGCCAGAACCCATTTCCAGATGCAAACACTCCACCTGGAATCCTAACCAATGTGGCCTTACCTCTGGGTATATCTTCCCTCAACCACGCGGATTTTCAGTGACTTGTACTGGGAATTGTTAGAAAAGTGGGGGAGAGGTGTTTGAAAGAAGGCAAAGTAGGAGAAGAGTGTTTTGCTTTGTTTTTAGTTTGGTTTGTACTTTTCTTTTTCAAGTAGAATTGTAAGAAAAAGCAAAACACACACAAAGTAGGTATAGACACGTCAGCAGGGTCACTGTTCTGGCCCCTTCCTTCCTTCAACTAATGTTTGTTAAGTACTTTCTGAGGGCCCAGCTGGGCACAGACCCTGCACTTATGAAGCTCACAGCATGGAGGAGGAGACACATGCGAGACTCATGAAGGGAACTGTAGGACGGGTGTGTATTTTAATAGTGGGATGTGTATGGTGTGGTAGAAGGGAACAAAGCAAGTCAAGGAAGGCTGCCTGGAAGAGGTGGCTGAGGCCAGATCAGAACCTGGAACAAGGAGTAGAAATTAATCTAGTGAAGAGTATTTCAGGCACAAGGGGTGATGGTGGGAAGGAAAGAGAATAGGCTGGAAAGTGCACACTCATGTATACACATATGTGTGTTGCTGGTGTTGTGTGGAGTGGGAGCAGAGAGAGCCCAAGGCACACGTGTCCAAGAGTGAGGCTAAGGAGTCAGAGCAAGCCTCTGAGTGTCCTACGGAGCAGCTGAGAGGTTTCCCAAAGGCCAAGGGAATCGAATCCATTAGTGGTCTGGTCAGCTTGGAGTCACAGAAACATCGGCCTGGGGTTGGCATAAGGAGTCAACCCAGAAAGTCCAGGGTGGGTGGTGGACAGCTGGTGCGTGGACTCTGAGAGGATGAGAGGAGACCCCGCCTCAGCTTTCTCCAGGAACCACCACTGTTTCCTTCTCCAGGGCAGCTGTGTCCAGAGAGATGCTGGGTGGGGAGTAGGAAGGGATGGGGAGGTGAGGTCCTGCTGGGCCAGGGGGGCAGGCGGTGTCCAAGGGGGCACCAGCCCCACGGACACACCTGGGAGAGGAGGGAAGCTACAGAACATCATACTCTGAGCTCCCTCCCCGCTGCCTCACTCCCAGCAGGCATTTCATCTCTTCTCTGGGAGGCATTCTCTGATATGGGGGATCAGGGCCCTCCCCACAGGCTCCCTGTGTGCATCCCAGTAGGCAGCAGAGCATCCAGGAGCCCCAGGGGACTAGGAAGAATCGCAACACAACATGCACCCCAGATACCCGCCACACCGCAGCCATTGCCAAGTGCCCGGCGTGTTTGCCAGCTCCCAGCTGCCTCCCGCAGGGCGCTGCAGACTCCCTGGCCAGCAGACAAGGCTTCTGACTTTTCTTGCCTGGCCAGATCCCTGCTGGGCTGTCTGCCTGGCGTGTGCATCCTCCATCCACCTCCCTGGAGACGTGCGGTCCCCGCAGCCCAGAGGGGTGGAGGGCGGCAGGGGCAAAAAGCGTCTCCATGCGGGAACTGGCATCGTCCCCCTTTTCCTACCAGGAGCCGGAACAGGAGGGCCACGCTGGGATGAGTGGGGAGTGAGTTTCAAAGCTGTGTGAGCCAGTGTTCAGGAGAGAAAAGAGGTGAGAGAGGAAGGGAACCCTTCGTGAATTGCCTGTGTGTCCAGACACGTGAGCAAAGTGAGCAAAACACACTTGGAATCATGGGCAGTGTGCCTGGGGGAGGGCCGTGCAGCCACCAACCCTCCCATCACACTTGGAACCTGGCTCCCAGGGACCCAGAACAAACTCCCCGTCTCAGAGTTGGCCTCGGGCAAAGGTAGGGCTCTCCTGCCAAGAATCTTGGGGTGTCCCAGAGTGGAAGGGCGTCCTCTCTGGGGGCAACTTCTCTCCTGAGATTCTGAAGAATGCTGTATAGAGTCAGCAGTGACTGGACATAAAAGCTGGGGTCTCTGGTGATGATCTGTATAGAAACAGGAGATAGATTTTAGAAGATGCAACCAATTTGTGATCAATGGTCAAGGGTAAGCAAATCTGAAATTGAATTACAAGTCATCCGGAGCTTTGGAGGTTTGCAGGGGTGCCCCTTTGTCACAGGTATGCGGTGGACTGGGAGAGGGAGGGGGTTAAGTTTTATGTCACCCAGACATTTACCTCCCTGGTGGGGAGCAGAGGAGTCATCTCTTGTCCTTCTCCTCGGGAGAACTCGCTCTGCCAAGGAGTTCTGGCCTCAGGAGCCCTGCGGTTGGGGAGGAAGAAAATTTCCTGTATCCTTCTAGGTTCTTCTGGCTGGCTCAATAATTAAGTTGCCATGAAACAGAGTAACAGGAGAAAATAAAATACAAATTTAATAATGCATATATACATGAACAGAGAAGGAAATGGCAACCCACTCCAGTACTCTTGCCTGGAGAGCCCCATGGACTGAGGAGTCTGGTGGGCTGCTGTCTATGGAGTTGCACAGAGTTGGACATGACTGAAGCGACTTAGCAGCAGCAGCATATACATGAAAGGGGTTCCCCTGGTAGCTCAGTGGTAAAGAATCCACCTGCAATGCAGGAGACACAGGAGATTCAGGTTTGATCCTTGGATCAAGAAGATCCCTTGGAGGAGGGCATGGCAACACACTCCAGTATTCTTGCCTGGAGAATCCCCTTGGACAGAGGCACCTGGTGGGCTACCATCCATGGGGTTGTGAAGAGGCAGACACGACTGAGCAATTGAACTCACACGAACATGGAAGAGACAAGGAAACCTGATGCACTCACCAAAGTGTCCCAAACCTTCAACTTAAATACCGTCTTCAGCTAAAGAAAGAAGAGGATGCTGGGGACAGGGAGTTAGAACTTCAAAGGGAGAGGAGGCAATTCACATGGAGATGGAAATGCCGCTGTGGGGTGGCAGTTATTGGTGGGCAGGCAGAGATGGACACAGAGGGGAAGGCTAACAGACAGATTCTGCAAGTTCCTCCCTGTCGCCACAGCCAGTTCACACTGTGGTTACCTGTGGTGACAGCTCCCTCCCTGGAACGGGTCCTCCTTCTACATTCTTTACCCAGTCAGGTGTTGTTTTTGTTCAGTCGCTCAGTCTTGTCCAACTTTTTGCGACCTTATGGACTGCAGCACACCAGGCTTCTCTGTCCATCACCATCTCCTGGAGTTTGCTCAAACTCAAGTCCATTGAGTCAATGATGCCATTCAACCATCTCATCCTCTGTCGTGCCCTTCTCCTCCTGCCTTCAATCTTTCCAAGCATCAGGGTCTCTTCCAATGAGTCAGCTCTTCACATCAGGTGGCCAAAGTATTGGAGCTTCAGCTTTAGCCTCAGTCTTTCCAATGAATATTCAGGGTTGATTTCCTTTAGGATGGACTGGTTGGATCTCCTTGCAGTCCAAGGCACACTCAAGAGTCTTCTTCAACATGACAATTTGAAAGCATCAATTCTTTGGTGCTCAGCCTTCTTTATGGTCCAATTCTCACATCCATATACGACTAATGGAAAAACCATAGCTTATACCATGCAGACCTTCGTCGGCAAAATGATGTCTCTGCTTTCTAATACCCTGTCTAGGTTCATAGCTTTTCTTCCAAGGAAGATCAAAGCTTCTTCCTCAGTCTTGAGCCTTGACTGTTCTCAGCTTAAAATAATCTGTGTGCCAAGAGATACTTTGGGGTGGCGAGTCACCACCCTTCACTGAGAAGCAGCAGCAGAGACACAGAGGCTGGATGACCTGGTGCATTTCAGACTCATAACTGTTCAAGGGTAGGCTTAGGTTAGAAAAAGAGCTTTGTTCCAAAGGCCTAAGAAAGAAATCATATGGGCATTGCTTCCAGGCTAGGAGTTCTAAGACTTGAGAACATAGTTCCATATGGCATTAGGGAGCCTGGCTTGATGGTAAACTGTATTAGCCAGAATTGTCTCCGTGTCCAGCATCTGAGTCAGGCAAGCAGGTCTAGCTTTGTCCCTTCAACCTGGTGAGGATGTGGACTTAGAGGGGGCACCGGCTTCAAATGCCTCTACTAAATCCAGTGATAGCATCACCGACTCAATGGACACGAATTTGAGCAAACTCCAGGGAGACAGTGAAGGACAGAGGACACTGATGCGCTGCAGTCCATGGGGTGGCAAAGAGCTGGACACGACTGAGCAGCTGAACAACAGCAACACAGTCCAGTGCAACAGAGGCTGCCAGAGCAAGTGCGGTCTGAGAAGACGCCTTGCTTCATTAGGCGCCTAATCCATTCGGGCATCCAGATGTGTGTGTACTATTCATGAATCCTAACTACATTTGTCATTGGAGTTCATGGTCATGGGGCTCAGGGAGCCGGAAAGCTTAAATGATAGGGAAGCTGCTGGGGAGTGTTATGACCTCAGAATTACTACCTTGCCTCCCAAATCTGGCTCCATCTCCAAGAGTCTCTATGTGCAGGCCAGGCTGCTGTGTGGCTCTTAGAGAAAAGCGCCATCCATCTCCCCTCAACAGACACATGCCATGGCACACTCTGCATCCCTCTGTCCCTGGAAATCTTCCTGTGTGCACAGCCAGAGGCCACCTGTCTCTTGGCTTGATCCCACCTCATGGCAGCTGGTTTTGACCTTCTCAGCCTGTGGAACTTGAGGGAGGTCTGATCTTAGCTGGTCTAGATGGGGGAGAGGCCAAGAGCAGTCCTGAAATACAGTGATTAACAGAAGCAATGCCAAGGCTGCGGCAGCATCTTCAGGGGTA
>NW_011494777.1:4022527-4043369 GCF_000754665.1 Bison bison bison | reverse complement strand
GGTCAGTGTGTCCACCAAGTCCTTTCCTGCAGGACAGGTGGAGCAGCTGAAGGGCCACGTGGATGTTTGAGGCGGGCAGTACTCAGAGGGGTTGGACCATGATGTAGACGATATAGGGATTTCGCCTTACCGAAGCTCTGGGTAGGGTGTTCATGAATCCACCACCTTCTTCTTGAACCTGCCCCCTGAGCCAGGGCCTCAGCGTGTTCTGATGGCAGGGGAGTAGCGGCCACCTGCACACTGAAACCCACACCTTTCAGCCCCTCCCTGCACGGGCGGACTCCCCATCACCTAGCTGTGTCCTCGGGATCAGGCTGTGGAGGGTTCATTCCCCACGCAGTCCCAGTGTGTGGACCTGGGGCGCTGGAGGCTCCTGGCTGGAAAGGCGCCTCCATGAGGCAGGGTGCCTGGCTCATGGCAGGTGTGTTCTGTCTGCAGGCCCTGGTGCCGTCAGCGAAGTGAGCAATGGGACGTCGTCGAGGAGGGCGGGCTGCCTCTGGCTGCTACCTCTCCTGGTCTTGCACCTGCTCCTCAAATTTTGATGTGAGAGCCGCATCCCCAACGGGGAGGAGCCGCCGCACCGCCAACACGTCAGCGATGGCAACCGACAGGAACAAGGCGAGCACCCCTGTTCTAAAGCAGACACGATCCCACCAAATTCAGACAACAGAGCCGAAGGGGACACAAATTCAAGGGAGGGGAACAAAGAATGCTCTGGGAAAACGAATTGAATGAGGACACTGGAAATCACCGTGCAGATACCTAGGTACAGCCGAGTTTTCTTTCTTTTTCCAAATGGGAAGAACGCCCGTGGCTCTGGACCCACCCGTAAACTGCATGGCGTGACCTCTGTTACCAGGCGGGCAGGGGCTCAGCCGCTCTGCCCACCACAGTGCCCCCCCACCAAGGAAAATTCTGGAGTTCGGCCACCCCAAATTCAACCATTCCATAGAGAAGAACTCAGAGGGAGGCGAGCGGGCCCGTTCCTGGACTGTGTCCCTATGTTGCGTGTGTGATGAAATGCAGCATCAAAAAGATAAATAAAAAGGAAAAAAACAAGACAGCCTGACAGCTACAACAATCCCACAATCAACAGTCACAAAAGATATTCTTAAACGTTCTTTTTTTTTTTTTTCCATTTTACTACATGGACATCATGGATAATAAGGGATTCTGATTCATTGTTAATTTTATTAATTATATTTTCTGATATGAGTCTAAAACTTAGTGCAAAAACAAGATAAAACTAAAAAAAAAAAAGTACACAGATGAAAGGGGTGAAGGGAAGTGTGTTTGTTAAAGGTTAGACGTGAATAGTGTACTTCTTACCTAGGTTTACAACTGGTGGACCACACACCAGGTACTGACCACCTGGTGAGGATTTGGCAAATCCACCAAAAAAAAAACCACATACAATTTAACCAACATCTCCACCAGCGCTACAGATTTCTTCTTATTCTGTGCATTTAATGCAGACAATACTATGCTTCTACATGCTGTTTAGAAACAGAAGGGTGACCTGCACTGTATCTTGAGTTTGCTGACAATGCTTCTTTTGATGACATATATTATATAGTATATATATATACATATATTTTTTTTGTTAGAGTTCTAGCCATTTTCTTTCTCAGCAGGGTCCTTTCTCAAACATTACTGCATGCTGTATATGGCGTTAGCTGTGTGTTGCTCTTCTAAAAGATGATAGAGTTTACTGGTAATTGTGTAATCAGCTCCTGCCTTTTTATTTTCTTGGGTTATTCACATGTCAGAGACATTTCTAAAACGCGAAAAGAGAAACCAAACACTAACACCAGGCACAGCATCTTTTCCAGGGGCGGCTCTCGGACACGAGGGCTAACTCGGGAGGCCCGGCTTCTCCAGCAAGAGCCCCGGGTGTGGACAGACAGCAAGCAGCCGAACCAACTCCGCAGTCAGTAACCACTCGCTTTAGCCCGTCATGGGAATCTAGGATGCCTTTGTGACCGCTGGAGAATCGAATCCTCTTGGTTTATTTTATTTAATTTCCCACCTTTGTGTGCGTGTGTATGAAAGAGAAGAAAAGGCAGTTTTTAGGTAAACTTTTCTTCGTCCCCCGAAGTCTGGGAACCGGAGGGGCCTCGGGGAGGGGTCCTGATGTGGTAAGGGAAGGTGGGATTGGGGGCTGGGAGGGAAGGGTTGTCTCTGACTTGACATTAAAAAGTGTTCCATGTCCCTCTTCACCTGGTGTGGTACCTCATTGTCAAGCAGGGGGTGTGGGGGAGCAGAGCCTGCCTGGCTCAGGCATGAAGGAGGGGTCGGGCTCCTGACTCAGGCTCTCTGGCCCCCTTGGGGGTGGACTGGGGCTCCCTGTGGTGTGGGCTCTGACCACAGGCAGGGGTTTGGGAAAACACTCCTCCATTACAAGCAGGGGAGGTGAGGCTCTGGCGACTGCACCTCCAGTGTCTTCAGGAGGACCTGCTGTGTCCACAGCTCCCCTGGTAACCCAGATGGCAAGTCCAGGGACAGCTTTCACATATGATTACTTCCGGGTGCAAAGTGCAGCCATCGCCCCCCACCCCCAAACATCTGAAATATTGTGCGTGAGTATTGACAAATTGGCCAGTGTGTCGGGGACTTGCCATCCAAGCCTGCCTCCCAAACCTTGCCTCTAGCAACAAATTAAGAGCAAAGGTAGGTGTTAATGCAGAATAGTTTTCAGATAAGTCTAACCTGTTGTGATTCTGGGATTTCAATAAGCAGCTGGAGAGTCGCTGAAAGGCAGAAATGAGGTCGGAGCTGAACCATGCAGGGATTACTGTGCTGTGTCCTTGGGGGCCAGTCCCACCCGAGAGGAGGAAGTGTCGGAAAGCAGTCGTTTCATTTCCAGCAGCTCCTGGCAGCTTTGAGAAAAGCTTGTTAACTTCATGTTTCTTTTTTTTAAAAAATTCTTTTCTTTTTTTCATATTCTTTCCCACTGGTTTATCACAGGATCTTCAACACAGTCCCGTGTGCTCTACAGTAGGACCTTGTCCTTTATCCATTCTAAATGTAACGTTTTTGCATCTCTTAACCCCAAATTCAGTCCGCCCTTCTCCCACCCATCCCGCGTCATGTTTCTTTGTGCCTTTTCTGACCTTCCACCTCTGCCAGCAGGTGTCAGATTCTCCAGCTTCTTCCTGGCAGCGTGGTCTGAAAAAGTCTGACCAAGCCTTGCAGATCTGGGCTGCCCTGCAGTCATTCTACCCTATGTCTCAAAACCGCTAAAGGCAAGGAGCTTGTCTCCTTCCAGTGAGAGTGGGTGAGATATACTAGCTTCCGTGTGACCAGAGCTTCTGTAGACACGGAGGACCAGAGGAATTCCATGCAGATTGTGCATCACAGGAATAGTGCAGGAAAAAGGCAGATAATTTCCATACTTCTCAACTTGCACCCAGAACCGCTCTGAATAAAACGTACCAGGGCACTTTGCAGACAGTCTTCTCAGACCTTGCCGGGATGAAAGCACAGCATGACAGGTAACCTCCATGTGATTCAGAGCTTTCTCATTCAGATTTACTAAGCATGATTTACTTCACGCATCACCATCCTCCCAGGAAGGATTCTATCTGTCATGACCAGCTCTGTAAAGTGATACCGATGAAGAAGCTTTCATTTACCTAGTCACCATTTCCATAGCCCTTCCTATCTCGAGGCTCTTTAGAGCTGTGGTCATTCCCAAGCATGTGTCTGATAGAACCAGCTTTGCCATGACCTCTGGCCTCGGCAGCTGGGAGAGCTCCCTGCCCTGCCTCCAGAGGGTTTCTTCTCTTCTTCTGTTTAGTGCAATGCACAAGTCGTGAACTGCTGAATTTCAGTCTTTTTTAAAGGGTGCCTACGAGGCAGGGCCTCCCGCCAGGCTCAGAGTTCAGTCCAGGAGGATGTGGTTTTGATAGGAGCTCATGGAGTGATTCCCTAGCTTTTCTTCTCAGGAAAGAAGCTTGGAAAGACAGTGCTCGCTACAGCAAGTAAAGAAGGATCCTGAATAGCCTGTGTGGGTGGTTTTCATGGTGCAGGTGCCAATGGATGCCCGTCACTGCCTGCCTGGATTTCAGACATACAGGACCCCTTTGGAACTCAAGTTGTGGTCATGTTTCAGGGTTCAGGCACCACCTCTAACCTTAGGTTGTCCTTTGGGGAAACCATGATTGTGGTTTTTCAGATTTTATCCTATAATAGTGTTTGTGTGTGTCGGAGGAGCTGCTAATAGTGGGGTTCGAACCCTAATCACTCTAACCACATGCTCGCAGAGAAACCCATTCATCTTCTTTCAACAGAATATCTGCTCCTTTCCAACCTCACAAGTGCGAGCTGCTCTTGAGTTCCTGCCGTGAACTCTCTCCCCATCAATGCTTCTGCACAATTGGTTTAGATGTCTAACGTGTTATAGAACTGGTCCAAGGATGTCCGTCTGACAAATGGGATGTGCTGAGCTGGAGCTGTCTTTGCCATCGATGAGCCACAAATGCTTGCGTCTGTTGCTATGGATGGTGATAATGATGGTGATGATGAAACACAGTTATTGCTCTTCAGGCTGGAAAGAAGTTCACAAGCGAATGGACCCTGGAATCTGATGGAGGTCCAGGACACTTCACTGGACTAACCCTGCCTTTACCTTGTACCTCTGGACCCTGAGTTCAGAAGGGAAAACAGTCTCACTAATTAATCCCAAGAAGGTCCCTCTACTGTGTGGTTTGTTTAGTAAAAGTGTATCATCTGGGAACAGCAAATTGCTCCCAGTTTTTTGTTTTTTTTTTAAATTCTTATGAGGGTAAACATTTGAGGAACTTTTCATTAGAGCACAGAAGTCTCTGCAGATGGCTAGAAGTGGCTGAGGGGTGAGGTCTGCCCCATGAGCCTGCCAGCTGCCCTGATACTTGCTCATCAAGTGCATATGCTCATGGCAGTCACCAAACAGCTGAGACTCAAGAGTGTTTGTATCTTGTGAGGCACTACTACTACCCCTCTCAAGCATTTTTTAATGTTTATTTTTTTAAAAATATTTATTTGGTTCTGCTGGATCTTAGTTGCAGCAAGCACTCTCCTCTTACTGCAGCATATGAAATCTAGTTCCCTGACCAGAGATGGAACCCAGGCGCCCTGCATTGCGAGCACAGAGTCTTAGCCACTGGACCACCAGGGAAGTCCCTTAACGTTTATTTTAAACCAAACCCCAGAACTAATTTGGTTGCGAGCTTACTCCTTGGGCTTTGAGGACATGGAAGCATCTCCTTCGTCATTCCCATTGTGGCTGAGTCAGCCTGTCCAAGAGCATCGGTGCTCACCCCTCTCGGCTCTTACTTCCGGCCGTATTTCCAGGACTGCCCAGCTCTGTCTTCCTTCAAGACAATACGTGCAAGTCAATAGCGCTGTGATATATGAGTAACAGAGCTCTGAGATCTCTGCCCCTTCATGCTCACGCACCTCCCACAACTCCCATCTTCTCCCATCAGGTCCATATCATGGGATGAGAGCCACCTGGCTTTCTGCAAAAAGACTACCCCTAATTCCTGAGCATTCCATGAAGGTCATTTCTTACAGTGTATATCTGATGCACTGGGGGCATGGACCTTTACGTAGGAAGCATGGTTTGGCTTTAGTTGTTTGCCTGTTGATTTTACCTCCAGGCAAGCCTGCAAATCACCTAGATACTTGCTTCTGGCATATTACATGAGTGTGTGAGTAGATTTCCATTCCTTAGGGCTCATTAACATTATTTGAAAATGAAGTATTCCTCTGTCAGAATATCTATTTGATTAGAACTTCCTAGAAGTGTAAGTTGGCTATGGCTGTACACTTACCTGGCTTTCAATGAATCTGATTTTTGGAATTTCTGAATATCAGCATAGTATTCTGGGAAGGAACTGAATTGTTAATCAGTAGAACTAGGTTTTAGTTCAGATTCTAGCTAGGCTAGAATCCTTTAGTTAGGCTCCTTTTCTGTTTCCTATGTATGAGGTGTCATGATGGAAGATTGCTATTTTTTTTCCTCTCTTTGAAATAATCAAGTATTTTGGGATTTTAAAAAGATTTCTACAAGAAACATTTTTGGAAAGTTGCTTTTTTTATATATATAAATGACAATTGAAGGTATGACTCTGGGCAATTTTATAGCCAGTGCATTGTCTTTGTTCCCAGAATGGCTTATAGGAAGGGAAAACATACCATCAGAGCTGCCAGTTTTGCAGACTTTTGAAGTGGTTCCTCAAGGAGAATTTGAGGGATGGACATCATAGCAGTTGGAAGGGAATGTTTTCTAATAAAAGACAGTGGCTTTTTCTGGGACGAGCAATGATGTTAGCCCCAAGCTGTTGTTCAGTTTTGTTTTCTATATGACACAAGAAAAACAAGGGGGAAATAAACTGCCAGATATCTTAAAGTCTGCAGAAGGAAACTATATTAGGACTAGACAAAACTCTCAGAGTTCCCACTAAGTGTGTGTGTGTTCGTGCATGCGTAAGTACCTGTGCACGTGTGTGGTGTTTACTGTAATTACTTAATTCTTCAAAACAGATGACATCTGTTATTCCCAAGATTCATCTTTAAAATAGCAGGAAATAATAATGAAAAGAAGGTCTCCAGATAAGGTTTTTAATGATCACATCACATCCTCCTGAACAAGTATTCTCCTCAGGAGAAAACATTGGTGTGGATCTCATTTGAAATATTTGTGTGTCATGGGCTCAATTCTTCATTCGCCATGCTCCCTACACCTTTCTTCTCACACCCTAGACCTTCTGTTTCATTTTCAAATTCTCTGAGAGGAGCAGGAGGATGTAAAGGCAGCAGGCCCAGCTCGGACCAAGCTTCTTTCGGTTGTGGAGTTGAAGAGAGGGCCAGGTGGGGTCACACCTCTCGTGCTCTGTCAAGGGAAGGGAGAGCACTGGCTCACGTGTGGCGCGGGGGGGGGGGGTCCGTTGTGTTCCCTGGGGAGGATGGAGGAGACAGCGAAAGAGAGTGCAATCAGTGATCCAACCTATCACCAGTCCCAGCTATTGCCACGTCTTTCCCTTCACTCACACCCACAGTTCTCATCTGTACTGGACCCCTCGGAAAGGGAGGCAGACAGGAACTGAAACGTACGGCAATAGACGTCATCTGTTAAATACAGAATCTTTTCTCTAAATGCCCATGTTATGTTTAAAACATGAGAATTATGGAAATGAAAAGATGAAATAGAGAAGAAATCCAAAAGGCTAAAGTTATCCTTTCTGTACATGGGAAGAAGTCTACCTGTACAGATGGCAGGCGTGTTCCGTGCTGCTGACGGGAATCCTGGGGAGCGGAGGTGAGGCCCCGCCTCCCGGCTCCCCCAGCACAGTGAGCTCGGCTCCTCCACAGGCTCTTGATGACATACAATCAGGGTTTGCATATTTAAAGTGGCATGCGGACTGCTTGTCAATTTCCCCTCACTTTTTTGAGGAATGGGTATAGGTGGAGTAAATAGAATATGACACAGGCAGACAAAAGATGCCTTCTGGTCCAGACACAGCCTCTGGTTTGCTGTGGGATGCACAGCGGGTCATCGTACCTTCCAGGGCCTTGATTTTCCAAACGGGAAAATGAACGTTGGCCGAGCTGCTGTCAGGAGTCATCGCGAGGTCTGAAATCCTCAGCCTCCTTCTGTATCCTCACATGGCTCACATCTGTTTCCAGAATTAAGACAAGGCCACGTTTGAAGCCAAGACAGAGCCTTTGGACTGCCATCAGGCAGCCGTCAGCCTCGTGGTGCTGTATAGGAAACACCCCTTCACCACTCACTGGGGAAGGACCTCCTTCTTTTGGGATGATATGAGATGGGAAGAATGCCTGCCATTCTCATACTTTCAGTTGTGAGGCTACTTTCTGAAAGTCAGAAGACAAAACACAGAGGTGCTCTCAAGAGAAGAAACCCCAAAAAGGTACGAGTGTTCAAAATGCTCTAGAGAGTTTTGGGTGCTGTGTGAGCTATTTCAAACGTGCCAGTGAACTCCTTGTTTAAAAAAAACCCTACTGTGGGGCTTCCTGGTGTTCCAGGGATTAAGACTTCCCCTTCCAATGCAGGACATGTGGGTTCCATCCCTGGTCGGGGAGCCAGGATCCCACTTGCCTCATGACCAAAAAACCAAAACAGAAGCGATACTGTAACAAATTCAACGGAGACTTTAAAAATGGCCCACATCAAGGAAACCTTTAAAAAAGAAAGCCTGCTATCACCTTGGATTTAATTCTAAGTTGCTTAAATTTCTCAAATATACTTGAGAAGAGTTGTGTTCAACATGCTTTGACAGGTAACAAAGTAAACAATTAAAAAGAAAAGCAAAACCCGAGCCCCTTCTGGAATCACCCAGGGAGCTGTCCATAGGTTAGATCCAGTTCTTTAGGAATGGGGACGCAAAGGCACTGGGCTCTGACTGCTCCAGCTCTTTACTTCCAGACTTTCTGCTTCTCCTCAGTATAGGTCTGACCGCTGTAGGGAAAGGCAAACCTGCTTGTGTTGTTATTTGTAACAGGGAGTGATTTTGTGATTTTGGCTCTTCCGTTACACCTAACAGCTCATAGCCCACAGTGAGCCAAGAAATTAAATCGATGCTGTTTTGTTGTGGAGGTTGTTTTCTGTGAGGCCTAAGGTAGTCAGAACATTTTACTCAAAAAGAGCTTGCTTAATTCACCAAACACTTGCATGTTAGGGTTCCAAAATGTCAGTATAGTTCATTCCTCTCGTTGGCATTTCTTCCCCATGTTCTGGGTAGGGGATGCCTTCCTCCAAGGGTAAAACATCATCTACTAAGCATGCGATTGAGCCAATGTAAGCACAGCACGTGTGTGAGAGGGTCAGGCAAACCATTTGCCCAGCGCTGGCTCCGAACAAGGAAATCAATATTCCGTAGTGTAATTCACTAGTCAGAAGTAATCGCCCTCGATCACAGTGGCGCAAGGGCAGTAAATTCATTACAACCTGTTTGCTGCCACTTCTCTCACAAACCTCAACACCACTGTTTTACAAATACTTCAGACACCCTGGCCTCCTGATCATTTTTGCATTAATATATGTCTTTTTTCACAGCCACATATAGAATCATTTTTCCAAAACGTTGGCACACTCAGAGCATCTATATTAATGCCTCATCATTCCTTGTCTTCAAAAGTATAAAAGAATAATCAGTCAGGCAGAGTCCAGGGCATAGGATGATCTGAGCACCAGGACACTGGGGATCAGACTGGAATTTGTGAATAGAAGCTCGGTCTGTTTCCATTAACAGATACAGCAGTGTTGAGGTGCATCCCTGAACCTTTGATGAAAAAGTCTTTCCAACTAAATAACCCATCCCCCCTGGATCACCCACAACTCTTTTAGTAGCATTTTTCTATGTATTTCCCTCTATCGCCTGTTCTTTTCCCCATTTGCTTCTTCCGGTGCAGCCCACCTTTGCAGTAAAAACCTAAGAAGTAAGCTATCTGCTGCTGCTGCTGCTAAGTCACATCAGTCGTGTCCGACTCTGTGTGACCCCATAGACGGCAGCCCACCAGGCTCCTCCGTCCATGGGAGTTTCCAGGCAAGAGTACTGGAGTGGGTAGCCAGTGCCTTCTCTGTGCTATCTGAGGAGGATCAGTTTCAAAAATCAGAAAGTGCGCTGTCCACAGTGTTGTACTAAGACCCCTTTGTTTACACTAGGGGTTCAAAGAAAGAAATGTGATCAGTCTGGGCAACGCCCCCGGGAGAGTGCATTAGGTGTTCCTTGCCCTGACATACATACACATCAGCCCAGATCATTGCCAAGGGCTCCGCTGGCCTCTGAGGCTGTTCTGAGTGGTAAGTTGCACCAGTGCATCCCAGTCACTAGGTTAACAGGAAAGTTGTCTATGCTCAGGCTCTTTTATTCAGCCTCAGCCACCTAATGAATAACCCAGATTAGCCACATGAACAGAGCAAAGAACTCCAAGTTCCATCATTTCAAAAGTTCCTTGAGGAATGATGTCAGCAACATGGCGGATAAGACATATTTGTCTTATCTCCCCGTCTCCAGGACAACAGCTCAGCACCTATCCGTGGAAAAACCTTCCTGCATGAAGCTATATGCCCAGGGCCTTGGAGGGGACTTGCCCACTTATGCATTGCGTGTTAGGCACATAGATCTCAGTCCTGGCTGTGGGCCCAGCGGTGGTCTGTGAATTTGGCCCAGTCTCTCTCAGCTGAGGAAACTTGAGCTTTAGCATCATGAGAAAGCCAAAGGGAGGTGTCACAGCTAGACTTTGCAGAATCAAGAGAAGGCATATAAGCTGAGGAATTCTGCCCCAGGAGAGAGCAAAGAGCATGGGACAGTCATATCTGCAGAAGGTCTTAGCTTCAGTATGCATAGCAGGGCCAGGCATTTCTCTCCCAGAGTCACTCAGTAAAGACAGGAGGAAGTGACTGCCACTTTAAATGTGAAGTTAGCAATGCAAAGCTTCAAGGGTGTGAAAAATCAACACACATGACCCCCCTAAATGATCATGATAATGCTCCAGCGACCCACCACCAACACATGCAATCTGCAATCTTCCCAATAATTCAAATAACTGTTTTAAGGAAGCTGCTCACATTGGGTTTGGCGACAATTTTTTGGATATGACAGCAAAAACACAAGCAAGAAAAGCAAGTGTAAATAAGTGAGATGATGTTCCAAAGCTAAAAATCTGCAAAAAAAATTGTCGGCACTATATATAAAATAGATAACCAACGAAGACCTAGTGTATAGCACAGGAAATTATATTCAATACTTTATAATAATCTAGAAGGGAAATCTGAAAAGGAATATATATATGTATATATATATTTTTCATATACATACATATAACTGGATCACACTTGAAACTCACATGACATTTAATCAACTATGCTTCAACAGAAGAAAGAAAGAATCAACAAAATGAAAATGTAGCTTACAGAATAGGAGAAAACATTGCAAACCATGTATCTGATAAGGCTTTAAAATATATTAGGAATATATACAACTCAATCACAGACAAAAATTACCTGATTTTTTAAAATGAGAAGAGGGACCAAGTAGACATTTTTACAAAGAAGACATACAAATGGCCAACATGTACATGCAAATATGCTCAGTATAATTGATCATCTGGGAAATGCAAATGAAACCCACACTGAGAATCACCTCACACACGTTAGGATGGGTGTTATCAAAAGTGAAGAGAACAAGTGTGGGCAAGGATGTGGGGAGAGGAAACCCTTGTGATCTGTTGGGGGGAATATAAACTGGTACAGTCACAATGAAATAACAGCATGGGGGTTCCTCAAAAAATTGGAAATGTAACTACATACAGTCCTGCAGTAGCATTGTTGGCATACTTCCAGAGGAACGAAAGCAGGATGTTGAAGACACGTCCGTACCACTATGTCCATCACAGTGTTATTCACAATGGCCAAGACATGGAAACAACCGCAGTGTTCCGCTGTGGCTGAATGGATGAAAAATTATGTGATAATGCATATTGTATATATATCATATATGTGCTGTGCTTAGTCACTCAGTCATGTCTGACTCTCTGCGACCCCATGGATGGACTGTAGCCCACCAGGGCCCTCTGTCCATAGGAGTCTCCAGGCAAGAATACTGGAGTGGGTTGCCACGCCCTCCTCCAGAGGATCTTCCCAACCCAGGGATCAAACCCAGGTCTCCTGCATTGCAGGAGGATTCTTTACTGTCTGAGCCATCAGGGAAGTCCATATGCTATATATGCAATGTATAATATATAGTGTGTTTGTATAAATATGTGTGTATATATAATATATATTTATATACAATTCACCACTTGAAATAAGAAAATCCAGTCATCTGTGACACCATGATTGGACCTTGAGGGCATTGTGCTAAGCCAAGGGACTTCCCCTGTGGTCCAGTGGTTAAGACTCTGAGGTCCCAATGCAGGGACCCAGGTTCAGTCCCTGGTCAGGGAACTAGATCCCACATGCCACAGCTAACTGTTCGCATGCCACAACTAAAGATCCTACCTAAGACCCAGCACAGTCAAATTAAGTAAATAAATAAATATGTTAAGTGAAATAAGTCAGCAGAGAAAGACAAATACTGTACAATGGCACCTAAATGCGAAATCTAACAAAGCCTAACTCACACTAACGGAGAGTAAAACGGTGGCTTCCAGGTGCCGGTGGGCGAGATAAAGGGGGTGTTGGTCAAAGGGACAGGCTCCCAGTTTGGGGGAGGATGGATACACGAATGTATAGCTGAGTCCCTTAGCTGTTCACTTGGAACTATCACGACATTGTTAACCAGTTATATCCCAATACAGAATAAAAAGTTTTTAGTTTTTTTTTTTTTGAAGTACAAACCCCCAGAGATAATATAATCAGCAAGTTTGGGGAATTTAATGCACAGTGTGGTGACTGTAAGTAACAATACTGTCTTTTGTACTTGATTCTTCATCAGAGTCTTATACTTGAAAGTTGGAAATTGTGTGACATGACGGAGGTGCTAACTAACCTTATTGTGGTCCTCATTTGGTAATAGATAAGTGTAACCCATTATCACAGTGTAATCCCTAAATTTACACGTTGTTATTTGTCAATTATAGCTCAATAAAGCTGGGGACTGGGACTTCCCTGGTGGTCCAGCGGTTAGGATTTCACCTTCCCGTGCAGGGCATAAAGGTTTAATCCTTGGTCGGGGAGCTAAGGTCACATATGCCCTGTGGCCAGATAAACCAAAACGTAAACAGAAGCAATATTGTAACAAATCCAATAAAGACTTTTAAAAATGGTCCACATTTTTAAAAAAGGCTATCTTTGCCTTAGAGCAGAAATCAGCAAACAAACAAACAAAATTAAACTAAATTTAAAAAAATTAAAAACTGTGCGTGTTCCTTAAGGGAAGGAGAAGGTCATATTAAAGTCCAGATGCCCAGTCGCTCTGTGGTTCCCGGTGTGAGAGACAACCAGCGCAGGCTCAGTGAAAGTTTCCACTTTCACCCTTACATCACATGAGAACTTACCCTTCAGAACTTTAGGTCTCTGCAGAGAGTTGAAAGAGGAATTCAGCAGACGTTTGTTTTTCTTACAGAATCTAAGTTTATGTAACGACTTCTTTCAGTCCCATTGTTTTCCTTACATTTCTGAATCATGTTATCTTCTTTCTGGTGCACGTGTTCCTGAAAGTAAACAAACACCTCTCTAGAAATCAATGCACTGCCTCAGTGAAAAGCAGTTACATTGGAACTGGGTAAGAAACCCATGTATACACTGCCTCATTGTTTATTCAGGACCTAATATGTTCCTGTGGAGAAGGCAATGGCGCCCCACTCCAGTACTCTTGCCTGGAAAATCCCATGGACAGAGGAGCCTGGTGGGCTGCAGTCCATGGGGTCGATAGAGTCGGACACAACTGAGTGACGTCACTTTCACTTTTCACTTTTCACTTTCATGCATTGGAGAAGGAAATGGCAACCCACTCCAGTGTTCTTGCCTGGAGAATCCCAGGGAGGGGAAGCCTGGTGGGCTGCCGTCTATGGGGTCGCACAGAGTCAGACACAACTAAAGCGACTCGGCAGCAGAGGCAGCAATATGTTCCTGACACTGTGCTAGGTGTTGGGGATGCAATGAAGTGCAGCTGAAGCCATTCCTGCTCTGGAGATGTTTCCAGTCTGGTGGGTGAGAGAGTCAATAATAACGTTATTATACACATACACATACACATACACACACAGCACCCAGCATTTCACAACCCATGGTAGCTTTCAATTCACTTTATTTCGTGGATTCGGACAACCCACCTTTGGGGCACTTCTCTGACTCTGATTTTCAGATCCCTGTGTTCAGGCATAAGGAGGCACAGGGTCACTAGAGGTGAAGCCAGGATGGTAACCCAGGGGCCTGACACTGGAATCTGCACCTTCCGTCTCTGAGCTGTCCGAGCTTCCACGAATACCGCTTGAATTCAGTGCTGAGATTCATGTTGAACTTTTTGAAGATGTGGCATGCACTGAGTGGCATGTCATAGTTTAGCTGGCATCTTTTCCTTTCTTGTGGTACATAAACTGACAAATGAGCGGATGGGCACAGGAGGAGCAGCGTCTCTGCTCTAGTCCTTGCCCCCAGGAGAGCAGCACACACACGTAGCACGCTGAGTACTGAGGTCTGTACAGCTGTTTTTATTACCATCATTTGGACTTCCCAGGTGGCATTAGTGGTAAAGAACCCGCCTGCCGATGCAGGAGATGTGAGAGACACAGGTTTGATGCCTGGGTCTGGAAGATCCCCTGGAGGAGGGCATGGCAACTCACTCCAGTATTCTTGCTTGGAGAATCCCATGGACAGATGGAGCCGGGTGGGGTACAGACCATGGAGTTGCAAAAATTTGGATACAATTTGGCATGAAAGCACTCACATAATTAATTATACATTAATTTATTTAACAAAAAAGAACTTAAGGGCAAGTTATATTAGAGTACCCCTCTAGGTTTAACATTTCTTGATGACTATGAAGAATTTTTATACTCAAATATTTCTTCCAAAATGCTATCGTGAGATTTTTTTTAAGGCATTAAACTGATGCCATTTCCCATCTTTCTAGATGGTTTGATCTAGATGGCCTTAATTTAAGCCACCATGATTATTATTCTCCATGAGTCACACCTCTAAACACAGCCTGATGTTTTCTTGTGTGAAAACGAAATCCCCACCAGGTACAGGTAACGCTCTCGTTTCTATTTGTTGGTATGTATTTTATTCATTATTTTAAGTGGCTGATTTGGACTGGACATTTGGGGGTTTGCAGCATACTGGGAATAACTGGCTGGAAAATCCTGCACTAGTCATAGTATTGAAAATAAAAATCATTTATTCTTTGCAGTTTACAAAGTCCTTTCACATACTCTATCTTATCAAATCTTATTTAAAGCTCTCCATCACTATGGAAGGGAGACCAGCCTTTCACACGCTGCACATTCTTCATTGCTTGCGTCTCTCTCAGACCACCCTTTGGACTCTGAAATGCCTACTTTGGACCCAAAGACGTGAATTAGCCAAGGAGATATCAAGGGTCTCAACAAATGGGGAATTGCCTTCTTAGGTGGGAATGAGCCCTTGATCACAGATAACAACCACTAACACGTGTTCCATGACCCTACCTACAAATACCAGTTCAGTTCAGTTACTCAGTCGTGTCTGACTCTTCATGACCCCATGGACTGCAGCATGCCAGGCCTCCCTGTCCATCGCCAACTCCCAGAGTTTACTCAAACTGATGTCCATTGAGTCAGTTATGCCATCTAACCATCTCATCCTCTGTCGTCCCCTTCTCCTCCCACCCTCAATCTTTCCCAGCATCAGGCTCTTTTCAAATGAGCCAGCTCTTTGCATCAGGTGGACAAAGTATTGTAGTTTCAGCTTCAACATCAGTTTCCTTTAGGATGGACTGGTTGGATCTCCTTGCAGTCCAAGGGACTCTCAAGAGTCTTCTCCAACACCACAGTTAGAGAGCATCAATTCTTTGGCTCTCAGCTTTCTTTATAGTTCAACTCTCACATCCATACATGACTACTGCAAAAACCATAGCCTTGACTAGACTGACCTTTGTTGTCAAAGTAATATCTCTGCTTTTTAGTATGTTGTCTAGGTTGGTCATAATTTTTCTTCCAAGGGGTAAGCATCTTTTAATTTCATGGCTTTAGTCACCGTCTGCAGTGATTTTGGAGCCCCCCCAAATAAAGTCTGCCACTGTTTCCACTGTTTCCCCATCTATTTGCCATGAATTGATGGGACCAGATGCCATGATCTTTGTTTTCTGAATGCTGAGCTTTAAGCCAACTTTTTCACTCTCCTCTTTCACTTTCATCGAGAAGCTCTTTAGTTCTTCTTCACTTTCTGCCATAAGGGTGGTGTCATCTGCATATCTGAGGTTATTGATATTTCTCCCAGCAATCTTGATTTCAGCTTGTGTTTCTTCCAGTCCAGCGTTTCTCATGATGTACTCTGCATATAAATTAAATAAACAGGGTGACAATATACAGCATTGACGTACTCTTTTCCTATTTGGAACCAGTCTGTTGTTCCATGTCCAGTTCTAACTGTTGCTTCCTGACGAACCAGGGGCTTAGAGAAGATCCACAGGGCAGAGCTTGAGTGGCAGGGACCCCTGAGCCAGGGACATCTGTGACAAGCTCTCTCTATGTACCCCCGGATGTCACGCACAGACACACACGTGTTCTCTGTGTGCTAGGACACACTGAGGTTGGGAACATTGTATACTTCAGAGCAGATTAGATCTTCCATCTGGGCCCTAGAAATCCAGGCCCACTTCCCTGACCAAGTCTGTGGTTTCCTCGCCTCTATGCAAGAAATGCACAATCGAGCTGTGGACGGAGCACGCTGCCTGCATGGCTTCCGCTGGGCCCTGTGTTTTTCTGCAACAGAGATGCTAAAACAATCTCACCATTCAAGTCCATGTGTGGCCCTGTTCTTGGAGATTCCAGGCCAACCCAGGTGCAGTAAAAAGCTTCAGGCTTTGGAAAATTCCTTTAAATAACCTCAGGATCTCTGGGAACTAAAGCTCAGAGCAAGATGATACTGCCAATCCTTACTCTTCCCGCTCACCATCTTCCAGGGACCCGAGAGGACTTTCTCAGACATCCCCCTCTGCTAAGATGAGAACTAGTGCGGGTGTGGCTAGAACACATCCTCTGTGGTGAAGCAGGCTCTGCTGATCCAGAGCAGGTGTCTAAGCCCCATGGATATGATGTGGGGACCAGCCCTTTATGTTAAACAGGATTAGCAGCCCAGCCATTAACAGAACTATAATGCCAGAGGCTCTAAGACCCTCCAGGAGCCCAGGACCTCTGGGAGATTTTACCTTCCATTCCATTTAAATCCAAGAGGCTTTAACCCCGCCGGCAGCTCGGGAGTTACTGCGGAGGCTTAGGGAGAAGCTGTTATGAAAAGCCAAGGTTGTTGCTAAGCAAAGGGAGTCTGGTGGAGGCAACTGACGGAGTCAAAGCAACACCTGGTTAAACTGAAATTGACAGGAGAGCTCCTCTCTGCTCTGAGCTGCTTTTGTGAGGGTTAGAGTTCCATCCGCCTAATACTAAAAAGGCAGTAAGCACAGAGAAGCTTGGTTCCTCTAGACACGTGTGTCCCCTACAGCATGGACACGGTGAGATATATGACAAACTGGGGGGTCATCCTGGGGAGTCAGGGTGTGGGAGGCCCCCAGCCCACGCTCACCATTCCAGGCTATCCTGGGTTGAGCAGAGGTGGGCTGCACAGAGAGGGCAGACCCTGTACTATAACATCCTCCGCCAGCCTCATCTGGAGAAAGGAAAGTGCAGGACAAATGGCTTCTACCTGGTCGCTGAGAGGGCAGGGCCTCAGGCATCTAGGGTGGAGGTGGTTTTGCATCTGGGAGCCTGGACCAGTTGGTCAGCAGGCCTTGCTTTCCCCTCGGAGCCGCAGTGCAGTCTCAGGAGATCTGGGAGTCTGCTCACGGTCCAGATCTCAAGGTAGTCTCCTCATTACAGCACTGATACACAGCAGAGATTTATTTTAAAGATAATGTAGTTCAAAAGGACACATGTACCCCAATGCTCATTGCACCACTACTCACAATAGCCAAGTCATGGAAGCAACCTAGATGTTTGCATCAATGGTCCATCGATGTCTATCAATGAATATAGAAGATGTGGTACATATACACAATGGAATACCACTCAGGCATAAAAATAACAAAATAATGTCATTTGCTGCAACATGGATGGGCCTACAGATTAGGTGAAGTAGGTCAGACAGAGAAAGACAAATAACATATGATATTGCTTATATGTGAAATCTAAAAATATGCAAATGAGCTTACTTACAAAGCAAAAACAGAGTCACAGACTTAGAGAAGAAACTTACAGTTACTAGGGAAGAACAGCAAGGGGTGAGGGATAATTGGGGAGTTTGGGATGGACACATATGCACTACTATATAGTAAGGCAGATAACCAGCAGGGACCTACTGTATAGCACAGGGAAGCTGTATAGATGCACGTGTGTGTAAAACTGCATCACTTAGCTGTGCACCTGAAATTCACACTACATTGTAATCAACTCTACTCCCATGTTAAATACAGATGAAAAAGAATAAAAGATAGCAGAGTGTCAGGATAGCCCAAATGGTGTTGCACAGATTCTAAGGAGGGCGGGTATTTAAAGGAGACTGGGACTGTAGTGGAGAGATGGTGGTTGGAAGGGCCCGGGCATTCCATTGAGTCAAGGCAGGACAACAAGAATATAAGGCCTTCCAGCAGGGAACCCACACGTGGGAAACTCCAAGGTGAAAATGAACAGCAGAGTTAGATCTTTTTGGAGTGAGAAGAGACAAGAGATGGCTGAGACCTGAGCATTTCTCAATTTTTTCCTTCTCCGAATGCGCTTCCGCAAAGGCGACAGAGAGAGGACGAGGACACAGAGATGAATGCACTCAGCTTACTGCTGCGAAACTTTGACTGCAAACACAGCTGTGACCTCTGCCCTGGAGCTGGGCCAGCTGTCCTGTGGGTCATGGTCCAATTGGCTGCTGCTTAAAGGCTCACTACCCTGACTGCTGGAAAAGCTAGTTCCTGCTTTCTTCCTTTGGCAGAACTTGCCTCTCTTCTCCTGATTAGAGTAGTAAGTTCTAATGGAATGAAAATATAATGGAAACTAACACAAAATAGGAAAGAGAGTGTGCCATTCTAAGACATTGTGCTTTAATCAGACCCTGGTGCCCCAGGAAACAAATCCATTCTATCTGCTATTCAGGGACAAGAAGAGCCTCCAGTCAACAGGACCCGGCCTGGGCCACCGTGCTCTGCCAGGCCTTGGGTGCCTAGCTTGAGTATCTTCTTTCTGTCCCTCTGAACCAAGCTCCTTCCTTCTCTCCCATGCTCTGCACCCAGAAGGCTGGCCTTGACTGCTGGCCTTAGTGATGAGCCCTGCTGCCCAGTTCTAGGCTAGAGGTGGCTCCTGGGGCCACCTGGAGGAATCCAGAAGGGAGAGGAGGGAGTGGTTGGGGTTTTCATTCCTGGGCCCCTTCCCACTGGCTGCGGTTGGCACAGACTAAGTGCCTCCATGAATTCAGGCCTCAGCTCCCACCTGGCAGCTGTCTCCATGGTGACAGATCTACCCAAATTCTCATAAGCACTCCACGCCCTTGACCTTTCAGGCTGAAGGATTGCCGGAGCTTCCCACTGTCCCTGGGGCTGTGATGTCTCTCCATCCCCTAAGGCTTTTCCTTAATGCCAAACATGTGACTCTATCTGAGTCCTTATTTAATCTCTCTTCAGCCTCCCCCTTTTGGACTTGTTTCCTGCTTCTTCCAAAACTCCTGGATGATCCAGACACCCCAGCCTGACTGTGGAGGGTCCCAGGAAGCTCCACGTAGAGTGGCTGGGGTGCCCAAGCGCAGCAGAGGCATTCAGGGGCCATGTGGCATCCAGCACAGAAGTGCTTCCACATTTCAGCAGCCGCAGTCATCACACAGGTGCGTGCTGGCTGCCATCAGCCCCGTCCTGAGCATTAACTGCACTTGTCTCATTTTTCACATAAAGAAACCAAGACTCAGGAAGGCTCAGGAAGGTCAAATGAAATGGCCCATTATAATTTTCCTGTCTGCGAGGGTTTGGGGCTACAGCTCACGAATCCTTTCAGGATGGTGAATGCCACATTCTATATATAAAATCATGACATATAAAGGAAACATGTAAGAAATTCTTTCTAAAGGGTCAGAACCCTGAGTGCATTTATGTCCTTTACCTGTGATTTTTTTTTTTTTTTTTTTTTTATCACCAACTCAATGAATTTAGTTTCTCTGCTCCCTGGGAAGAGACTGTATGATAACAGAGACCTTACCTAATTCTTTGTTTTGGTACAATGTCTAACATGTTTTGGGCATTTAATGAATGTCTATTAATAGCATCTATCCACAGGAGCTCAGTGCTCAATGTGGTCACTTGCTGCTTCATATGTGGACATATAATACAAAATAAGAGGTTCACTTTCTTCCAGGTGAAATCATGGGTCAGTCTTCAAGAGGACTCTCGGAGGCTGTCGCCCAGCTCTCCACGCTGGGCAGTAGTGGGCTCCAGCTGTGACCATCCGGGTGGTGTTGCTCACAGACACCCCTGCATAGGTGCCTAGCGGGCCCTTCCCAGGGGCTACCAGGCTGGCAGCACCACCTCCTGTCCAGTCTAACCCCTTACCCTTTCTGTGCACAGAGTGGGCAGAGAGAACCAGTCACAGCCGGGCAGGAGGAAGTGGGTGGGAAATGGAAACATACTCAGTAGAGAATAACAGCCAAGGGCTGGGAGGCTGAGCGCTCACTCCTCTCGAGTCGAAAGCAGAAGGATGCGACCTTTTGAGGGCGGTCCTGTGTGCCTTCCTCCCCAACACAGGAACAGACGCTGAACCTCTGTCGTGTTTCAGGCAGTGTATTAGGTGCTAAGGATGCAGGAATACGTATAAACATAAAAAGACAACATAGAGATGAATTCCAACCATGAGGAGACTTCTGTTTAAAAAGGATGAAAACTGGGACTTCTCTGGCAGTCCAGTGGTTAAGACTCCAGCCTTCCACTGCAGGGGGCCCAGGTTGTATCCCTGGTCAGGGAAATCCCCGCATGACACACCGCATGGCTTAAAAAAAAAAAAGAAAAATGAAAACTAAAAAACAGTCCCGGGGGTGGAGGGGCCGGCGGCGGTGGGGAAAAAAAAAAAAAAAAAAAAAGAAAACAGTCCCATGATTGGTGGCTAATTCCTTCCTATATTCTGAGAGCACCTACTTATTTCAGGAGCCTGGGATACGAACAAGAGAGCTTTG
>NW_011494777.1:3995485-4022427 GCF_000754665.1 Bison bison bison | reverse complement strand
CTCTTGTTCGTATCCCAGGCTCCTGAAAACAGTCCCATGATTGGTGGCTAATTCCTTCCTATATTCTGAGAGCACCTACTTATTTCAGGAGCCTGGGATACGAACAAGAGAGCTTTGGAGGCTTGCTTTCTGGCAGTGAACTAGAGTTAACCATTAGCTCTAAAAAAAAAAATCAGATGGTTATTTAAATACCCTAGTACCCAAGGCATCAGGTTCTGATAAGCTTAGATGAGTCACTATAGAGAGAGCGCTTTGAAGAGTGCCTGTGTAGAGAGGAAGCGATACATGAGGGTCACAAGGAGAGGTACAGAGTGAAATGAGAGAAACCGGGGGCCTAACCTGCTCCTGGGGATCAGAAAAGGCCTCTTAGAGGAAATGTCCTGTAAACGTGGGTCGGGGTTAGGCTGGGAGAGTGCCCCCAGGCAGAGAAATCGGCACCGAGCAGACACTGGAGCAAAGAGCTCGGGACAGGCCGGTTGGGACGCAGGTGAGAAGAAGGGGGTGATGAGGGAGGAAGCTGCCTCCACCCTCAGGGAGCAGACCAAGCACAGCCCTGCCAGCTGGGCGGGTGGTGGGCTAGCGTCCAGTCCAAACAGCAGGGTCCAGCCAGTCTCCCTGGAGCGCTCCCTTCCCTCTGCCTCCTCTGTGTCCAACTCACGGAGAACGAGGTCCCAGAGGCCCAGAGAATTGAAAGACCTCACAGTGGAGAATCCAGGACTGTCATTTCTGTGATGCTGGATGGGAGGGATTCATACTGTGGGGACTGGCATGATCTCTCAGGGACTCGCCCAAGCACTTCTTAGGTGTCTAAGGGAGACCACCCAATATTTTTCAGGGTACATTTTTGAATTGATCCCAAGTAGCTGACACTACCTCAACCAAGAAGGAAAAAATGAACATGTACATTTCATTTCAATGGTAGACCTCTTCCAAAAGCTTTTAGGATAATCCTGATCCAGGAAACTCGTTTCAGGAGACTGCACTAGGTAAGGACCTGCACGTTTAGCCCTGGTGGAGTAACAGATTTATTCTCCCACCTTATGATCTGGGCCACAAACTGAATACAGGAGCCCAGATTTCACTCCCTGCACGACAAAACCAAGGCAGCAGGGAACAGCCGTCCTTAGAGAAAGGAAACAAAAGAATTCAGTCAACAATCGCCCCAGATCTCTGCTCAGAAAGAGTTCCCAGGCTTCAGTACAGGGAGCAGAGACCAGCATGGGGCTGGCAGTCTCCTGACTCAGCTGGAATTCACAGGCAGAGCATGGAGAGAAGAAAGCAGCCCAGGCCCCCTGAGGGGTCTTCAACTGAGCAGGTATGTGCCTGGCACACCCAGAGCCCCAGAAAAGCCTCTGGCATGGATTAGGCAGAGGAAATGACCACACAGCGCCCAGGGATGGGGAGCCTCCAGGCCTACCGGACAGCGTAGAAAATCCTCCTAACACAGAGCTGCCTTGAAAAAATAAGTGTCTGTTGCTTAACACTCAAAGCATGTACATCCTGCTTCTGGATCCACCAATGTGGGTGCTCCTGGTCCAGTTCAGAGGCAGGCAGCGTCCACAGCAGTCCTGAACCCAGAAGGAGGCTGCCTTGGCCATGTTTGCCGTTGGTGTCCAGAGCTGCCCTGGACATGGACGTCCCTTTGAGCTCAGAGAGGACAGACACTGGGGGCCACGCCTTTCCACCACGTTGTCCTGGAAGTCACACATCACATCTGCTCTCATCGTTGCGAGGAAGTTGTCATGTGGGCCACTCAACAACAGGGATGACTGCTTGAAAGAAGTCTCTTCTCGTCTTCAAGGAGTCTTGCCTCCTAGACGCAGAGCAAAGTCACAGGGGTGTGAGTTGTTTCAGTGACAGTCCAGAGAGAAGTCTGAAGGGTAACTGGCGGGAATTGATATGCTTGTTATCTAAAGCTCAAATCCCGCTGTGTGCTTGCTAAGTCGCTTCAGTCATGTCCTACTCTTTGTGACCTTATGGACTGTAGCCCACCAGGCTCCTCTGTCCCTGAGGTTCTCCAGGCAAGAATACTGAAGCAGGTTGCCATTTCCTCCTCCAGGGGATCTTTCCTACCCAGAGATTGAACCCGTGGCTCCTGCAGCTCCTACATTGGCAGGCAGATTCTTAACCACTGAGCCACCTGGGAAGCTCCCAAATCACCAAAATCAAAAGCTCAAATCAGGACTCTGTAAAAGGACCTCCCACAAAAAGTGTATCACCTCCCTGGCTGAGCGCCCAGTATCCCATGAAAAACTACCGTCTTTGTCATCATATGTAAATCAGGCTCCCGAACTCTGATGAGCTGCTGAGGAGGGTTAACATCTCAGGTACAGATTTGCTCTTGAGGTGGTCATTATCACTCCATCACTGACCAGTCCTGGAGGAAGTTAAGTGACAAACTCGATTTAAGCAAAGTCCTCAAAATTAAAGAAGCAGCGTTTTCCTCTTCCGCCCCTATTCAGGGATGATGCGTCCATGTCTTCAGCACTGAAGAGTCACAGTTTGGGGAAAATGAGTGTCTACCCCTTCTCTGACCCTTCCCCTCCTTGCCTGCATGCTTCTATCTGGCTGCAGCCTTTTGGGGGTGTCAGGGGGTCAGAATGCCAGGGGTCCTCCTGATAACACATAAACCATGTCAAGACAGCTTCCCTGCTAGGGTCGCCTCTCTAGAACTTTTCCAGGCTATGGATCAAAATCATAGAAATGGTAAAAGAAAAAGCATTTTCAGCTTCACAAACATTTTCCCCAATAGTCTTTAATTCTACTCAAGTAGGTCAAAGTCTGGTTTCAGCCATTAAAAGACAAAAGGCTAAAATAATAGTCTTTTATGTCTAGAGTGAGCGTGAGTGTGAACCCTGATCCTGGCTCACCCCATGTGGGCTGCACAGAAAAAGGGCTTCCCTTGCCCCCTTCCCAGCCCCCAGTGTTTATTTGCATGATAGAAAAACTGGCCCTGAATATTCGGTGACAATCTAGATGGGAAAAGAATTTTTAAAAGAATAGATATGTGTATATGTCTATCTGAATCACTTTGCTATGTTTCTGAAACTAACACGACATTGTAAATCAACTATACTCCAATATAAAATAAAAATTAAAAAAAAAAAAAACACAACCAAATAGGCCCCCAGAAGAACTTTGTGTCCTCAGTCCTGGGCAGCAGGCAGCACACAGGGCAGGGGGCTCTGACCTGTGGGTGAAACATCGCATTCGTCCTGGAACAGGAAGATGCCATGGGTTCTCGGGGATTTGTCCCTGCCCAGAGAGTCAATGTTTGAAACAGAACTTGGCTCTCTCACAGTGGGTGGCCGAGGTGCTGTGCGGTGCCCAGCAGGCAGCCTTGGTGAGAGATGTGAGCAGAGAGAGAAAAGTGAGCCTCCCAGGAGAGCTGGGTGGTGGAGAGGGTGAGGGAGGTGGGAGTGAGGTCCGGCAGTCACTCAGGGGTGGACGGGCCAGCAGAGTTCCTGCTGCAGAGTTCACAGCAAGTGAGGGTAAAGCCTGCATCAGCTGGGTTACGCTGTTGGTGATCTCAGGCAGGACTTGGAGGAGCCTGGTACAGCGTCCATTGGCATCCCCAATGACTGCTGTTTTTAGACTAGAGTCAGAAATACACCTTGGCCACAACCACCACACTGCCCAGAGGCTGGACAGAGTGCAGGTAAGCAGCCAGGTCTTGGGGTCTCACACGACAGGAGAAGACCTGTGGTTGGGTCCACTTTGATGATGGAATCAGTGCCCCGAGGAGAGGCGTCCTGTTAGGAACGGGATACCTCAAATAGGGAACAGAACCTAAGTGAATTTTTATGAACTCTCTAAAGCAGTAACATATTTGAAAATGTCTCGAAAGCATCCAGGGAGGAGAATCCTTGGAGGTGTGTGTAAGCATTGTCTGTGCACACCTCATTTCTAAAACCACAGATGACAGAACTCTACCCAGAAGGGAGTCTTCTGAGGAAGACTATGCCTCGCGAGCCTGCATCACTGGGCACCTGGCACAATATGAAAGTCATGGTGATTGTTCACAATATTATCCCTCTCAGACAGGGCCTCAGGAAGTGTGTCTCTCCAGGAGGCTGGTGTTTGGGGAGGTTTCCGTGGAGGCTGTGTCTGTGAGGTGGACTCAGGATTTAAGCGAATCTGCAGAATCAAAACACAATAAGGTGACTCTGCAGAATCAAAACACTAGTCAAAAATGGCCATCATCAAAAAATCCACAAACCATAAACGCTGGAGAGGGTGTGGGGGAAGGGGAACCCTCCTGCACTGTTGTAGGGAATGTAAACTGGTACAGCCACTAGGGAAATAGTATGGAGCATACTTTAAAAAACTAAAAATAGAGCTTCTGTATGATCCAGCAATCCCAGTTCTGGGCATATATCTGGAGAAAATTATAATTGGAAAATATACACGGACACCTTTGTTCATAGCAGGGCTATTTATAATAGACTGGACATGGAAATCATCTAAATGTCCATTGGCAGATGAATGGATAAAGATGTGGTACATATCATGGAATATTACTCAGCCCTAAAAAAGAATGAAACAATTCCATTTGCAGTAACATGGATGGACCTGGAGATTATCATATGAAGTGAAGTAAGTCAGACAGAGACAGACAAATACCAAACAATACCACTTACATTCGGAGTCTAAAATAAGTGAACCTATCTACACAGCAGAAACGGACTCAGACATGAAGAATAGATTGTTGGTTGCCAAGGGGCAGAGAGGGGTTGGGGAGGGACGGACTGAGAGTTTGGGGTTAACAAATGCAAACTATTATGTGTATGGGCTAGATGGACAAGATCCTACTTTATAGCACACGGAACTATATTCAATGTTCTGTGATAAACCATAATGCAAAATAACCTACAAAATTATACATGTGTATAACTGAATCACTTTACTGTAAAGTAGAAATTAACACAGCATCGTGAATCAATTACACTTCAACTTAAAAAATAGGAGTGTCTGCAGGAGCGTTCAGGATGAGGTACCTCACCAGGAAGTGGTTCAGACATGCTGAGAACCCATCATATCCAGGTGAACACCAATCACGCAGAGCCCACACTAACGGAGGCGGGTGACAGCTAGGCTGCTCCTTCCCCGGGGACCCTGTGTGGCCTGGAGCAGAGGTAAGAGAAAGGGAAGAGCTCTCCACTAGGGGACGTGTCTGGAGTTCCTCTTCTGCATTGCATGCAAGTGGCTCCCAACAGTCTGTACTAATTAGCCCTGTCACAGTTGGTTTTGAGGCATGTCACAAGCAATTTGTGGATAATAATAAAGGAGCAAATTTTTCCAATGATTCCTTTCTTTATAAATTAGATTAATGTGTTAAGACTTCTTTGGTTGTAATCGAGAGAGAGCCAAATTGAATTAGTTTGGGCAAGAAGAACTTATTACAAGCTCTGTGTCGCGCCAAGAGCAAGGCTGCAGCTGACTGTGACCAGGGACTCCGTGTCCTCAGGGTGCTCCTCTCACCTTGCACACCTACTTTTCTCTGCACAATGGATTTATTTTCCCAGCAGTACAAGCGTCTCAACACGGCAAGAGGTGCAGTGTAAACAGTTCACAAGCCTCACATTGCACATGTTACCAGTCCAGCATCCTAAATCTCTGTTCCAAGTTTCTGTTGAAACATCTCTAAGGGTTGAAGCCAACTCACTGGAAAAGCCCCTGATGCTGGGAAAGATTGAGGACAGGAGGAGAAGGAGGGTGGGCAGAAGATGAGATGGTTAGATAGCATCATCAACTCAATGGACAATGAATTTGAGCAAACTCTGGGAGACACTGGGGATCAGGAGAGCCTGGTGTGCAGCAGTTCATGGGGGTCTCAAAAAGTCAGACAGGACTGAGTGACTGACAACAACAAAGGGATGAAGAATTCCTGGGTGTGTCTTTGGTGATGCAGCCACTGCCCAAACAAGGTGTGTAACATTCCTGGTTACCGGACTCCAATCCAGGTCCCCACCTCCCAGATAAATTCTGTCACCCCAACACAACCTCTAAATCCCTTTAATGATCATTACTCTGACCCCATTTTCCATGTCTCTCCAAAATCCTTTACATTCTGGTCCAGAACTCACAGTCTGCCAGTAGAGAGCGCCCGAATCCTGAGTTCCTTCTCTAAAAGTGACTCTCACGAGCTACTCTGGACAATACTAGCTCTTGCGTTCATTTCTCAAGTGGAGGCTGAGTCTTCTCATTCCCTGTTTTCCCAGAATCTCCAACTCTATATATATATATACTCCTTGCTCTCTGTTGCTTCTACAAAACTACTTCTTCCTCAGATTCACCCTCTTCCTCCAAGACACCTACTTTTGCTTTATTGATTTCGCCAAAGCCATTGACTGTGTAAATCACAACAAACTGTGGAAAATTCTTCAAGAGATGGGTATACCAGACCACCTTATCTGCCTCCTGAGTAATCTGTATGCAGGTCAAGAAGCAACAGTTAGAACCCAGCATGAAACAACAGACTGGTTCCAAACTGGGAAAGGAGTACCTCAAGGCCGTATATTGTCACCCTGCTTATTTAACTTATAGGCAGGGTATGTCATGTGAAATACCAGGCTAGAGGAAGTACAAGCTGGAATTAAGACTGCCAGGAAAAATATCAATAACCTCAGATACGCAGATGACACCACCCTTATGGCAGAAAGGGAAGAATTAAAAAACCTCTTGATGAAAGTGAAAGAAGAGAGTGAAAAAGCTGGCTTAAAACTCAGCATTCAAATAACTATTATCATGGCATACAGTCCCATCACATCATGGCAAATAGACGGGGAAACAATAGATACTGATAGACTTCCCTTTCTTGGGCTCCAAAATCACTGTAGATGGTGACTGCAACCATGAAATTAAAAGACTTGGAAGAAAAGTTATGACCAACCTAGACAGTATATTAAAAAGCAGAGATATTACCTTGCCAACAAAGGTCCATCTAGTCAAAGCTAAGGTTTTGTCCACTAGTCATGTATGGATGTGAGAGTTGGACTATAACGAAAGCTGAGTGCCGAAGAAGTGATGCTTTTGAGTTGTGATGTTGGAGTAGACTCTTGAGAGTCCCTTGGACTGCAATGAGATCCAACCAATCAATCCTAAAGGAAATCAGTCCTGAATATTCATTGGAATGACTGAAGCTGAAGCCAAAACTCCAATACTTTGGCCACCTGATGCAAATAACTGACTCATTTGAAAAAGCCCTGATGCTGGGAAAGATTGAAGGTGAGAAGAAAAGGGGATGACAGAGGATGAGATGGTTGGATGGCATCACTGACTTGAACATTAGTTTGAGCAAGCTCCAGTAGTTGATGATGGACAGGGAGGTCTGCCTGGCGTGCTGCTGTTCATGGGGTCACAAAGAGCTGGACATGACTGAGCAACTGAACTGAACTGAATTGGGATTCAGGTGAATAAGTCATATCTATCCCCATGTGCTCTATTCACCTCATCACTGACCTCCCAATCATTTCCCCTTTTTCATTCAAATTTGAGCATTTGCTTTTTACTATCATTTCTCTACTCTGTCTTCCCTTTCTGTGAGGACAATTCATTCCAAATCTTGCTGTTATATTTGCATTATATTTGGGCCAGTGGGAACCCAAGGGGCTGCAGAGAACAAGGGAAGAAAAATGTAATTTTAAAAAGTGGAGCCTCAGCTTTGCTTTGAATTATGCATGATGGAGTTAGATGGTACCGGGAAGGGTGTATCGGGGTAAGAGTGGTGTGGAACTAGAAACAGCCTCATTCGTGTCAAAGAGGAGACATGATTTCTACTGGGCAGGATGGAGGGGAGTGGAGAGTGAGGAGGGCTGAGGGAGCAGACTAGGAGGAAGCTTTGGAGGGCTGTCTCTGATGACTGGAAGGAGGTCCATCTTTCTCCTGTTTTTACAATAAAGGAGAGTTGAGTGGTTTGGCACCTGGGCATGTGTTGGTGACAGTATTTTGCACTTTGTTCATGATAATACACTTCTTAGGCTCTCTCTTTCAACTGAAGATTTCTGAGATGCAAACATCCTCTTCATCTTTCTATTTCCTTTAATGAACACATAGTAGGGACTCTGTGTTCGCTGAAAGAAACTGTAAACCTTGTGAGATCCCTGAGCATTTCCTGTTCATACAATTACTTACAGAGAGAAAAATAGAATGAAAAGTGTATTCCAAGTTTTGAATAGTAGCCTTAGAGACAAGCTTTTGGAAACCCAGCTCATCCACAGCCCATGCTCCACAGAGATGACATTTTTGTGACTTTGACAGTTTTTCAAACTTGCCCTGGAGAAGCGTGATTAGGCAAGTTGTGTCAAGGAGTTTGGGAATACAACTAATACTTTACATGGCTTTATTACTTAACAGTCTGCTAGGTGGTTTTCAGGAACATTATTTTATTAAATCCTCTCCATCAAGCGTGAGAGAGTGAGAGGGAGGTCTTATCATCCTTGCAAGAAAGTAAGGCAGAGACTTGAAGCCACTTGGCCAAGGTCATACAACCAGTAAGTGATAGAGCCTGGACTTAAACTGGTATGTTTGAACTTAACTGACTCTTGACTGAACTTGAACTGGTTGCAAGTAGAGGATCTTTCTGTTTCTTTGCACTGACCCTGGATCACAGTAAGAATGCCTGACATTGGAGAGACTGTGGGTTACCAGTGAGGTTGTCCTATGGTATCGCTTAAAAAAAAAATCCCCAGGTTAAAGCCATCTGTGCTAATAAGTATGTGAACTGCCTACAAAACCTGGGAATACTTTCATCCTTTCACTGCTATTGGTCAGACCCTGGTATTATGTCTGGCCTGAATCTCAGTCTTTCAAGAGAGATGTACAGAAATGCAAAAGGGTTCAGTCTATTCTATCTGATATATGAAAGAATATTATGGGAGGCTTATGGTCACCGTCGGCACACGGGGAGGGCATAGCCTCACAGGAAATTAGCAACTTGCTGCAACATAAATATAGGTTAGACCCAAGGGAAAAAAAAGTCCTGATTGTGAGGGCTGTGAGATGCAGAGAATGTCTTCAAAGCAGGATATGAATTCTCTATCACTGCAGATTTTTAAGAATAGGAGAAATTCTTTTCAGAGTATGTTGGAAAGCTGGGAGCTGAGGAATATATATAATCAGCTCTGGTTTTCCTCCTGAGAGGGCGGGGGTGGCGGGATGTGGCAACAGTATCCTTGGGGCTTACCCTGAACTTTCGCTTTTTATTCATCTCCCCTCCCATATTATGTTACTGTGTACCTTGCTAACTACAAGTAGATGTGTTTCCCTCTGTTTATCGTATTAAACATGGGAAGCATGATCTAGGTATCCATTCCCAAGAAATATCTGCTGTCTGAAAAGTCCAGCCTGCTGGTGATAGCAGAGGTGAAAACAGAAGAGAGAAAGACATGAAACCATCTGTCTTTCTCCTATCTTGTCCTCAGCAACCCCATGTTAGAAGCATCGTGCGACCCTCCTAAAAATGATCTTAGTGATTCTTTTCACTCTTTATCAATCGCCTTGTTCTGCACACTTCCCTAGATCCAAAGTAATTATATATGACTGTCTTTTTGTTTAAAATATGTACTTATATGTTTGGAGGCATGTATTTTTGGAGGCCTTTAATGATTTTCTTCTTACATCATTGCACACTATTTTTAGGGTGCGTGGGAGAAGCTTCAAAAATAACAGGATTCTGCCCCTCCCTGCATCCACCTCATCTTGCCATACACGAATCTGAGCGATCCTCCCTGTTGATTCTGGGCTTGGCAGATGCCAGCAGTCCGTCCTGTATCGCCAAGCCCCTGGCCAGCTCACCTCTGAACTCAGTTTCATCAGAGTCCACAGAGATTAACAAAAACTAAGCCTATAGCCAAAGAACCATCAGTTGATCTACAGAATCCTTACTTAATACAAGTGGTTGGTTGAAAACACTCCGCTTTTCAATGGTGTGTTACCCAACTCAAGATAACTAGAGTCCATAAACTTAGAAATGGCAGGATTTGTTTCTAATCACTTCCATTTTAGGTTTGGCTTATTTCTGGGGGGAAAAAAACAAATACAAAAACTAAATACACATACAGAGACTAATGCATCAAACCCCTATATTTTAACACTGTGTTTGTTTCAGTCATTTATAATACAGAGAGGATTACAAACCCATTCTCCTTTTTACTTCCTTTTGGCAGTTATTTTCATCAATTTGGTATGAGTTTGTCCAAGCATTTCCACTTGTACTCTACATATGTGAGCATGTATTTTATTTAGATAAGAAAGTTTTCTTTAGTCAATGAGGCTAAACATATTTTAAATTATATATACACCCGTGGCAGATTCATGTTGATGTATGGCAAAATCAATACAATATTGTAAAGTAATTATCCTCCAATTAAAATTAAAAAAAATAATAATTATTATATATAGAATCCCTTCATGTATGTAAACCTGAATTAATTTTTCCATCGCCTGCTGATAGACATTTGTGGCTGCTTCCCACCTTATAAACTGTACATCTGTACTTATTTCCTTGTGTACATATGAGGGTATTAGCTAGAATCAGTTATTATTTAATAACTGTTTAATGTGCATCTTCTCATTTTACATAAAACTTCCAGCTCTCTAAAATAGCAATGATAATTTAAATTTGTATTAGCAATGCATGAGCTTCAATTTCCTCACCTGAAACAAATACTTAAATTTTTTTTTTCAGCCAAGAGTGAGGTTAAGGAGTAAAGCAAACATTTTGAAACATCAGAAAATTAAATAAAGGGAACTGTGTACAAAAGATTTTAGTATAATATGTGCTAATATATTTTAATAAGATAGATGAAAACAATATCTTGTTTTATTTGCATTTTCTTGATTACTGATAAAATATAGCATTTCTTTATGTTTCTTGGTCATGCAGACTCTTTTCCATGAATTTCCTGCTTGAATTGTTTGCACATTTTTCTATTGTGTTTGTCATTTTCTTACTGTTTTTTTTTAAAGTTCTTTCAATGCATCTTTACTCATTTTTTTTTTATAAATGTTACAATAATTTCATCCAGTTGGATTTTGTGTTTTACTTTGTCCTAGTATCTTAGCCGTACAGAAAAGTCCATTGTGGTGTAAATTAATGTAATCCATCTTTTCATTTATCATGTGGGCTTTTTTGGTTCACCCTTTGTTTAAAAAATTACTTCCTCATTCAAATTCATATATTTACATATATGTCTTTTAAATAATTCTGTAGTTTTGCATTAAATCCATGTGGAACTGAGTTTTTGGGCAATGAGGAAGAGATCATACATTATTAATAGGAAAAGGAAATTTCCTTTAAGGAATTATGCATTTTAACCCTTTCTGCTCTCCACGTTGATTTTTAAAAGTGTCTGAATTAAACTATCAGACTTTTTAAATGCTTGGCTCTGGTTCTGGGTTTTCTATCCCACTCTGATTTTTTCCCCCTCTTTGGTCTATTCTTAAACCCACATTCATTTAATTATTGTATCTTTAAAATGAATGTTGACAAATGGTAATACCTGTCTCGCCTCTTTTTTCTTACTTTATAGAACCATCTTGGCTACTCGTATTCATTCATTATTTTATTTTAGACATGATGTTTTAAATTTCACAAAAAGTCCTTTGAGATTATGATTAGAATTTTGTTGCATTTAAAGATCAAATTGGAATAATTTTATATTTATAATATTGAACTTTTGTATCAGAATAATGAGTGCCTCTCCATCTATTGAGGTCTTCTTTGATGCTCTTCATGAGGTTTGTATTTCTTTTCATAAGAGTTCAGCACATCTTTGACCAGAGTGCTTCAAAGGACCTTTTATAGGTTTTATTGTTATTGCAAAAATAAGGATTTTTTTTCCCTGTTACACTTTCTCTCCCATCATTCTTCACAAAGAAGGAATAAAACACTCAGATTATATCCTACAACTCTGCTGTACTTTTTATGTCTATAAGTTATTTTAGATTTCTATTCATGCAATTATTACATCTCAAATAAACCAAAAAGTATAGCCACTCTTCCTTTCCAATTCTAAAACGTCTTTTCTTTCTCTTCCTTGTCTTATTTTTGTTTGGTATTTTTGTTTTGGTATTTCCAGTAAAAGGCTTAACACTAACTTGTACCCCAAGTGTTCACTGAGGACTTGCTACATGACGGACCTTGCAGTACACAATATATAAAACATAAAAACATCATTTTCCTCATGTAGGCCCCATTCTAACAAGAGACAAAAATATATGTAAATCTTATATGTATGTTGCTGCTGCTGAGTCACTTCAGTTGTGTCCGATTCTGTGCGATCCCATAGACGGCTGCCCACCAAGCTCCCCTGTCCCTGGGATTCTCCAGGCAAGAACACTGCAGTGGGTTGCCAGGTCCTTCTCCAATGCCTGAAAGTGAAAAGTGAAGTCGCTCAGTCATGTCCGACCCTCAGCGACCCCATGGACTGCAGCCTTCCAGGCTCCTCCATCCATTGGATTTTCCAGGCAAGAGTACTGGAATGGGGTGCCATTGCCTTCTCTGATCTTACATGTATAGTGTTAAGCAATTATAAGTGCTATAAGAAAAATATAAAGCAATGTTGGACTTCCCAAGTGGTGTTAGCAGTAAAGAACCTGCCTGCTCATGCATGAGACCTGAGAGAACAGACGAGAGTGTTGATTCCTGAGTCAGGAAGCTCCTCTGGAGGAGGGCACAAATAAAGCAACTTGGCACGCACTCACGCAAAGCAGGATTACAGAGCATAGGCTCAGAGGGTTATTGTTGTTTAGCCGCTAAGTCACGTCAGACTCTTTTGCAACACCACGGATTATAACTCACCAGTCTCCTATGTCCATGAGATTTCCCAGGCGAGAATATTTGAGTGGGTTGGCTTCCTACTCCAGAGGATCTTCCTGGCCTAGGGATAGAACCTGTGTCTTTTGTGTTGGCAGGCAGGTTCTTTACCACTGAGACAGCAGGGAAGCTCAGGCTCAGAGGGTACTGGCTATAATTTTAAGTAGGATTCAAGAGATGGGAATACCAGACCTTCTGACCTGCCTCCTGAGAAATCTGTATGCAGGTCGTAACAGTTAGAAGAACAGTTAGAACTAGACATGAAACAAGAGACTGGTTCCAAATCGGGAAAGGAGTACATCAAGGCTGTATATTGTCACCCTGCTTATTTAATTTATATGCAGAGTACATCATGAAAAATGCTGGACTGGATGAAATACAAGCTGGAATCAAGATTGCTAGGAGAAATATCAATAGCCTCATATATGCAGATGACACCATACTTATGGCAGAAAGTGAAGAAGAACTAAAGAGCCTCTTGATGAAAGTGAAAGAAGAGAGTGAAAAAATTGGCTTAAAACTCAACATTCAGAAAACTAAGATCATGGCATCTGGTCCCATCACTTCATGGCAAATAGATGGGGAAACAGTGGAAACAGTGGCAGACTTTATTTTGGGGGGCTCCAAAATCACTGCAGATTGTGACTAAAGCCATGAAATTAAAAGACACTTTCTTCTTGGAAGAAAAGCTATGACCAACCTAGACAGCATATTAAAAAGCAGAGCTATTACTTTGCCAATAAAGGTGCATCTAGTCAAAGCTATGGTTTTTGCAATAGTCATGTATGGATGTGAGAGTTGGACTATAAAGAAAGCTGAGTGCTGAAGAATTGATTCTTTTGAGCTGTGGCATTGGAGAAGACTCTTGAGAGTCCCTTGGACAGCAAGGAGATTCAACCAGTCAATCCTAAAGGAAATCAGTCTTGAATATTCATTGGAAGGACTGATGTTGAAGCTGAAACTCCAATACTTTGGCCACCCGATGTGAAGAACTGACTCATTTGAAAAGACCCTGATGCTGAGAAAGATTGAGGGCAAGAGGAGAAAGGAATGACAGAGGACCAGATGGTTGGATGACATCACCGACTCAAAGGACATGCGTTTGAGTAAACTCCAGGAGTTGGTGATGGACAGGGAGGCCTGGCGTGCTGCAGTTCATGGGGTCACAAAGAGTCAGTCAACTGAACTGACTGAACTGAACTGAACTGATCAAGATGGGCCTTAATGAAGTGATGTTTGAGGAAAGATGTGAAAGAGGTGAAATGGTTCACCTTGCACTATCTGGGTGGATGTTCAGGCCACTTTAGATGACTGTTTGCTTGCTGTCTATCTATCCCACCTACAACCAATTTCTGCTTCACCTACAACCCCCCTCACAGACTGACCTTCATCCTTAGGAGCAGAGCCTAGTAGTGAATACCTACATCCTCCCCTCCACCCCCAGCTGGTGATTGTCCCAATCTCTAGATCAGGATGACTCTCCTCAGACAGCTTAACAAGCACCTTCCTTCCTTAGCCCAAGGGGCTAGGAGGGCCAGGCTCTTCTGGTTTCCCTGTTAACCAATGGGCCAATCAGATGTCATGCATGATGCTAAGTCACTTCAGTTGTGTTTGACCCTTTGCGACCCCATGGACTATAGCCTGTCAGGCTACTCTGTTCATGAGATTCTCCAGGCAAGAATACAGCAGTGGGTTGCCATTTCCTCCTCCAGGAGATCTTCCAGACCCAAGGATCGAATCCGTGTCTCTTTTGTTTCCTGCATTGGTAAGTGGGTTATTTACCACTATTACCACCTGGGAAGCCCAGTAGAGCTGTGGGATATAATGATGTCAATTCCTCCTATAACTGGTACTTGTCCTCTTGCTCCCATCATTTTCCTGGGAGCAAAGACTGCTGCTGTTTTCTGCTCACCATCCATAGTAGAGTGTCACTCCAGAACCCTTTTGCTCTAGACATGTAAGATTGCCCATCTATTTATTAAACCATTGCTGTCATCGACTCCTGGCTGTATCTTCTGTCTAAGGCGTGGCTAAGTATAGGGCTTTGCAGGGCTGTGGGGAGCAACCAAACGTTGGGGAACACCAACACTGGAGAATGAACCCTCCAGAAGAGAGAAATCCTCAGACAAGGTTCAAGGCAGTGGATAAGAGGAGAAATGAGCAGTGACCAGCTCCTGGGTGTTCTTCTGAACTGGACTTGATGTGTGAAAGAAAGGAAGCCCTCATCACAGATTCTTATGTTTGTGGCCTATGCAATCAGAAAGAGGCTTGTTCTCTCAATGGAAAAAGGAAAGTCCAGGGTTAAACAGAAGAAGGTGGAGAAGATGAAGCATCTAAATCCAGACATGGTGCTGGGCTGCACCCCGCAGGCAGTCCAGATTCAAGACAGAAGAAACAGCCCAGTGTCAGCAACATAGACATCGATGGTTTAATGGATGGGGAGCTTGCACATCACAAACAAGGTCTTGGAGTAACACCCCAGCCAGTGCACTGGGAGGCAGGCCAGCAGTCCTCCTTGGGGGTGGTGGGGGGAGATTATCAGTTAGAGGAGAACTGACATCAGGTGGGGCTCATTAGTTACCAGGGAAACCGGCAGAGGCACATGCCCTGCATAGCCCCTTTGTTAAGAACACTCCAGCAGCTGGGGCCTGGGGCAATAGGAAGGTAAATCAGAGGACAGGGTGGAGGTGAAGCAGACACAGGTGTACAGAGAGCAAGAGAGCAGCCACCTGACAGGGCCTGACTACAAATCTGGAAAGCTTGAGCCATGGATGAGAAATCCAAGAAGAGACCTGAAATTACAAACTGACATTCAAAGTTGGTAAGAGAGGTCTGGCTGGAGATAAAAAATTGAGAGACATTGGCAAATAGAAAGTATTTAAAATCAGGATATTAAGTATTTAAAGTCACAAGATGGTTGGATGGCGTCATTGACTCAGTGGACATGAGTTTGAGCAAACTTTGGGAGATAGTGAAGGACAGGGAAGCCTGGCATGCTGTAGCCCATGGGGTCTCAAAGAGTAGGGCATGACTTAGTGAACAGCAACAAAAGTCATGAGATTAGATGAAAACATTTAGACTGAGAACTAAGCCCTGGGACACTCTAAAAATAAGAGACTGCGGTGATGAGGAACCAGGAAAGGTGAAGGAGAAAGGCCTGCCAGTCAGGAGGAAAACTAGGATTCTGACATCCTAGGAAGTAAATGCAGGTTGTGGAACAGGAGGAGAGTGAAGACGGGTGTCAAAAGCTGTAGAAGGGTCAGCAGAGGAGGTCAGAAGTGACCACTGAACATAGACCTAGATGAGTTCCTGTGCCATAGAACACGCAGACAAACCCTCACTGGGGGATTAGGATGGAGAGAGTCTTCTGACACAGGAAAAGGAGCTCACTCTTCAGAGTTTTACTGGAAGGGAGAGCATAAAACCGAAGCTGTAGCTACAAGAGAAACAAAAGACGCAGAGCACAGAGAAACTGCGAGTTTACTGTGCTGATGAGAATCATCCATCCGCAAGGGAAAAGATGCAGAAGACAAAGGTGGAGGTTTTAGAAGTGACGTCCTTGAGTGAGGAAAAGGGAACACGAGCTTGAGTGTAAAGCAGGAGAGATGGAGTCAGATAGAGCTAATAAGGCATTCCTAAACAAGTCATGGGCATGCCCTTCACTCCACTCTGCTCAGAGCTTGTGTGAATCATAACTGAACATTAAGTTGCATCGTATTATTCTCTGGGACCTATTTCAATGATCATAGCACATTCCCTGGTTTATTAAAGTGGTATGTTAGAAGCTTATCTCATGTTGAACATCTTTGTAAACATGGGACAAATACTACTTAGTCGTGATGTATTTTTATGTAATATTATCCTCACTATTTTATGAATATTGCTTCTGTGTTTATAAGTCACACAAGATTATGATTTTTTTGTATCATCATTGTTCAGTTTGGGTCAGTTTTATACTAATGCTTGAAATGAGTTGAGTAGTTTTACCTTTTTAAAACAGTTTTGTAAGTCAGGAATTATCTGTTTCTCTTTTCTGAGAATTTGGTGAAATCTGTAAAACTATCTAGAACTGATACTTTTCTAGGGAGAAAATTTAGACTAATGATTTAATTCCATCATAATTATTAGAATATTCAGATTTTTCTACTTCTTCTAGGGTCAGTTTTGTGATTTATATATATATATATATTTTTAATTGTAGGAACAAAATTTTCATAATATTGCTTTAAATATGCCTGTAATTGTGTTCATTTCCCATCTTCATTGCACAGAATGTTTTAAAAATTAATTTTATCATGATCATTTATTTTTAGTTACACAGATATATGCAGTAGAAAAATAACTAACTTTTCTAATTCTAAGATAGCCTATGTGCTTGAGTTTAATTCTAAAGATATCTTTGAAGGCTCACTGAATGGGCATACATGGCAAGGTTTATATGTAAATTTTACTTCCTAGAACAAATATGAAATGAATAAACACAATTTCCCACAACAATATTAACATACATTGCACCAATCATAACCTTGGACCTTAGAGTTATATTTTATAAGACACATGTAAACCGCTTCGGTTAGAACCTCTTAGGAGAATTTCTTGCAAATAAACTAGCTAAGAAAGCAATATTATTGCAAAGTACAGGTGAAAAATAGATATAATCTTAAAAAAGAAAACTTTTGGCCATCTGGCTAAAAAACACTTGTATCTACAAACATTCTACTTAAAATTTCTCACTATTTAGAATTAAATGAGTAGCCTATGATTTATTCTAATTTTAACCAAGACTGAATCAATGTATTGGGGACTTATAATTTTCTATTCCCACTTCTCTCTTTCTTAAAGTTTTGCCATACATTTTCTATTGTGTTATTTTAATTTATAGAATTAGCTTTTGGCTTTGTTAAAAATTCCTAAAGACCCATTTAGTTTATTTCTGTGTCAATCATTTTTACTTTTATTTTTATTATTTCTTTCATTCATTACATAGTTTATTTTTCATGGTCTAGATTTGTGATTGAATGCATAATTCATTAATGAATAGCTCAAGTTTCAGATTTTCTTCTTTTTCATTTTGTGCATTTAATGCTATAAAATTTCCCCCAATTATTACTTTAGACACAACCTGCAATTTGGATGTATAGAGATTTCTTTGTTGTTCCCCTCTAGATATTTTATAAGCCTACTAAGATTTCTTTACTTCATGAGTTACTTAGCAATATGTTTTTAAGTTGCCATGAACATGGGTAGAGGTCATTGAAATTGTGTTTTTGTTGCTAATATTGCACTGAGATCAAGGAACTCTACGTGTTTTCTTCTGAATTTCTGATAAGTGTGCAAATATAGATATAAAGCTTCATAACAATAGGAGCCTGCTATAACATCATTTCAGCTCTAAACACTTGAGGTGTGGAACTGTGAAAGTAGAACTCCAGAGAAAGTCTTCACATATTATCTGTGGCTAAAGTCAGTTTAAATAGCTTTGTTGTACTCTTGTTTTGTTTTATTTTAATTTCCAAACATCCACAAACTAATACTTTTATAAACTACAGAGCCAAAAGCTTAGCTGTAGTGATGAGGTACCATTTCACGCCAGTCAGAATGGCTGCGATCCAAAAGTCTACAAGCAATAAATGCTGGAGAGGGTGTGGAGAAAAAGGAACCCTCTTACACTGTTGGTGGGAATGCAAACTAGTACAGACACTATGGAGAACACTGGAGATTCCTTAAAAAACTGGAAATAGAACTGCCTTATGATCCAGCAATCCCACTGCTGGGCATACACACTGAGGAAACCAGAAGGGAAAGAGACACGTGTACCCCAATGTTCATTGCAGCACTGTTTATAATAGCCAGGACATGGAAGCAACCTAGATGTCCATCAGCAGATGAATGGATAAGAAAGCTGTGGTACATATACACAATGGAGTATTACTCAGCCATTAAAAAGAACACATTTGAATCAGTTCTAATGAGGTGGATGAAACTGGAGCCTATTATACAGAGTGAAGTAAGCCAGAAACAAAAACACCAATACAGTATACTAACACATATATATGGAATTTAAAAAGATGGTAACAATAACCCTGTATACGAGGCAGCAAAAGAGACACTGATGTATAGAACAGTCTTATGGACTCTGTGGGAGAGGGAGAGGGTGGGAAGATTTGGGAGAATGGCATTGAAACATGTATAATATCTTGTATGAGACGAGTCGCCAGTCCAGGTTCGATGCACGATACTGGATGCTTGGGGCTGGTGCACAGGGACGACCCAGAGGGATGGTATGGGGAGGGAGGAGGGAGGAGGGTTCAGGATGGGGAACACATGTATACCTGTGGTGGATTCATTTCGATATTTGGCAAAACTAATACAATATTGTAAAGTTTAAAAATAAAATAAAATTTAAAAAAAACATACAGACAGAAAAATGATAAAAAAATGATATATGAAAGTGTTCAGTTGCTCCTACTTTCTATACTTATTAAGTTATCCCTTGTTGTTACTGATGTTCAGTCACATAGTCATGTCTGACTCTTTGCGACCCCATGGACTGTAGTCCTCCAAGCTCCTCTGTCCATGGGATTTCCCAGGGAAGGATACTGGAATGGGTTGCCATTTCCTTCTCCAGGGGATCTAATCTATTCTGCACGCAGCAGCCAGGAATATTACTTTAAAAATACACAAATCAGATCCTGTTATTCCTAGTTCACAAACCTCCAGTGATTTCCCCAACTCATTTAGGGGAAAAAGATTATTTATTTAGCATGGATCAGCAGCACCTGGAGTACCAAATTTTGAGTAGCATGGCTCTAAATACTTTAATCAGACACCCCACTCCAGTACTCTTGCCTGGAAAATCCCATGGATGGAGGAGCCTGGAAGGCTGCAGTCCATGGGGTTGATAAGAGTCGGATACAACTGAGTGACTTCACTTTCACTTTTCACTTTCATGCATTGGAGAAGGAAATGGCAACCCACTCCAGTGTTCTTGCCTGGAGAATCCCAGGGACGGGGGAGCCTGGTGGGCTGCCGTCTATGGGTCTCACAGAGTTGGACACGACTGAAGCGACTTCGCAGTAGCAGTAGCAGTATATGTGTGTCTATGTATACATACACAAGCACATGTACCAACTGCGGAATGAGAAATGTTTTGTAAAAGTTCAGTTCCGTTCAGTCGCTCAGTCGTGTCCGACTCCTTGCGACTCCTTGTGACCCCATAGATCGGAGCACGCCAGGCGTCCCTGTTCATCACCAACTCCCGGAGTGCACTCAGACTACGTAAAAGTTATAGAAATTCAAAAGCATGGCACATTTGTGCTGCAGTCTGAGATATACTGTATCATTGCAAAGTGCAACTGGCTGCACTCTTCACCTCCTTCAAGTAAGCTAGAGGCATAGCCCTTGGTTGTCCGTTTAGGATTTCTGAGGTAAAATATGCATCATTTGGGATTATTGCCTCAGATAACTTATTGAGCCATCCAGAGACTTCCATGCAAGGGTTTTCTGTAGGTTCAGACTGCGCACCACGCTGCTCGGCCTCCTGGGCCATATAATTCAGGAAACAGAAGAACCAGGGTGGGTGAAGATACAGGTGACATTTTTGTTGAACTCTAATAGAAGTCACAGAGAAGATGTCTATGATTTACCTATCAGGGAACCACTTTCCACTTGAAAAAGAGCTTCTAGTGAGAGACTGGGGTGTAGTAGAGACTGAGCTCCTGACCACAGAAAACCAAAGAATTGTAACCTGCAAAACGGCCAAGGAGCAAAAGGGCAGAGCCTAAACAGAGAAGCGCATCGGAAGCTCTGAATTACAAGCACCTTCTAAAACTCCACAAATGTAGTCTAATGTCAAGGGGCAGGAAAGTGCATTCTGCACACTCTGAGGTCAAAGAAGGTCTGTGACCAAGTCAAACATCAATGGTGGGACTTCCCTGGTGGTCCAGTGGCTAAGACTCCATGCTCCCAATGCAGGGGGCCTGGGTTCAATCCCCAGCTAGGGATTTAGATCCCACATGCCACAACTAAGACCCAACACAACCAAATAAATAAATAATTAAAAAAAATAAATACAGCTGAGACATAAACACCTCCTCTGGAGGGAGGGAGGAGAGTGAATATGTTTGAACAATGGCATAATCTATTGTGCCTACTAAATTATAAAGTTGGGCAGGCCTGTCAGAAGTCCATCAGGTAACAGAAGTGGTACCTTTGAGACCAGGCTCAAACAGACCCAAGAAGCCCAAATGGGTTATATGCACAGGTGTCAGCTGCATTTGATATCCTGTCTCTGTTCCCTCAACCCGTCCTTACCACCCCCTTGTCACCTGAGAAGTTTCCTATGACCATCTGACCCCAGAGGAAAGGAACTTGACCAGATTCCCAGATGTATCAGTACAAAATATTAGCACTAATGTGAAATGAAGTACTGCCTCATTGTCTGGAAGGCATGATAGACACAAGTAAAAGGTTGTTCCAGCGTTCAGATGAAAACAGGAGGCATTCTGGATTGGCTCTTTATCTGTCGTGCTCTCCTATCAACATAAATTCTATTAGCAGTCACTTAAAAACAAATCCTAGACCCAAACATTTCTCGTGCTCTCCACCGATGGCACCTAAGAGAAGCCACCCTAACATCCAGCCAGGATGACGGCGTGTCTTCCAACAGCCTCCCTTCCTTCTTTTTCTTCTAATCTACACTGCACACAGCAACCAGGAATATTACTTTAAAAATACACAAGTCAGATCCTGTTATTCCTAGTTCACAAAACTCCAGTGATTCCCCCAACTCATTTAGGGGGAAAAGATTATTTATTTATTTATTTAATCAAACTCACAAGGTCTTGCATGACCAGGCTTCTGGGTGCCTCTCTGATTTCATCTGCCAAGTCCCCTTCATCCTTATTCAGATCTAGCCTGATGTCTCTCAACATCTTCAACATCCAACCACAAGCTGACCTCAGGACCTTTACATCTGCTCCTTTAGCTCTTTTCTAGACGTTTATAGCTTGTTCCTCCATAGCATTCAAATATATGCTGCTATCTAAAGGTCTGTCTCCATTGGGCTAGTTTATATTTTTCATACCACTTATCACCGGCTGGCAACTTATTCCATGTTTACTTTAATATTTTTTGTCTTTCCCATGAGAAAACGTGGTCCACAAAGGCTAAAACAATGTTACTTATCTTTGTATCCCAGCTTGTCGCTGGTATTTAATAAACATTTGTTGAAGGAATAGATGAACGAGTGAAATGACTTAAGTGCCTTTTACCATAATATATATGCTTCTCAGATGGCGCAGTGGTAAAGAATCCACCTGCCAATGCAGTGGGTTAGATTCCTGGGTCGGGAAGATCCCCTGGAGTAGGAAATGGCAACCCACTCCACTATTCTTGCTTGGAGAATCCCATGGATAGAGGAGCCTGGCGGGCTACAGTCCATGGGGTCACAAAGAGTCGGAAACTGTTGCCAGCCAAAATCTTGGCCTTCTCCACCCACCAAATGAAAAATACAGAGACAGAGTTTGGAGCAAATAGAAAGGTAGTTTTTATTCTCAGCTGGTAAAGAGGGGAATACAGTAGGCTCATGCCTCAAGACCTGTGCTTCCGCTCCATGAGGAGTCTAGGGAATTATATATGGCAAGGGCTCACAGTCTGGAGTCAGTGATGAGGAGCAGAAGGTGATAGGATCTTGACTTCTTCCTCTTTCATTGTTTCAAAGACAGTCATAAGCTGGCGTCTGTAATCTAGTAACTGGGTCTGGCAGTTCTGTGGCTCTGCAGCCTTCTTTCTGATACGTAACAACAAGGGGAGGGGGCTGTAAGGGTAAACACTAGATGGTGGTAGTGGTTTAGTCGCGCAGCCGTGTACGACTCTTGCAACCCCATGGACAGTAGGCTGCCAGCCTCCTCTGTCCATGGGATTCTCCAGGCAAGAATACTGGAGTGGGTAGCCATTTCCTTCTCCAGGAGATCTTTCCAACCCAGGAACCGAAACTCAGGTCTCCTGCATTGCAGGCAGATTCTATACCAACTGAGCTATGAGGGAAGCCCTCGGAACCCCCAGACACTAGATAGGGGATGTATTTAGCATAGAGTCAAAGGAAAATAGGTGTGAAGTTTAGCCCCTGCAGAGTTAGAGGGCAGAGCAGCAAACTTAGTTCAGACATTCAGAGTTAGGAGCAGTTGTAAAAGACTAGGAATGATCAGGTCTGCTCCCTGTTCTCTTTCTCTTCTTTGTTCTCAGGGAAGGGAAAGAGAAAAACTCATTCCTCTTTTTACCTTTTCACTGCAACAACATGACTGAGGGACTGAGCACACACGCGTACCATGGTATATACAGGCTCATCTTTATTTATTTACTTAAGCTACTTATTCTTTTCTGAGTGTGTTTTTAGCTGCACACACGCACATTATGTCTTCCTACTTTAGGGATTTCACATTTCTCACAGTTGTAGTTTTTACTTTAAATACTGAGATATTGGATTTCTGTACATAGTTTAGCACCTTGGATCATGAACTCTGTTTCCCAGACATGTCTTCTGTGAGTGTTCCTGTGTTCTGGGGACCACAGAAGCATCCAGAAAGCTTGGTGTCCTAGTTGCCTCTGTTAAATTGTTGCTAATTTGCAGGTTCCTAACCGGTTTTATTTAATACAAAAATTTGGGTCTACATCCATCTGCAGTGCAGAATACCCTCTCTGAGTTCTGTGGTTGAATCCTTTGTGCCCCAGGGGTGCAGCTAGTGTTATTACTTCCTGGCTTCCTTCAGGCCAGAAAGTGAAGATTTTTTTCTAAGCATTTCTAACATTTCCCAGGCTCCTGGCTTTTTCAGCTGCTCCGCTGCCCCACCCCAGAGAGGTCTCAGGCCCCTCAGGTGTCCATCCTGCCCATTTTCCTTCACACGTCCTTTGGTCTCGCAGCCTGGCTTTCTTCCACGTGTTCCGTCTTTCCTCTGGAAACTGGAGTTAGTCCCTTTTTGATTTCCGAGTTTGGCTACATATTTGATTTCTTTAAAAACATCTATATTGGGACGTCTCTGGTGGCCCAAAGGTTAAGATCTTGTGTTTCCGCTGCAGGGAGCGCTTGCTTCATCCCTGGTTGGGGAACTAAGATCCTCCAACATGCAACACATCATGGCCAAAATAAAATAGAATAAAACAAAAAGATGACTTGTGCAAATCTGCTATATAGCCCAGGGAGCTTGGCTCGGTGCTCTGTGATCACCTAGAGGGGTGAGATGGTGGGAGGGAGGGAGGTTCTGGAGGGAGGGGATATATGCATACTTACAGCTGATTCATATTGTTGTACAGCAGGAACTAACACGACATTGTAAAGCAATTATCCACCAATTAAAAACAATTAAAAAAATTTAAAAAACTAAAATTAAAAAAAAGAAAGGATGAGTAAGATCTACAGGTACTGATGCCCATGGTCTAATGTAAAATGGAAACAAGAGGAAAAGCAGGCTATAGATATTGTGGGGTATGATACCATTTGCTAAAAATGAATAAATAAATAAAATACATATTTTACATAATGTTTTATGTGTTTGAGGCAGAAGGTGACTTCCCATCGTAGTTCAGCACTAGACTGGACATATCTAAGGTTGTCTACACACACCTGGGGAGACATCACACGCTCAGAAGTTCACAGGGCTGGAAGTGGTGGTGATTGTCCCTGTGACGTATCACATGGGGTTGCAATGAGCCTCTAAAGAGGCAGTCTATATTCAATATCCTGTAATAAACTACCATGGAAAAGAAAAATAAATAAGTAAATGAATCAAAAGGCAATTAGTATTGGGAAGCACTTCCAAGTGTCTGAAAAGAGGTCACAGATGCTGGATTGACTTCCTGTGTTTGCTAGAACAAATTATCACATAACTGACCATTTAAAGCAACACAGAGCCGCTCTCTTACAATTAGAGTCCAGAAGTCAGGCATCAGTATCCCAGGGTGGAAATCAAGGTGTTGGCGTGACTATACTCCCTTCCAAATCTGTAGGGGAAGATGCATTCCTGGCTCCTTCCAGCCTCTGATGGGGTCAGTGTTCTTTGGCTTGTAGTTGCATCATGTCAATCTTCGAAGCTGAAATCTTCGAGTCTCTCTCTGCTCTGTTTTCACATGAACTTCTCTCCATACGTCAAATATTCTTCTACCCTTTCTGGTAAGGATCCATGTTATGGCATTTAGTGTCCACTGGGTAATCCAGGATACTCTTCCCATCTGGAGATTTTGAACTGGAGAGACTCACCCTGTTTTGTTTTGTTTTCTGTTTCTATACAAGGATAGATTTATGGATTTCAGGACAAAGGTCTGGATAGTCAAATTTATAGTTTTCCCAGTAGTCATGTATGGATGTGAGATTTGGACCATAAAGAAGGCTGAGAGCCGAAGAATTGAGGCTTTCACTTATGGTGCTGAAGAAGACTCTTGAGAGTCCCTTGGACAGCAAAGAAAATCAACCCTGAATATTTATCGGAAGGACTAATTCGGAAACTGAAACTCCAATACTTTGGCCACCTGATGTGAAGAGCTGACTCATTAGAAAAGACCCCGATGCTGGGAAAGATTGAAGGCGGGAGGAGAAGGGGACAACAGAAGATGGGATGGTTGGATGGCATCACCAACTCAATGGACATGAATTTGAGCAAACTCAGGGAGATAGCGAAGGACAGGGAAGCCTGGCATGCTGCAGTCCATGGGGTTGCAAAGAGTTGGACATGACTCAGCAACAGAACAACAAATGGATTGCATGAATTGGAGGGTGGGTTCATGACTGACCCACAGCGACAATCATGTGTTTGGTTTAGGGGACCACTTTTCCATCTACTATAGGTGGTGATGAAAACTATGAACAAGAAAATTGTCTCTTTTCTCCCAGCATACTAAAGGAACCATTTCAGAGGGAGAAGCAGAAACAATAGACAGCATGTTCGCTAAGACCAGGAGAACTGCTTTGCAGAGAGGAAGTGGGAAATGAGATGAACCCAGTCACAGCTAGGAATGTGCATCAGAGAGGAGATAGTTTTGAGGTGATTCTGTTCTGCTGGGAACCCTAGGGAGATGCTTGAGGACAAGGAAGATGGTAGAGCTGCCGTAGATACCCCCTGGTCCTCCATGGCTCAGCTGATTTTTAGGCAACAGGAGTTACTAGATAATTCCAACAGTGCACTTGTCTATGAATGTGTGTGTGCTTAGTCGCTCAGTTGTGTCTGACTCTTTGCAACCCTATGGACTGTAGCCTGACAGGCTCCTCTGTCCATGGGACTCTCCAGGGAAGAATACTGGAGTGGGTTGCCATGCCCCTTTCCAGGGGATCTTCCCAACCCAGGGACCGAACCCATGTATCCTGCTTTGCATGTGGATTCTTTACTCTCTGAGCCACCAGGGAAGAATGGCTGATGGAATAAAACCATAAACGTGCTATGTCATACTCTCTTTCACCAAATTCCAAGAACATAGTGTGGAAATCTTGAGGGATGGGGTCAGATAGAGATCAATACATTCAGTTCACCAGGGTCGACTGAAGGGCAGTGGAAATCCCTCAAAATAAATTAAAGCATGTTCTACGGCAAAAGTATATTTTCAAAATTTGGAGAGGGGAAGAGGGGAAGACCCAGGCATACAGGGGTCATGTCAAAAGAGGGGTGGGATTGCACAAAGTTCAATAAACTAAGAAGCTCATCTGGGTCAGAAAAAAAGAAAATATTAGAGGTCACGCAAGTCAAGTTAGAGACTGAGTGCTATTTCTCTACAAAATTAAGCAGAACAGGAGTGTCCCTTGAAGGCAAAGTTTGGAGAAAAAACAGAAATTTTCCACACATGCATCAAGGCTTCTTGAGATTCAACAGAAAGACTTGGTAAGTTTCTTCTCAGACTTGAGGATCCAAGTATTTGATCAGGGAAAGGGTGATAGAAAACCCCACACTCCCAATGCAACTTGATCTGGAAGTACATTCTACCTCTTATAGGTTCACAAGTCTAGCAGAGCTTCTCTTTTTAAAACACAAATAAGCCCAGAAAGAAAAAAACACGGCGATCATTATAGACCTCGGTGTGAATATCTTCTGTGAATGAACCCCTTGCCTTTTTTGTGCTTCAGTCTCAGGAAAGACATTAAATA
>NW_011494777.1:3954659-3995289 GCF_000754665.1 Bison bison bison | reverse complement strand
TGGGCTTGGTTGCTTGGTGACATGTGGGATCTTCCACCAACTAGGGATCAAACCCGTGTCTCCTGCGTTGGCAGGTGGTTTCTTTCTCACCCAGCCACCAGGGAAGCCCTATTTTATCTTATTATTATTATTATTATTATTTTTGAGGAATCAAGAAGAAAAGTGGATACAGGGGAAACTTGGGGCACCTTCAAAAGGGGAACCCCAAGGAGACATCTGGGCCATGAGCTGTGGTCAGCCTGAGGCAAGGGAGGGAAGCTCCCAGACATTTGTTTTCACTCCTGTGTGGAGAATATTGCCATTCATCATCTCTTGTTTACGTTTCCAACCTGCCCCTGTGGGTGGTGGGGCTGCCTCACCTCACAGATGTAAGGGACACCATTAGGGTGACAGGGTTTGGAGCCAGAGGGGCAGGAAGTCCAGCCCTGGCTTCTCTGTCTTACTTCCAAGTCATGAGCTTTCTGGTTCTGGGAGTTGGGATGTGGCCACGTGTTGCTTCCCTGCATCTGGGCTGCCTCAGGCCCAGGGGAGGGGTCCTCACACTCCCCTCCTGCTCCTGCTGCCACTTCCGGTGGGCTGGGTCCCTCCCTTGCTGTCCCAGCACCAATGCCCCAAGTTCCCCAGTCCCCGGGCATCCTGAGAGCAGGAACTGGGTCTTATTTAGATGGCCTGCCAGGTGCCCAGCACCAGGCTCGCTACACATAAAAAACGGCCCAGAATCTGGTACCCAGTGAGGGCACAGTCCTGACAGGCTGTGGCCCTGGGAACATTCAGCAGTGTCCTCTGGGCTCCGGCACTGTGTCAGGCGCTCACATAAAATTTGCGTTTGTTAATCCTCAAAAGCACCCTGTGCCAAGACTGTGACTCAATTCCACAGAGAAGGAAACCAAGGCTCAGAGAGGCAAACCGGCTTGTCTGAGGTAACCCAGCCACGGAGGGTGTTAGGGCCGGAGCCCTGCCTGTGGTGCTCCCCTCACCCCAGGCTGGAGACCCGGAGATGACCACAGGGGTCTGGCAGCACCAACAGCACCTTTTGTATGGAGACACTTAAGGGAAAAGATGACCCGAGGGTTCTGCAGAAAGCAGCCTGTTCCATGAGCAGGTACAGGGCTGGCTGACCAGCATGCTGGGAGTGGGGGAAAGGGGTGATCAGAGGAGCAGGGACCCTGAAGGAGGAGGGGGCCTGGGAACAGCAGACTTGCAGCCTGCAATGCAGTCTCTGCTCCCTGAGAAGTGGGTGAATCATCTGCTCAGCAGCTGTGGAGCAGACGTGTCGCCAGCGCCCCCCTGTGCACACAGGGAGAACTGGAACCGCTGCGGGGGTGGCCCTGCAGCCGCTGAACCCTGAGCATGGCGCACGCCTGGCTTCCAGGCCAAAAATTGGCAAATGCTCCTTCAGTCCCAGGAACAAATGACTAAGCGTGTCTCCAGGCCCAGCGGGAGCGAGGCCAGCCCTTCGGTCTCTCCTGTCGCAGTGGAGCCTCTGGCCCTGGGCCCGATTTTGGGTCTCCGGGCTCCTCCCAGGTGTGCAGGGAAGGGATGAGCTGGGGCATCCTCCAGAGGAGACCAGGGCTTTACAGTGAGTTGTACTGCCCAGCTCTCTGCAAGGGGGCAGGTCTCGGGGAGAGGGGAATGTGCGCTGGGCTGTCTGCCGGGTTGCCTTCTCCTTTCATTGGGCAGTTTTTTCTCTGGATTTCAGTTTTTCCTCCTGCAAAGCGAGCATTGGATCATATTGGGGCTGACATAGGGTCAGGTGTTGTTTGCCTCCTCCTGGGTACTTTCTGGCCCTTCCCCATGGCCCCTCATTGCATACCTCTCCTTGGAACCAGTCATAAGGAATGTGGAGGGTTTTAATAAAAAGAAAAAAAAAACGGGGGTAGAGAGTTTATTTACATCAGAAATCACAGGACAGGATTACTGAGGTTCCTCTGGCTGCAGGCTCAGATTCCATGGGAGAAAATCCACTCCGGAGGTGAGAGGTGCTGTTCCTTTAATTTAATGGTCAGGTATTTATTTAGCAACTATTATGTGCCAAGTGAAGCACTGTGCCCATTCCCCCTCTTCCTCCCTGCAGCCTAAGTAACAATCTAGAGAAGATATAGAGTTGCATCCTAGCGGCTGTAATACAGAATTGTGTCTTTGCTCTGCTTACATCTCTGTAAATATGCCTTTGCATGAAATCTAGAAAAATGATACAGATGAACCTATGTGCAGGGCAGGAATGGAGATACAGACACAGAAGGGGAGAGTGGGATGAAGTGGGAGATTGGGATTGACATGTATGCACACCCTTGGTACAACTGATAGCTAGCAGGAAGCTGCTCTGTAGTGCAGCGCGCTCAACTCAGTGCTCTGTGGTGACCTCGAGGGGTGGGATTGGGGGAGGGCTGGGACGGAGGGCCACGAGGGACGGGATATGTGTATACATGTAGCTGACTCACTTCTTTGTACAGCAGAAACTAGCACAACATTGCAAAGCAATTATAGTCCAATAAAAACAATTTAATTGCCTTTGTATGAGGAAAAGAATTGGAGAGAACTAGAAACTTAAGGTGGCTCAGTGGTAAAGAATCCACCTGCCAGTACAGGAGACCTGGGTTCCATCCCTGGGTCGGGAAGATCCCCTGGAGGAGGAAATGGCAACCACTCCAGTATTCTTGCCTGGAGACTCCCATGGGCAGAGGAGCCTGGCGGGCTACAGTCCACAGGATCGCAAAGAGTCAGGCATGACTGAGCACACACACACATGCACAAACACACACACACACTGAAACTTAAAGTGTGAAACAAGAGTTGATTTGATGGTGTGTCAGAAGATGGGAATGGGCAGCTTTTGCTGTTACACTGTTGCCCATGAAACACACACACAGAGCATCCCAAGGGTGTGTTGACACAGACTCAGGGAGCCTCCACTCTGGGGCCCCAGAGACCCTCTGGCGACAGCAGCTAGAAAGTCCTGGCACAGATGTCATGTCAACATCAGCATTAAAGCAGGATGTTCACACACCCAGGGAAGCAACTACAGAATTAAAAAAAAATAATAATAGATTCATTCATTCCGTTAGTCAGTCAGTCATTCACGGCTGAAGATACACAGATAATTAATACACACTTTGTGCCCCGCAGGAAAACACAAGGAGAACAAATGGGAAAGAGTCAAGAAATGTTCTTTATCAGGTGAACACAAGCCCGAGAGAAGTGTGTTCTTAATTAGCAATTAATGATACATTCCCATCTTCACAGCTCACTGTTTATAAGCAATCTGTCAGTTATGAGTACTTTTATTGTTATTATTGACATTATTATTTACCTTGACATTATTATTTATGGAGCTTTCTGGGAGAAACGGCAGGGAGGAAAGAGAGACAGGAGGAGTATATTTTAAATGGACTAGGAGAGTCTATCAGTTGGAAAACAAAGCTCTTAAAGAAGTTTTCGAAAACTTGAAAAGAATCTTTAACATACCAATTAACCCTGAACTCACCCAGGACATCTACTGCTGCCCCCAGTCCCTCCCATCCCCAGAGCACCTAAATAAGGGTGGAGAGTGCTCTTTGACTGACCTCTTTCTCCAGGACTGCAGGGACTGCATGCTGGTCCCCTCTGTACCCTGGGGTGCAGCAACCAGTTGCACAGAGGGGTGGCTGGGGATCACAGCTGAGTGGGCAGTGCCCCCTCTCTACCTCTGGTTAACCCAGCGGGCAGCCTGGGAAGAGGCAGACCGCAACCCTTCTGTGCATTACTGACCCCTGACACTGCAGGGAAGTTCAGGGCAGGAGTGGACCCCACTGATCAGAGGAGGGTCTGCTGACCCTTGCCGAGGGGGTCGGCTCCTTGCTGGCCAGCATCCTCTGCTTTACAGACAAGGCGGGCAGGGTGGATCTTCCAGGACTGGGCAGAGCTTAGCTGAGCTCTTGAATTCCTGGATTGCTCCATGCTTGTCTTCCTCCTGGCTGATGAATGAATTGGATTATCGAAAAACAAACAAAAAAAATGGACACAACCTCAACCTTTACTCCATGACCATCATTACCACCAAAATGTTCCCCCTCCAAAGCACTGTAGGCTTATGCACATATGAATAAAACAACCCCCTTTGCCCTCTCCTCTCCTCCCAACCCCTACACTTCATATAACATTAGGCCTCCAAGAAAAAAGGATGTTGCCTAAGAAACATTACGGAAAGCCTGTGGATGTTTGTTTACGTGGACCTTTCAAATCAAGCTGTCATCTTTAATATTCTTATCCCAAGCGCCATCCAAAAGCAAAATTCCTGTAACCAAAGCCCATGAGGAAATTTAGTACAGAAGAATTTCACAGGGATCAGACTTTTCTCCCTTTCAAGAAGGTACTGAAGCTAAAATACAACAAGCAATACAACAGCCTCTGCAGGAGAGTGCATCAGAGAAGCCCTTGCTTGTTTCTATACATTTCATTTTAAAAATTTTCTTTATTTTAAACTGGAGGCTAATTCCTTTACAATATTGTGTTGGTTTCTGCCATACATCAACATGAATCAGCCGTAGGTATACACACACATGTCCCTTCCTTCCTATTTCATTTTTTGATCAACTTATCTGCCCATGAAAACTGAGCCCAGGGGAACGGATGTAAGTCCCAGTCTGGGGCTGCAAAGGGTTAACGCTTTTTTCTTCTTGTGTGGAGCTCTGAAGATGTGAGGAGAGCCCTGGTCAATAGACAGATATATTGACTTGTTATTATTTAAAGTTGTTTAACCAGGTAGAGATAAACGAAAGCTTTCAGCAGCTGAACTATCACACAAATCACAATTAAGGTGGCATATGTGTTTGGGAGACGTAAAATCAATTCCCGCGAAGATAATGTTTTAGTCTCTATTTGAACTTGAAAACAGAAGTAAATTTTCAGCAGCAACAGCTGGGCTTGTTCCATCCAGGAGGCTCTCTATTAACTGTACAAGAAGGGCCTTTATTACCTCTTCTAATGGTTTTCCTCTACGGTTTTGTCTTCATCAAAAAAGCCAAACTGATTGCGATGGTGCTGTTTACTGACGCGCCGGTCAGGGTGGGGGCGGTGGCAGCTGTGTGTTCCCAGCCCCCGGGTGGACCTCTCTCTCCTTGTGGTGAGCCTCTTGTTGGGAGGCCAGGATGATGGAGCCCTGGGGACTGCTGGGGGGACCGGGTCAGGAGTTTGGGGGGCTGGTCTCAGCCTGTGCAGGAAACGGAGGCATCTTTTGATCTAAAGTAACCCCTGGGGTTGGATCACCTGCAAAGATTCCCCCAGAGGGATGCAACCTCTGAGTCCCACCATTAACATGTTAATCATGTGAGTGTGTGTGTGTGTGTGTGTGTGTGTGTGTGTGGTCATGTTAATTCTATCTACTCCCTGGAGTATAGGGACCATATTTAATTTCGCTGGGTCCTTTATTGGACTTAGTGTGTTTCTGGCACATCTGATTACAAAGTGGGTAATGGATGCGGGGAGCCCACAGGTGCAAAGGCCCGGATCTAATCCACTCCCCGTCGCATTGCCCTTCTCAGCCTTCCTCACACTCAGTCACGGGCATGGAGGCTGGTGACTTTTCACTCCTCTTGCATTTTCCCAGTGAACTAGGACAGGAAGCCGCCAGGTAAGCTAGTGCAAGCAAGGGTGGGCACAGGTCCCCCTTTGGGGGTCACAAGGCTTGCCTATGAGTAAAAGGAGTATACAAATGAGGAAGATTGGCCTCCACCAGGAAGCCAGTAGGGGAAGAAGATACCTTGGTTCTAGAATGAGAACAGAGCTGGTCAGGAGAGGAAGAGGGTCAGTGAGGGACCAGAGGCCAGGAGCCCGGCCCCATTTTCATCTCATCTGGGTGCTACCAGCTGGGAGGTCTGGGGCTCACCACAGGCTCTGGGTTGTAGGGGCTTTGTCTGAAAAATGGGAGCGGTGAGATCCAGGCTTAAAACATGAACGCTTGTAAAAATGCAAGATTAGTATTCCTGCCAAAGGGAAACAGACAGACGAGCAAACAAAACAAAACAAGCAAAAAGAAGAAAGGTGAAAAGAGACGACTTGTTCTGTTCAGACCCGTTCTCGTTTAGACAACGGAGTGAGTAGGTGAGTCCTATGACAAATCTCGCGTCTCGACGTCTTTTCTTCTGGGTGATTCTTCCTAACCCCTGACCTCACTGCATCAACGCTGGGGACCAAAACGTGGCCCTCACACCCGTTTCACCCTACTGGTGTTGACTGCCCCCTTTCCGTCTCCAGGGCATCTCTACACAGCCTCTGCTCAAGGGCTGTTTAGATCAGGTTCCTCAACTCAAAAGCTAAGGAGTCACTTATGCACCAGTTACTGAGGTTTTCAGTGCACCAGGTACCGTGGTAGGTGCTGGGGAAGCAAGCTCTGTGACAGACAGAGGAGTCAACGGGGGAAGAGAGAAATTCTCACAGAGATAGAGGCACTTATATTTATAAGTCAGTGGTTCCTAATCGCCTGAATGGAGTCACATTTGGCTGAATAGTGTCTGTATTTCCATCATCCATAATCTGTTATCCTAGGCAGTGATTTTTGGTGATCTCTCTCTTTTTCATTCAAACTAGAAAACATGACCCTCTCCTGTGTCCTGGGAGCCTGGAATTAAATAATTTCCTCCCTTCATTTCTATGCAGGATCAACAATTCCCTCTGTGTATTGCTTCTCAGAGACTCTCAGACTTGTGCTTGGTTTAGGGTCAGGCACTCATGAGCCACCTCTCCCTGGGGCTTGCTCCCTGATGGCAAAATGGAAAGGGGCAACCCGCAGAGCACAGGCATCTTCTAGACCCGACCCTTGGAGCCAAGAGAGCATCCTGGGACTTGGTGCCATTTTCTCTCAATATGCGTCACCCCACCTTCCCTTCTGGAAGCTCACAGGGAAGGTGGATGTCCACAGACTTAAGTGAATGCTCTCGGTTCGGTCAACAGAGCCCTGAGAACAGGGGGCCGTGGACCCGGACCAGGAAGAGTGTGGGGTGTGGAGCCAGAGGGACCCAGGGTGGAGGTGGTTCCAACCCTGCTGACTTCTAGCCCCATGGAGATCCCTAGCACCTACCTCTGGTCTCCAGGGGGATGCATCGTGCTTGAGGTGGTTTGAATACTATATGAATTAGGCATGGGAGAGCTCTTAGCTCTGCTAGGTCCACGCGTGAGCTCAATAAACGTTAAGTGCTGTCTCCCTTAGGCCCTTGCTCTTCTCCCTCCATCCTGCCTGACTCCTCCCTGTACACACATTGCCGTTGTCATAACACAGCTGTGCAAGGCACACTGGGCAGGCCACAGTGTCTCTTTCTTCTGAGCATGTCACCGTGATTGTGCATCTTCACCCTGGGCACATCCCTGTCACGTCTTACTCTATTCCTCAGCAATTTCCAGCTTCTTAATGTAAGAACTTTGAGAAAGAGAGGGGCAGATTGAAGAGCGATGAAACTGCCCATGACCAGAGAGAGTGCAGGGAAGAGTTGGGCAGGGACAATGGAGCTTCTGCCTCTACAGTAAGGATTGACATCAAAGCGGGCACATTCAAACCGCAGACTGACTCTGATACCAGAGCACCACTGCATGAAGTGGAAGACAGCAGACGGGAGCAGTCGCAGATAGGGTTGTCCAGGCAGCCCTGAGATGGAGGCTCTGGCTTCATCAAGAGAAGAACCGGGGACTTTGTATCTGAGGACCTCCAAGGAGTCCCTTTACTGTCCTAGCCGACTCCATCACTCAGCCACTGCTTCTCTAATAAGCTGATTCCCCTGAGACCTTCACCGAGGAAGAGACAGAAACAGCAGTGATTTGGTCTTGTAACCAGAGCAACCGTCCTTGCAAGCTCGCCTTGCAGGGAATGAGGCCAAGAGTGAAAAAGGAAGCAGGCTCCATGGGTAGCGCCCAGCTTGACTTCCTCCTCAGCCAACCCAGAAAGCATCTCCCACCCTGTGGGGTCCAGGCATTAGGGAAGCCAGGGAACTCCTCTGTGCTTTTGAAGTCAGTTTGCTCATCCGCCTAGGACCACATGGAAGCAGAGGAGAAAGAGGGGAGAAAGTGGCATTATTTAACACTCAGGGGCTGGATGCTTTGCCTGGCGCTCTTCATGTGTTACTTCCTGTGACCCTAAGGACAGCTCTGAGAATATGATATCTAAGTAGAGCCATTCTTCCTGTTCTGTGGGGTAGGGGATGGTCCCCCCACATGTTGGGACCATCGTGTGGGGTAGTTGGGGGTGGTGGTTGTAGAAGGGACAAGACAGAGCTGAAAGTGAAAGAAAGAGACTCACTGCATGGCCACCTCCCTGTTCAGAGCATCCAAGCTGGTAGCTTGCCTGTTCTTCCCATAGTGTCTGCCCTCGTCCACCTTGCAGCAGTGCCGTGACAATTATAGACACAACTTTGCAGACAAGGAAACTGAAGCTGTAAGAGATGTTGCTGTAAGCTCACAGGCACACAACTCATCTATGGCAGAATCTGGATTTCAACTCAGCTTTCCCTGGTGTGCAGCTTCCACCCCCTCGCCTCTGAGCAGCACACACGGGCGGGCCCAGACTCACATGGCTAAGTGCTTACATGCACTGATAGGGCCTCCTAGACAACTCATGGTGCAGAGATGCAGTGGACACGATGCCTCCTGCTGAGATGCAACCTTCCTGGCGGGTCTCTCTGGGATCATCGGGGCGGCAGAGGGGAATGAACAGAGCAAGAAGAGTCATTCAGGTGGAATGTATGCCTCTTAAAGTTGCTCTCTGATGAGGTCTGGAAGCTTACAAACCTTTCTGAAATTTGCTCACAAGCAAATGAGCATCAAACAATGTGATAAACAGACAGAGGACTTGCCTGACTCTAACATTGAACAACGTGGGAAATAGACGGGACTTGCCTGACTGCAATGCAGACAACAGATGAATCTCGGTGCTTGGTCATCCCTCCCACCCCGTCACCCGCTGAACTGAGTTTGGGCCTCTTGCACTAGACATGAAAAGTGCCAGATCCTATCTAGGTAGGGGGTAGCTGTGCTGGTTTGCCTTCTTCCTGCTTAACTCATCTGGTACTTCCTGACTCTCCTCTTCCATCACAGCAAGCGATGAAGGCAACACCTTTGTCAAACAAAATCAAGATGCAGAGCAAGTGGAGGATGCTGAATGAATCGCAGATGATCCAAGGAGTTAGAGTTCTTATGGAATGAAAGTGGGAAGCAGAGAAGGAAATCAGGGTCCCTTGTGGATGGTGATGATATAATTAGATGACTCAGGAAGACGCTGATGGTGCTTAAACCTCTCCACCTGGAAGTTCTAAGGATTTTTGAAAATGAATACATCAAAAATTGCATGAGACCTCATCATTCTCCTGTTTTGAGGATCTTAGAATTGTACCATCTCCTACTCAGTTGGCTGACTTAGAGACCTGGAATATTCCTCATATTTCACATTCTCCATCACCCCAGGCATCTAGTCCTTCTTGTTTGATTTCTCTTCTAAAACTCACCCCCGACTTGGTTAGTGTTCCTTATCATTCCTCACCTGAAAGATTTTAACCCTAACATGTTACTTTTTTGCCCATTAATCTGCTTTCCTGACATGGTGATCTTCCTAAATTGCAAATATGGCTTAGCTACCCTACTGATTAAATCCTTCTACACTTCCCCTCTTTTAAGACAAGTCCAAGCATCTCAACATTTCTGGAGATTTAAGGACCTGTCCCTGCTTGCCCCTTCCACCCTGTCTCCTGCCATGCTGCCCCTGCCCTCACCCGTCTTGGGATAATCTGCACTTCCAAGTTCCTGACCGTGCTATGCTTCTCACATCTGTACAGGCTCCTCAAGGAGAAACTTCTCCCATTACTTAGCTGTTTGCCTCTCTTTCCCCAGCTCAGCCCTCTTGCCTCTGTAAGACCCAGCTCAGGCCTCTCTGCTGCAAGTGAGCCCTGAGCCCTGCAGTCTGGCTGCCTGCCCTTGCCCTGGGCTCCTGTGGCCTTGACACTACCTGCTACATGATGTAGTTCTACATCCTCGGGACCAGGGTTTCCTGGACAGTCGCTCTATCCCTCACGCATGTGCCCTCATTATTTGTCACATATTAGCTGCTGACACAAGCTTATTAGACTGAAATGCACTTCCACCCTCTCTACTTTTTCAACCTTCCTGGAGGTTCTACAAAAATTCTTCCCACTTTCCAAGCTTGTGTCCTTGAATTATCCAATACTCAGAGGTGCCTTCCTTCCTTTTAAGCTTCAATAAATAAATAATTCATAAAATACTTTTTTCCCAGTTTTTTGAAAGAAATAAACAGAGTTGAGATTCTATCTTATGCAGCAACTTTTTTGACACCAGGGACCAGTTTTGTGGAAGATTTTTTTCCACGGACAGTGGGGTTGGGGGCTTGTTTCAGAATGATCCAAGCCCGGTACATTTATTGATTTATTGTGCTTAGTATCTCTATTATTATCACATCAGCACCACCTCAGATCATCAGGCATTAGATTCCAGAGGTTGGGGTCCCCTAAATAGAGGATCAGGTACATGAGGACAGTGAGGGAAAGCTGAGGGAAGGAGAGGAAAAAACAACTCATGTTTGTTTTGCAACTAATAAATAACAGGTACCGTGTTGCATATCTTTTCTTATTCACACCTAATGATTCTCACAGTCTGTCTTCTGAGGCAGGAATTATTACCACTGTATTAATGAAGATGAGACGAAACGGGTATCACTTGATGTCTCTGAAGAGAAAGGACTTGGAGAACTTACAGAGAAGGAAATATGTCTCGTAGGACATGAAAAGTGACAGAAACCTGGTGGAAGTGGTAGTCGCTCAGTCGTGTCTGACTCTGACTCCACGGACTGTAGCCCACCAGGCTCCTCTGTCCATGGGATCCTCCAGGCAAGAATACTGGAGTGGGTTGCCATTTACTCCTCCAGGGCTTCTTCCCGACCCAGAGATTGAACCTGGGTCTCCCGCATTGCAGGCAGATTTTTTTCCCAACTGAGCCACCAGGGAAGCCCCTTATAGGCCTTAACAAATAGAAGACGGGTAAGAACTGTAAATATTCTTATTTTGAAATAAGATATGCTGTTAAACATGTAAATGCAAGTGAGCCATGTCTTCACCCTAAATCCTATAGTTTTAGGAAGAGCTTATCTGGAGAAACTCAGTTTTTAGAGGAAACCATCCAGAAAGACGAAACTTTCTGCTGCTCACCCTTTGCCTCTTAGTTTTACCCTGCTCCTCAGTCTCTGCTTCCTCTTCCCCTCATCAGAAAGGTTAACGGAGATTTGACATCCTATGAAAGATGCTCCAGAACCCCTCTCTCCCCAAAATTGTTATATTCCAACCAGATTTGATGTTCTCTAGATGGTATATGACTGGAGAAGGGAATGGCAAACCACTTCAGTATTCTTGCCTTGAGAACCCCATGAACAGTATGAAAAGGCACAAAGATAGGACACTGAAAATTGAACTCCCCAGGTTGGTAGGTGCCCAATATGCTATTGGAGATTAGCGGAGAAATAACTCCAGAAAGAGTGAAGAGATGGAGCCAAAGCAAAAACAACACCCAGTTACGGATGTGACTGGTGATGGAAGTAAAGTCTGATGCTGTAAAGAGTAGTACTGCATAGGAACCTGGAATGTTAGGTCCATGAATCAAGGCAAATTGGAAGTGGTCAAACAGGAGACAGCAAAAGTGAGCATCAACATTTTAGGAATCAACAAACTAAAATGGACTGGAATGGGTGAATTTAACTCAGATGACCATTATACCTACTACTGTGGGCAAGAATCCCTTAGAAGAAATGGAGTAGCCAACAGAGTCAACAAAAGAGTCCGAAATACAGTACTTGGATACAATCTCAAAAATGACAGAATGATCTCTGTTCATTTCCAAGGCAAACCATTCAATATCACAGTAATCCAAGTCTATGCCTCAACAAGTAATGCTAAAGAAGCTGAAGTTGAATGGTTCTACAAAGACCTACAAGACCTTTTAGAACTAACACCCAAAAAAGATGTCCTTTTCATTATTGGGGGCTGAAATGCAAAAGTAGGAAGTCAAGAAATACCTGGAGTAACAGGCAAATTTGGCCTTGGAGTACAGAGTGAAACAGGGCACAGGCTAATAGAACTTTGCCAAGAGAATTCACTGATCATAGCAAACACCCTCTTCCAACAACGTGAGAAGAAGACTCTACACAAGGATGTCACCAGATGGTCAACACCAAAATCAGATTGATTATATTCTTTGCAGCCAAAGATGGAGAAGCTCTATACAGTCAGCAAAAACAAGACCAGGAGCTGACTGTGGCTCAGATCATGAACTCCTTATTTACAAATTCAGACTTAAATTGAAGAAAGTAGGGAAAACCACTAGATCATTCAGGTAAGATCTAAATCAAATCCCTTACAATTATACAATGGAAGTGACATAGATTCAAGGGATTAGATCTGATAAACAGAGTGCCTGAAGAACTATGGATGGAGGTTTGTAACATTGTACAGGAGGCAGTGATCAAGACCATCCCCAAGAAAAAGAAATGCAAAAAGGCAAAATGGCTGTCTGAGGAGGCCTTACAAATAGCTGTGAAAAGATGAGAAGCAAAAGGCAAAGGAGAAAAGGGAAGATATACCCATTTGAATGCAGAGTTCCAAAGAATAGCAAGGAGAGATAAGAAAGACTTCCTCAGTGATCAATGCAAAGAAATAGAGGAAAACAATAGAATGGGAAAGACTAGAGATCTCTTCAAGAAAATGATAGATACCAAGGGAACATTTCATGCAGAGATGGGCACAATAAAGCACAGAAATGATATGGGCCTAACAGAAGCAGAAGATATTAAAAAGAGGTGGCAAGAACACACTGCTGCTGCTGCTAAGTTGCTTCAGTTGTGTCTGACTCTGTCCTACCCCATAGACGACAGCCCACCAGGCTGCCCCGTCCCTGAGATTCTCCAGGCAAGAACACTGGAGTGGGTTGCCATTTCCTTCTGCAATGCATAAAAGTGAAAAGTGAAAGTGAAGTCGCTCAGTTGTGTCTGATTCTTCGCGACCCCATGGACTGCAGCCCACCAGGCTCCTCCGTCCACGGGATTTTCCAGGCAAGAGTACTGGAGTGGGGTGCCATCGCCTTCTCCGGGCAAGAATGCACAGAACTATCCAAAACAATCTTCACAACCCAGATACTCATGATGGTGTGATCACTCACCTAGAGTCAGACATCCTGGAATGCAAAGTCAAGAGGGCCTTAGGAAGAATCACTATGAACAAAGCTAGTGGAGGTGATAGAACACCAGCTGAGCTATTTTAAGTCCTAAAAGATGATGCTGTGAAAGCACTGCACTCAATATGCCAGCAAATTTGGAAAACTCAGCAGTGGCCACAGAACTGGAAAAGGTCAGTTTTCATTCCAATCCCAAAGAAAGGCAATGCCAAAGAATGCTCAAACTACTGCACAATTGCACTCATTTCACACGCTAGCAAAGTAATGCTCAAAATTCCACAAGCTAGGCTTCAATAGTACATGAAGTGTGAACTTCCAGATATTCACGCTGGATTTAGAAAAGGCAGAGGAACCAGAGATCAAATTGCCAACATCTGTTGGATGATAGAGAAAGTGAGAGAGTTCTAGAAAAACATCTACTTCTGCTTTATTGACTATGCTAAAGCTTTTGACTGGATCACAACAAACTGTGGAAAATTCTTAAAGAGATGGGAATATCAGATCACCTGAGCTTCCTCCTGAGAAATCTGTATGCAGGTTAAGAAGCAACAGATAGAACTGGACATGAAACAACAGACTGGTTCCAAATCAGGAAAGGAGTATCTCAAGGCTGTATATTGTCACTCTGCTTATTTAACTTACATGCAGAGTGCATAATGAGAAATGCTGGACTGGATGAAGCACAAGCTGGAATCAAGATTGCTGGGAGAAATATCAATAACCTCAGATATGCAGATGATGCCACTCTTATGGCAGAAAGCAAAGAAGAACTAAAAAGCCTCTTGATGAAAGTGAAAGAGGAGAGTGAAAAAGTTGGTTTAAAACTCAACATTCAGAAAACTAAGATCATGGCCTTGGGGCCCGTCACTTAATGGCAAATAGATGGGGAAACAATGACAGACTTTATTTTTCTGGGCTCCAAAATCACTGCAGATGGTGACTGCAACCATGAAATTAAAAGATGTTTGCTCCTTGGAAGAAAAGTTATGACCATCCTAGACAGCATATTAAAAAGCAGAGACATTACTTCTTCAACAAAGGTCCATCTAGTCAAAGCTATGGTTTTTCTAGGTGTCATGTATGGATGTGAGAGTTGGACTATAAAGAAAGCTGAGTGCTGAAGAATTGATGCTTTGAACTCTGGTTTTGGAGAAGACTCTTGAGAGTCCCTTAGACACCAAGGCGATTCAACCACTCCATCCTAAAGGAGATCAGTCCTGAATACTCATTGGAAGGACTGATGCTGAAGCTGAAACTCCAATACTTTGGCCACCTGATGGGAAGAACTGACTCATTTGAAAAGACCCTGATGCTGGGAAAGCTTGAAAGCAGGAGGAGAAGGGGACGACAGAGGATGAGATGGTTGGATGGCAACATCAACTCAATGGACATGAGTTTGAGTAAACTCCAAGAGTTGGTGATGGACAGGGAAGCCTGGAGTGCTGCAGTCCATGGAGTTGCAGAGTCGGACATGACTCAGCGACTGAACTGAACTGAACTGAAATGGTATGTGTACTTCTCCAGGAGATCTGAGTCAGCTTTATCCCAAAGTACATACTGTGGTCCTTTGGACATTGACGGTTTTAATGCCGTTCATGGTCTCATTTGTCAGAGAGTGTTTATTCACTCTGCCAGTCAATACTTGAACACTGACTGTGCCATGGTCCTGGTGGCCCATTTGTGTCATGATACATCTGTTCACTACATCCTCTGCCTCAATCTGCTGTATGCACCCCTGGGGTGGGGGCAGGGGAAGAAGCCTCCTAATCATCTCCCAATATTCACTCCCTCTGCTGCCACCTTCTCATAGCTCCACCCTAAGTGTTGTAATTTGACCATGTATTTCTTCTCTGTATGCAGCCATTTTCACTTAGATGTGAGCTCCTTAAGGGAGTTCATCTCCAAATTGAGTGCATGGATGAATAAATGAATACATGGGGGAAAAAAACACTTAAGGAAAAAAAAAAAAAGGTTTCCTAATGGACAGGGGAACATGTTAAAGGAAGGTAGCATCATTTGTAGCCTGAGGGTGCTGGCTTTCAAAACTGATGATAGGATTTGATGCCAATCAGTCCTACACCCTAGTCTTCACCAAAGTAGGTGATTTATTCAACAGAAAAGCAAACCAAAGAGAAGGAACAGTTGTCAGTTGAGGTCTCTCCTATTTCCTTCATCATTTATCTTCATGGCTTGATTGCCTTCATAGTGTCAGAAAGTTAAATATAGATATCTGTTCCTCTGGGTGTTTCCACTGAAGCCCCAGTTCTCCACCCTCTGCTCACTGTCATACATCCAGATGGGAGGAAATATGATGCCCTTAATAAATATTCAAAAGCAAGGGTCCTTGCCCTGGGGGATCTAATGTCTGATGATCTGAGGTGGAGCTGATGTAGTAATACAAGAAATAAAGTGCACACTAAATCGAATACACTTGAATCATCCTGAAACCATCATCAACCACCCCTCACCCAAGCCCTAATCCCTGGAAAAACTGTCTTCTATGAAATGGGCCCCTGGTGCCAAAAAGTTTGGAGTCTGCTGTTCTAAAGCACTTCTTTATGTGTTTATGCTTTTAATAGGGTGCATTGTGGGAGAAGATAATAAAAATGCATCCTATTGTTTAGCTGCTATGTTTAAGAATAAGCAGATAAAGCATCCTGCTCAGAATGGAAAGATAACAGCAAAGATTGCCATTACCTGGAAGTGGGTTGGTAAATAGGAATATCTGCCAAAGGCTAGTTAGAAGATGCTTACTGGCTAGATTGACAAGTGAAGAATGGCTGGACTGTTTAAATAAATAGATGGGGGACAGTCATATTAGGGAGGTGCATGACTGAATAGAGGGAATAAGGGTTAGATAAATGGAGAAGTAATGTGTGAATGAATAGGTGAGTGGTTAGCTGATGGAGAAATAAATTGGTACGTCAATGATTGATGGCGCTGAGTGGCCGGATGAAGTGAAAGACCGATAAATGTCTGTGCCAGCAGGCGAGCAGATGGATGGGTAAATGTTGTGGGATGAGCAGGAGCAGGAGGGGGTCAGGCATGGGTGGGAAGATGGTGATTAAAAGGAAGAAGTAAAAGGAGAGGGTGAGCGGGAGCACTCAAGGCATTAAGACGTCAGAACTGGAAATCTGTTTCTTCGACAAGTCATGATTTTACAATGAGTCTGAGAAAATTGGAAACTCTCCATCACTTGGTGCCCACCATGTCCTTGGTGGTTTAATTTACAAAGAACATGATCTAGTCCATCAAGTTATCTGTGTTCCATCCCCTGTAGGGAACAAAGAGTCTTGAAAGCCAGGGATTAGCCCTTGTCTGTCCAGGAAGCCATGAGAAACAAGCCTCATCATTCCAGCTTCCAGACTTGACCAGGCTTGGCAGAGATTCTGTAAAATCAAAAGAAGAATCTTCCGCCACTTCCTGCTGCATGATCACATCCTTATTGGCCACTGACCTGCACTTTATTAGGGGTCAGTCTTGAGGAATCCAACGGTTGAAAGAGACACAAAACTTTTGCAGGCAACTTTGATAGAACACACTGAGGGGGGGTAAATTTATTGATGGTGCAGCTGGGAAATAAAGACATATAAAGCAAGACGTATACAGCAAACCATCAAGTCCAAGATCACACATTTGGTCAACAGCAGAGCTTGGAAGGGTTTGTTGATACAGAAATGACAGGTGGGAAGCTAAGTTGCAAGAAAGAGGCTAATACCCATTCCTTTGGAAGAGCTGATGGATATATGACAAGATAGGGGGAGATTTATTGAAAGAGAAAGATGTTTTAGAAAAGACAGTTGGAGGAACGGACTTGCTCTCCAGGTCTCTTCCTCATCCATTACCCTGTGGGTGCTACAGTAAACCAACAGTACCTCCAAGGTACTTTTAAGAATAAATGTGTTTTGAAGGAAATCCAAAAAAGAGTATATATATATGTATACGTATAGCTGATTCTCTTTGCTGTATAGCAGAAGCTAATACAACATTGTAAAGCAACTATACTCCAATAAAAATTAATTAAAAAAAAAGAGTAAGTGCACATCACACTCACCATATTTCCTCATACTTACTCTTGCAGGAACTGTTAAGGAGTACTCAAACTGAATGATACCTGGTCATTCATTTTCTGAAACTTCTCTTCCGATTTCATTGTAGCCTAAGCCAATAAATTAGACTTTGATGCTGCAGCTGCATTTTATATTGTTTGCATTTTGTATGATTTGTAAATGGCATAGACATAAGATACGCAATTGTAACATGAAATTGCTTATCATCATATTCTGTGTGCATGTGGGTGTATATATGCATGAAAGAGAGGGAGAGAGAGAGAGAGAGGGCACTCAGTTTTCTGATTGCATCTCCTTCCCAAAGCCTAACACATACACACACACACACACACACACACACACACAAACACGGGAAAAGCATATCCTGCTTAGATTTTCCCCATTCCTAGATACTCAATGCGGTGTCCTAATAAACAGCCCCCCAAAAGTTACAAATTACTTTGAACTTTATTGATACACTGCACAATCACAACCATCTCGTGTTCATCCTGAATTAGAAAAGGTTACAACTACAATGTAACATGCACGAAATTCAGGTAGTATTTTCACCCTTAATACAATTATTGACAGAAATCAAGTCTTCATTGATTTTTGAAGGAAAAAATTAAGAAAGAAAATAGAAGGGGAGGGGAAAAAAAAAAAACCTCTAGAAGGCTGACAAAGTTATATTCTTGTATCATGTGATAAAATTTTAAAGCATTTGAACACAGATCTGTTTTCAGGATAATTGTGAGAACGGGCACACCCATTGTCTGACACAGCTAGGACGGCACCATTGATAATTCATACGTTTTTTTAATCTAGAGGACTCTGAACTTGACAGATACATTTTCATACACCCACACGTTCCTCACAATTGCACTTTACATGTCACAAAAGATTCTGAATGATTAAAAATGCTCCCTTTAACTAACACAAAGGCAGCTAGGATTACTTATCATTGCTATGATTGATATCATTTTAAAGTGGCCAATAGTGTAGAATGTGGCCCCCCCCAAAAAAGAGTAGAGGGTTCATCATCTTTCTTTCCTCACTCAGCATCATGGAACAACAAAAACAACCCTGTGCTTTAAAAGGACACCGTGGAAAGAAACAAAATGGAATGTCTTTTAAAACATGGGAAATTAGACTTCACTGGCTACTTGCAGGCTGAAGACAATTGTGTCTAATTGAGTCCACTCCACAGCTCTGTGGACCGCCGGTGTTCTGCACCTGAAGGCTAAATTGCTTGGTTCAGCTCTATCTTCTCGCCGTGTCTTTTAATTGCATATCTATCTCTTCCTTCTTTCATTTACTTCTCTTCTCTCAAGAAATGAGGGAAATGAGACCAGCATTTTTATTTGTTGGGTGTTAGTGATCATTAGGAGTTCTCATCACATGGTGTCTTTCTGAGAACGTTGCCTTCATAGCTACACACCTGTGAAGTTTTCCTGAAATTGCTCCAACTTACTCATCTTAAAATAAAAAGACAGGGAAGCTTGGGCGAATAGGAGGTCAGGCAATCGGGTGTAAGTTTCTAGGAATAGGGCTCATGCAAAATGAATGTGAATGATCCTCATTTTTGGAGAAAAAGAGAAAAAAATGAATATTGCCAATGGGAAACATTCTACATCACTTCCCCTACTTCCTCTAATTCCAACGAGATTAAAATTTTTTTTTTCAATTATTTGGGGTTTTTTGGTGGGGGGAAGGAGGGCTGGTTCCAGGTATCGCAAAGCCAGTTTTTCTCTGGTGAGGACTCAGGGTCAAATTGGGAAAGGTGACATGGCCCCATCCCTCACCCCACTCCTCCATCCTGCTGATGACATCCATACCCTACCAGGGAGGAGAAACCTTCCCTTGGCACTGGAGGTACACAGCAGTCTCCAGCCACTCCTGATGCTATGCGGTTGACGAACTCGCCTGGAGATGGACTGCCCACCTCAAGGTTCTCTACTCTTCTCCTGAGCATTTTCCCAGCAGAATTAGAGCTTGATGACCCCTCCACGTAGACAGCAAGTTGCTGGATTGATTCAGGAACAGATCCTTGAACTCAACCTCGCTCTGGACTTTCCCCAAGTCCCACAGTGTACGTCCCACCCAGGTTTTGAGAACGAACAGTCCAACCTATGAAATGCATTTCTACCTTGAGGCATGGGTTTCAGAGGAAAGAGCTCTGGTCCTCTTTCTGATGCAAAAACCTCACCTTTCCTTCTGTTCAGTTGAACACAACTAAGCATAATTTTTCTGCATAAAACAGGAGCATGTTTTAACCACCACTTGCCTGGATGGCCTCCTTCCCGCAGATGAAACAAACAAACAAAAAAACTAAACGCACTTGCTTCAACTTGCAGAAGACTGTATCAGGCACTTGACACGAAACTACTGAAAAAAACAACTTGGCCAGGACCTCAACGCTAGCACTGCACTGGCTTCCCTTTGGTGGAAATACATAGTTTGGAGAGAGGCAGGGTTTAGAGTACCTATTATACATTGTCGAGTTCCTCTCACCTGATTTCTTGATAAGCCTTATGGGTTTCCTTGTCACGTGCAGAACCCGTGAAAAGCTGCAGGTTCTCAGAGACTCGATAGTTATTTTTTTCCTCCTCTACCCCAAGCCCTACCCCACCATTGGCACCTTGAAAAAAAATCTCTCTCCAGCAGGCCTGATCCATCTGTCCTCCATATGTAAAGAGGACATGGACGTTGTCTTTAGGGCATTTGCTACTCCATATGCTCCGAGGAGGTGGGTAAGAGCTCCCATCCTGTGGAGCCATTCCCACCAAAGGAACCCAGACAACACAGAATCCAGACTGTGTCTGTTGTGCAGAAGGGTTTTCTGTCCCCCTGCCCCGTTTCCTTGGGTCTTGCTTATTTCATTGTCTTTATCCCAGACAGGTGGGGAGTGACAGTAGCACTCTTTCCCTCTGGAACAGGGCTGGAGTCTGTACCTCCCAGACATGCTTCCTGGTATCTGCTGTAAGAGGCAGCACGGAGTTCTGTACCGGCTCTGAACCCAGGCTCTTTGCGTTTGGAAGGTTCAGGGATTCTCCTGGCTGAAGAAGGATGGATGCCTTCCTTTTGATCAAGTCTCGGAGGAAAGAACATGCCCAGCTCGTCCATTTCAAGCACCCTGTTCTCCAAGACCATCTGGTCCCCACAGCGTCCACACTTCTACTCCTAAGGAGCAAGCGTGTTATCAGCAGAACACTCGATGTGACACGTTACACGCTCATTCAGTGTCTGACACCAGCCTGGCCGCAGGTGCTCAGCATGGTGACAGGTCTGAAACACTGATGTCCGACCTTTAATTCTGACTCTGTGCCTGCTCACGATTGTCCCTGGAACTTGGAATCCACATACTGCTTTTGGCACATCATTCATGTTCTGCAAATCTGGCTCCTGGCAGCTCCCTGGGAAATGCAGATGTCTGTTTACAGCTGGCAAGTGTAATATTAATTTCACTCACACCAGCTCTAACTCTATGAAAGTGTCGAGCTTTTCATATGCCAAGACAACCCACGCACGCACGTGCACACATGCGTGTGTTTCTCCACCGTGTTCATCACGTTCATGTGTCACAACAGAGAAAAACAAAGAGGCCACATTTCAGAGGAAGAAGACCCATGAAGCGTGGTGGGAAGGGAACTCTGGAGCTGATATTTCTCATGCTTTAGATTGTGGAGCTAAAGAGTGTTCCGTTGGGCCCGGGTCTTTGATCCAGTCATTGCTGGCTCTCCTCATTCTCAGCAGGTCATTTCCTGCAGCGCAGGTCAAGGGCACAGCCCTGCAGGTTTCTGATGCCATTCTTCTGCATCCCAGTCACTCTCTCTGGCTGAGTCCTTCTTGTCCCGGGAGATAAAGCAGAAGGATAGAGTCCACTCTTTTTTGTGTTCTGGAAAGATCTGCTCTGAACATGGAGAGCTGAGGGCATTATCCCCCAAAGTTCCTGGAGAAGCAGCCGGTATCCAAGGAAGATGCATGTTACTCTCTTCGTCTGTTTGCAGTGTTGTGTTAATCAAGAGCTTGGAAATTAAGTCAGTTTGCTCAAGTGCCCTCAGCTCAGAAGAGCTTCCAGAAACAAATACCAGAGTTGTCAACACACCCGCCGTGTAATTGGCTTCTATCGGCTCTTTACTGGATAGTTTTCAAACAGATGAAACCAAAACTGGAGCAGAAAGGGGACAACAGCAGAAGTCACCCCACTCAGATGGAAGGCTGTCTTCACATCGAAGACACGGAAGTGTGTTTTTCTTTCTGTTAAGGACAGTCTCATAGATTCCTGACATGCACTTTCTTGAAAGCCTGAGAGAAGCATGAAGATTGGCACCTTGGTCCTTTAAGTGAGAAAGATAAAACACGATGCTCATCAAGGTTTTGCCAAGGCCGATCTGCTTCCCAAGAAGCTGTTTCTGGAAACACAGTCTCTTCTGGGAAGAGTGAATGACTGATCCTTCACTTGCTACTTCGGTCCATCTGTTACCAGCACCTACTTGGGGTAGATGGACGGGCACATTCCAGACAGCCCGTGACATACTGCTTTTCTATGTTGTCAGCCCATGAGATCATTGGCTTTCACATGAGAAGCTGATGGTTAATTCTGAAGATGCCAATGTCTGCAGAAGGTAGAGGAGACATGAATCCAGGGGAACAGACATACTATGACTAGAGGTGAATACAGTGATGGAGTGACAGTGAGTAGTGGGGAACGAAATAGAAAGATGTGTTGGATAATTACATGGATAGATTGATATATAAAGGAAGTAGATTGCCAGAGAGGAAAATGGGTGGGGAGATAACTGGATGGAGTGATCAATCAGATGGTTGAGTAGATGGGTAATGGTGTAAAAAACCTAAATAATCAGCCATCTATGGATCATTTTTTAAGAACTGGATAGTATTTTTTTCAGAGAGAAATACTCTCCTCAAGATTCTTCCCCCCATTTTCGGTTACATGACTCCTCAATGTTCAGGTTTGGGTTGTATGCCTACCCCCAAACTTCGAATCCTTATAGCTGGTAGAGAAAGCAAATAGGGCAGAATGACTAGGAAGGATGGCAATGTTTCATATATTTGTAGAGAGAGAGAGAGACAGAGACAGAGAGTCAGAGAGAGACATAGGAAGAGAGAGAGAACTTCCCAGAAAGAAAGGATGTGAACCCTCATGTAATTAGATCATAATAAACATGGAGAGAGGGATCTGTACATTATAGTCAGGAAAATGGTCCACAGCTTAAAAGACACAGTAATAGGACACTTGGATATAATTCTTGCTGTGCACTACATTATAAGTCAAGTTGTGTCTTCAGGGTGTTTATCACGAGGCACGTTTTTTGCCCAAATGGAACTTATGGTTTGGTGTGGGAGGGAGGTTGGTTGGTGGTGACGATGCCGGGGGGAGCAGCGGGAAGGGAAGGGAAGGGTGGAGAATGGGTTCCAGTTTTGGACACATCACCTATGAGTGATTATCCTACATGTGGTAGAACCCTGCCCACCCCTCCCCCAAACCCCACTCATTCAAACTAGAAAGAAAAATCAAATCAACAAAGAAAAGAGTCCAAAAAAAAAAAAATACTGAGAAGAAGAACAGAAACAGAAAGAAGCCCAAACTGGCCCTCCGCAGTGCAGGTAAAGTCTGTGATATGGAGAAGCAGGCGTTGCTCAGAAGACCTATGGTTTCTTATCAAAACTTGATGAAGAAGTGGGCAAAGAGGGTCCCTGATAGCCAGAGGCAAGCGAGCGCTCTAGAGGCCGAGTTTACACCATCAATGACGGCTCCAGGCCCTGTGTAGGGGAAAGAGAGACAGGCTTGTTAGCATTAGCACACACCCAGAGGGCAGCTTCCTCAGCCCCTCCAAGCACTGCACAGACATGCTTCTCTGTGAACAGCCTCCACCCGGCCCCTGACCCTTCCACGTGCCCATAAACAGAGAGACTCAAAGGGGCTCTTCCCTGGGTCGCCTGGACCCTGCAGCCTGCTCTCAAACACCAGGGTTAAAGCACCCACAAGGAGGTGGAGGGAAGGCAGGGTTAGACCTGCCTGCTGACAGGCCAGGGCAGGCCCTTGGAGGTGGTGTGCAGGACAGACAGGGGTGGGAGGGGAAGCAGAGGAACGGGGAGAGGAGAGTCAGGATGGAGGGGAGAGGCGGGAGGAGGGAGAGGGAGGGAGGCTTTCGTGAGACCCAGGAGTCTAGGTGTTGCTGTGGCCGACTTTTCGTCTGGCGTGACTGGGATGTTGTGGAGCAGCTGGGGAAGATGAATAACTACACCCCATCATTTTAAAGACTATGGCGGCGTTTAAGCCAGCAGTCAACCCCACATCACCAGGGGGTACCGAGAGGACCCCGCCTTCTCAGACCTAGCAGCCACCTCCCTCGAGCGTCCTTCTTTCCTCTTCCCTCTCTCTGGCCCTTTGTCACAGTCCCCCTGAATCCCTCATATTCCACATGAGATGAGAGCACGGACTGACAAATGCTGTTCCTTTCCCTTTATCTACATCCTCCTCCAGAAGACAGACTGAGTGCACTGGGGTTGTCCTCGCCCATCCTGAGGACCCAGGGCGGAAGGATAAGTGTCCTGCCCTGCCTCCATACCCGTCCATCACCTTTGCTGGGCAGCATAAGAATCTAGGGTCATAAGCAAGAGCAGTGGCCAGCGAACAGAGAGATTCCAGGGTAAGCGAAGCTACATCTTAGTCAAAGGTTTAAAAGTCCTCAAGAGGCAACCTGCAGGGCCAGTGACAAAGGGCAGGAGCAGTGGGAAGACAGGCAGGGCATCACGGCCACCTTTGGTGGTAATGTGGCTCCTTGGAAATGAACTTCACTCCCGACAAAACGGTTGGTGGAGTCGGGTCTCCTCTGACAGCACCCAGGTCCCACAGCTTCCTGGTCAGCGCCATGGCTTGGACCCAGGCCTCGTTGGGCCGACAGTTGGTGGTGACCTTTAGCCAGGGGACATATGTGTCTCTCGCTTCAGCGACCAGCATCTACCTGTTCCCACCCCAGGGTTCTCAGCAGGATACCTTCTATTTCTCCAATGCATAACACAATTCTCTTACTTACTAAGAATTCATATTTACTTGAGAGCTTGAGAGTCCTGCTCACAGTTTTATGTATTTTGGTTATAGAGTATTCACAGAACAGGACAGAGTCCAGGCCTTAGCCCATTGTTGCGGTCCCCATAACGGCTTCATGAATGTTTTTATCATGGCCTGACTCTGTGGTCCCCATTAGTTGAGGTATATACCCTAAGGGATTGTACTGGCCTAGAGAATGCACTGAGTTGGAAAAGGCCCAGTTTGAAGCCCAAGTAATTCTCTATATTGTCTTCTGCAAAATATGAGCGATTGAAATTTTCAAGTGAGTTTAAAAGGAAATGGATGATGCAGAACCATATGATTCTTTAAAGAATATTTAAAATATAAAGTCTATATATGATGTGTATTAACTAGTTTTTTATATATATGTGTGCATGTGTTTCGCTAATTTATTACACTGATGTCAACTTAAAGAGTTGAATGGGCTCCATGCTAGATAGACAGGGGTCTTTACTATAGGAATCACTTTATTCCAAGTTCTACCAGCAGGCTTAGCATTTTGGGGGAACATCACACTACCAACGTAAGGTTGGATGCAGATAAAATAAACAGGAGAGGAGATGTATTAATGAAGCCAGTGCATTAAAGTGTGGGAAAGAAGAAAGGGTCATCAGGATATCAGGTGGCAATGGCAGTAAGGTGTTCATGCTGATCAGGCAGGCAAGGGTGCAGCCACTGTTCACGCCAGCCGAGTTCTCCAAGGAGTGGAACCCCAGCAGGCATCGAGCCTGCTCAGCCTGCATGGGGGAACGGCCATAAGGCATACTAATAATATACAGTGCTCTCTGTGTGCCAAGTTGTGACTCTAAATGCCGAACCTCCATTAACCCATTTTATCTTCAGGAAACCCTATGGCATGCCCATGTTTTGGATGGGGAGCCGATGAGCTGCGTAGTTAAGCGCCCTGCCAACGGCCACACAAGACAATACACCAGAGCTGGATTGGAACTGAGTCACTCTGTCTACGGGGCTGGTGCCCTTGGTGACCACAGCTCCACCTGTTCTCTGTGGGAAATTGTCCTTTGTGCATGGTTTTCAGAGACTGTGGCATCACGCCTTAATGGCCTCTGAATCAACTCAATTTTTCCAGAAACTTGGAAGTAGTCATGCGTGCATGTGTGCTAAGTCGCTTCAGTCGTGTCCCACTCTTTGAAACTCTATGGGCTGAAGCCTGCCAGGCTCCGTCTGTCCATGGGATTCTCCAGGCAAGAACATCGGGATGGGTTGCCATGCCTTCCTCCAGAAGTAATCATGAGACCACACCAATTCACTAAACAGCTGCAACCCACAACTTCTTCTGTCTTAAAGCATAGAAAAGTATTTGCATAACCAGGTGAGTGGTTTTAGCATACAGAAAACCTATGAGAGAGATTCCTCCCTGAGAGACAGTCCCTCTGTGGCCACGGTCCTTCCACCAGCAGAGTGAGAGAAGACTGGGAAGAGTAATCTCTGAGCTCTTCTCCCTTAGCGTCTGGAGTTACGGAATGGCTGGACACTCTATATCTGGTCCCAGAAGGGACGGCTGGGTCGGGGGGCAGCCAGAAGGCCTTTTACAGTAGGTACAAGACCACGACCATGCAGCTTTCTGCATGCCAGCATGCCATCTCCTGAGAGAGTAAAAGGGCACCAAATGTTCCTAGACTAACGTTTCCCTATTTTGGCCTCATTCCCTAAGCTGCTGCAGGAAGTTTTATTCTTTAGTGAGTGTGATAAGCCCTGCACTAAAGCATCAGACAACATGGCAATTTAGAAGTGTCTATGGCCCATCAGTGTATGAGAAAGGGCCAAGCTGCTCTGGCCAAGCAGTTCACCAAACCTACTAGGTTAGAGATTAAACTAGCCTTGCTTTCTTCCTATGGGTCCTGGACACATTTGAGATTTGGCAGTTGGGACAAACGCCAGTGCAGTGAGGGGCCACAGGAAACCTTCTGGGCTTTGTTCAAAGCTGACAGAGGAGCTCATGTGCATGTACCACATTGTAGGTTGGCGGAATGTAAGACAGAGGCCTTTAGCAGTGAATGGATTCATTAGTGAAACTTCAAAGTAACCCTGATTCTATCAGAAATGAGGGAGTGGGGAGAATCTGGGTTGGGTATCTCCCATAGGTTTTTTTTTTTTTAAATTGGAGGATAATTACTTTATAATACTGTGTTGGTTTCTGCTGTACAAAAACGTGAATCAGCCATAAGTAAACATATATCCCCTACCTCTTGAGCCTCCCTTTACCCACCATCCCGCCCCTCTAGGTCATCACAGAGCACTGGGCTGGGCTCCAGTGCTTAACAGCAACTTCCCATTAGAAATCTGTTTTACATAAGATACTGTATACGTTTCGATGCTAGTCTCAATTTGTCCCACCCTCTCTCCTGCAGGTTTTCTGTATCTGAAGGTCACTGACCTGATTATGTAAGTGCTTCTTCGTGCTTTAATACAGAAGCAGTGGTGGATGGGTGCTGTTCAGCAAATTGGCATGCCCCCCTTGATTACTTTTATGCCTCTGCCCTACCTTGGCCTCACTGCTTTGTCCCTGCAGCCCTAAACCTTTTGGGGTCAAAGTCACTGGTCCCTAGAAAAGTGCGACTAATGGCTGGGACTTGGCTTCAGACCGACTTGGGTTTAAATCCTGACTCTGGGGCGTGCCAGCTCTGTGATCTCAGAGTGCTTTCAGTTTCTTCTTGAAAACAGGGCTCATAATGCAGTTTTCAGATAAAGAAATAGAGGGGTCAGGATGCCATCTGGTAGGAAGCAGACACGTGGCCATGGGAAGGACTGCTCTCGTGGGTCCACACCCCCTCCCTTCCACTGCCGAGTTGTGGCCGTGCGTGCTAAGTTGTTTTAATCGTGTCTGAGTCTGTGACCCCAGGAACTGTAGCCCACCAGGGTCCTCTGCCCTTGGGATTCTCCAGGCAAGAATCCTGGAATGGGTTGCCATTTCCTCCTTCAGGGGATCTTCCCAACCCAGGCATTGAACCTGTGTCTCCTGAAGCTCCTGCATTGCAGGCTGGTTCTTTATCACTTAGCCACCGGGGAAGCCCCTAGTTGAGGCTAAGGTTAGCTTATTTAGTAGATCTTTTCCAAATGCATTGATGCTGAGCTGGGTTTTGGGAGGTGAGAGTGAAGACGTGAGACGGGTGACAGAGGTACTGGCTGGGAGGACCTAGGAGGTGCGGGGCGCTGAGCAGGGCGATGAGCGAGGGCCAAAGCCACGTGCTGCGGCAAGTCTGAGGAGAAACAGACCCCACGCTGGCCTCAGAAGCCACGCCATCCACCCAAGAACTGGGTGCTATTGCTGCCTTGTGCCAGCTTCCAAAGAGAAGGAGAGGCTCAGCCTCTGCCTGCACATAGCTTGCTGCTGCGGCTGCTGCTAAGTCACTTCAGTCATGTCCGACTCTGTGCGACCCCGTAGACGGAAGCTCACCAGGCTCCCCTGTCCCTGGGATTCTCCAGGCAAGAACACTGGAGTGGGTTGCCATTTCCTTCTCCGCACAGCCTAGCCCCCTCTAGTTTTTGGTTGTTGTTAATGCGTGGTGTGTGTGTGTGTGTGTGAGATGTGGGATCTTAGTTCGTGACCAGGGATTGAACTCATGCCCCCTGCAGTGGATCTGACAGGGAAGACTCCCTAGTCTCCATTTGGATCTACAACTCCTCTGCCTTCACCTAAATCAATAAACAAACATGTTTTAATCCCTCACAGATTCTGAGAAGAACGCCCTTTGAAACAAAGCAGCCCAATCTCCCTTTCATCTCAGGAACGCCTTGCCCTTTGGATAGTCTAAGAGGACTAAATTTAGGAGTCAGGGAGAACTGAAATTGAATTCTTGTTCTGCTATTTATTAGCAGGATAACTTTTGTTTTTAAATTTTAAAAAATGGAATATAATTGCTCGGCAATGTTGTGTTAATTTCTGCTATACAATGAAATAAACCAGCTATAAGTAATCGTATATCCCCTCCCTCCTGGACCCTCCACCCACACCCCCTTCCACCCCTTCAGGTCACTGCAGAGCACCAAATTGAGCTCCCATGTGCACGCTGTCTAGCAGGAAGTAGCACAATGACTTGGACGAGATGGTTAACATCTCTGAAGCAGTGATTTTCATGTATAAACTCTGTGGGGAGGTGATTTTTTCATCTGCACAAGGATGCTCTGAGGATGAGTTCAAATGCCATATAAAATCACTCAGACTACGTAAAGGATGAATAACTACTGGGTTAATCAGAACTAGGGCCATAGTAGCTAGTTTCTAAAGTAGCATCTTTGGTGTGGCTCATGATTTAAATAAAGATGCCCTGTGTACACTGGATTCTCAAAGTTAATTGCCAAGCATACTTGACTCTGGCTTAGCAAGCACGTAACTGGTCTCTCCTCACAAGACCAGAGGTGGCTCCAACCACAGGTTAAGGCTTCTCAGGGAAGGCCACTTACTCTGAGGAGGTATAATTAGAAGCCCAGCTCTATCTGGGAAATCCCCACATTCAAGAAATCCTTATTTACCCTTAACAATGACTCAGTCCAACAGAATGACTCTTATAAACATCAGACTTAATTACATATTTTTTCAGGGATAAACTAAAAGTGAGAACACATTACTATGTCCTTTCCCCTCATTTCACCCTCCTCATAGCTAAAAATGTATTGCTTCCTTCATTCCTGCTGTTGAGCACCTTTGAAAATAAACGCTTACTGCTGCTGCTGCTGCTAAGTTGCTTCAGTCGTGTCCGACTCTGTGCGACCCCATAGACGGCAGCCCAGCAGGCTCCCCCGTCCCTGGGATTCTCCAGGCAAGAAGACTGGAGTGGGTTGCCATTTCCTTCTCCAATGCATGAAAGTGAAAAGTGAAAGTGAAGTCGCTCAGTCGTGTCCAACTCTTAGCGACCCCATGGACTGCAGCCTACCGGGTCCTCCATCCACGGGATTTTCCAGGCAAGAGTACTGGAGTGGGGTGCCATTGCCTTCTCCATAAACGCTCACACAAAGACACAAAGCCACAAAATCAACCATGAATGACATAACAATGACAACTAAATACCTCGGGGACATATGCAGACAAAAATGAGCTAATCCTTGGTATACAGAAGAGAGAAAAAGACAGAATGATCAAGAGATAAATTCCAGAAATGATAAACATCAGAAAGGTCAATCATTCTGTCCGTGTTGTCTGCACTGGAGGTAAGGTTTTTATGGCCATGTGTGAGGCCCAGCAGTGGTAAGAAAAATAAATAAAGAAAGAGGCAAACAAACAAATGAATAAAATAAAGTTCACTTGCAGAGGCTACTTACTTTGTTGAATTAAATATACTATACCTTATAGATTTTTAAAAAGCAAATTTGGTCGAGGACTTAGCATAGAATTAACCTGCAAACCCAGTTCTCTGGAAAACAAGAGTAGCTGACCTCAAGGGCAGGCTGATCACACTCTGGAGGAACAGGGGTTGAAAATCAAAGTAACCAAACTCAGCACAAAGCTCCCAGCAAACTACATAAGCATATGGATGAGATCCTGCCCTGCAAAAGGTTTTGAAGTTTAAAAATTGAAGAGCCCAGATACATTTTTTTAAAGTAGCTTTGATATTAATTTCTTATTTCGATATTAATTTCTCATTTAAATGCTTTCTTCTATGCAATCATCCGCTTTGTTTTTTCAGTCTCCTAACTTTATTGAGGCTTTCAATGGCTAAGTCAAAGATTTCTCTTGGTAAATGCCACATTTCTCTTGAAAATACGTGGGTTATTTTCAAATGTCTTTTGATATTGATTTCTAGCATAATTCCACAGAGATAAGAGAACAGACTCTGTATGATTTCAATACCTTTAGACCATGAAATTTTTACACCTTGTTTGATGTCCCTGGATATGTTCCAGTGTCTCCTGGTTTATAGTCTATGGGAACTTGAATAGAATTTGTATCCTACTGTTATGTGAAAATTATATAAATCTTAATTATGTTGAATTGTTTCACAGTGCTTTTCAGGTCTACTATATCCTTCTACTTCTGTGTATATTCATTAATGAATTTTCAAGAGTTTGATATTGAAACTCCAACTAACAGCCTTATTTACTTAAAAAACCGTAATATATAGTGGAACTATGTGTACTTTGTTCTGTATTCTCCAGGTCTCCTGTAAATGCGTTGTCATACTTTCATATAAATTAAGAGAAAAACTGGAGGGTCCATTACAACTGAGAAAGGTACTGAAACGGCCCCCTTTTTCTTCCTGTGATTGCAATGAAAACTGGGCACAGTTCTTCAGCAAGAAATTCGATAGCAAGGTGTGGCTGTAATCCTACTAAAATAGCAGGTGGTAGTATGGTCATCCGGAGAAGGCAATGGCACCCCACTCCAGTACTCTTGCCTGGAAAATCCCATGGACGGACGAGCCTGGTAGGCTGCAGTTCATGGGGTTGCAAAGAGTCGGACACAACTGAAGCGACTTAGCAGCAGCAGCAGCAGCAGTATGGTCATCACAATAAGAGGAAAAAAAAAACCACAGGAAAGTTGAACATGGTAATAGCACAGTGAGATCAAGGAAGCATCTGAAATCTAAGAAGATACACTTTTGTTCTGAAATTTAGATGAGTTTTATAAGTATGAGTGTGAACTATGTGACCTTCCTAATGAGGAACCAAAAGGATAATGATGTTCTTGGTGATTAAAAGAGGAGCGAGGAAATCTAATTAGACGATGCATGTGTTACTCTTGTTGGGGAAACGTAAACCTCTTTTCAGCAGGGCTGGCTGATGAAGGTGCATCACTTGCTATCAAAGGGAGCTGTTCCTCCATTGTCTTTAATTACAGCAGAAACAGGGCCTGGTATTGTTCTGCAAAGAAGATGAACCAGGCTTCACGCTCTAGGAAGGCGTGGGGATAAAGAGGCGAAAATGGCAGCCATCCCACAAAGCCCAAGGCCTAGGAAGTTCATAGCAGAAGTTAAATCAGACCCATGAGCTCATCACAGCCCTGAAAGAGGCAAGGCTCTGGTCTGTGCCGAACCAGAAGCTCCAGCGTGTGCTGACATCAGCACAGCCCGGCACTCTGTGTTAAAGCCTAAATGCTCTGGCTGACGGCCAGATGTCAGTGATTCAGACAGAGGGGAGCAGGGTGCGAGGGAGTGACAAGGAGCCTCATCAGGAATGAAATGTGAAATGTCTGCATATTTTTTCCCTAATATGTTGACATTTTGCAGGTTGGGGAAAATACAAATGATGCTGCTGCTGCCACCAGCCAGAAGCATTGGCGTTTCTCTCTGACTCATTCCCTCCCACCTGGATTTAAATAGTGGATTTGGAAAATAAAAATCATATGTGTTATCAGCAGGAAATGGACAAGCATGGACGTCTCTGCAAGAAGAAACCACTTGATGAGCACCTTCTTCAACAGTCTATCAGGATGTCTCCCTTTTACTGCCTTACATTCCCTTACGTTGCCTCCCTTACAAGGAAGACCCGGTTGGAGGGGACCCTAAGTTTCAAATGAGAACTGGGACATATGGTGGGGCTGGAATGAAAGGGATAGTGTGAGAGCAAGGTGTTGATTTGGCCTCCTTGTGGGGCGGTGGGGGGAAACTATGAGACTGTTAGAGTATTTGTCTTCCCTTTGGTTAGTGAACACTTTCACCCTTTATGGAGGTTGTTATGGATTCCCTGTTGACTGGAAGATATATTTATTAATCCACTCAGGATTAATAAATTACTGGACAATAACTATTACAAGGTTCAGGGCTATATCCTTCCGTGTAGCAACAAATACAAGCCTAAAGGTAAACTATCAAGAAAATCTAAACGATGGGTGTACGATTCTTCAGTGGGACTCAGAAATGCTTGGTAGATGGGGTACCATTAAGGAGAAGCTTCCAAGGTAAGTGCAACTTAGGCAGAGAAGAGACAAATGCTTCCCTCTGTGACCCTACAACACACTGGAAGAGACTGGGTACTACGGGTTAGAAAGAAGCACGGGATTGAGGCCAGACACACTTGGGTGCAGAACCTGATGCTAAGGCGTCCTTCCATGGTGGGCTTTCTATCTGAGGCAGGAAGGAATTCATCACATGGCTCAGATCCTCTGAGCTCCAGGCATAGCTTCTTCAGAGGGTTCTGAGCTGTCTAAAGCCACGTCTGGCCAACACCTACTAGCCAGTAGCTTCTTCATTCTTCTGATGTAGTGCTTATGTTCTATGCTCTACTGTAGATGCCTGTTTACTTTCTTGTACAAGGTTGGGAAGTGTGTTCCTCTCCATATCTCCATATCTCCATATCTCAATCTGACTCTAATTCCCGCATACTAGGCTCTAAGCAAGCATTTGCTGATGGACAGAAGCTGGAATGTGCTGGGATCCAGGGTCCCAGGCAACAGAGGGGGTTGTCTAGAGTGGTGGGTGTGGAGAAGGCCGCAGGGAACGTGGCGACACGATGGAGGTTGATCCCAGAGCAAGGCTGATGTCAGGCTTTTCTGGGAGGCAGGTTTCAGCAGGGGGTGAGTAGGTTGACTCTGAGTTTGGGAAGGGTCACTGGGCCCTGAAGTGGCAGATTGATGAGATTACCAAGGACAAGGGACCCACACATCGTAAAAGAAGCTCATGACTAGACATGGCACCTGCTCCGGGGTGAGTGAAGGGGGTGGGCAGAGGTAGTGGGAGGAGTGGTGCTGGGGATCTGCTTTCTTGGACCTGTGGGCTGACAGGCGTAGGGAGTGGGGGGACGGAAAGGTCAGGATGACCACAGAGATTGTAGTGAGGGGTGGGTGTGAAGATAAGGTGTACATTTGAGGCGGGGGAGGAGGTGCCAAGGAGAGAAAGATGGAGCTAGCCCTGACAGAACATTCAGGCGGCAGAGCGGCCTGTGATTCAGAACTGAGGAGAGTGTTAGGGACATAGATGGGAGGCTCCCAGACAGCTGCCCAGAGACTGGCCGGCTCCTGGGGGCCCCGGCCTCCCAGGGAGACCTGCGCACGGAGCATATCTTCAGGGCTGTCCTTGGAGACTTTCATTCAATGGCTCTGGGACCAGGCCCATGGGCCTGCATTTCTGAAGCACCAGAGGCGAGGTCTGAGGGCTAAGACAGGGTTCCCTTCAAAGACGCCCGAGGACACAGAAGACCCTGCCCCTCTTGCTGTAATGCCTTCCCTGGGCAGACGGCAGAGGGGCTAGATGCAGCCTGAGACCGAGAGGGAGGAAGAGAGCCACGTGGCTGCATCATAGAAGATGGAAGCAGGGGGCTGGGGCCAGGAGGTCTGGGGCCAAGGGGAGTCCGGGTGTTCGGGGGGGAAATGGGCCATGAGGCTGAGGTCTGACTGTCTGGACTGGAGGTGAAGGGAGAGGAGATGCTGGGTCCTCGAGCCCTGTGCCCAGCCCTCAGGTTGCACCTGGAGCCACCTGGGGAAGATGAGGTTGTTGGGAGCCTTTATGGAGGAGGGGGTGGGGGGCAGGCTGTGGCCAGCTTTCCAGGGGCTGCCCTAGGTGAGGCCGGCCAGGCTGCAGGAGGAGAAGAGCTGTCCGGCTGCCTCTAGTTGAAGAAAATCCGGTCTGAAGAGCCAGCCTGACATGTATATTTATTCTGGAGGAATGCCATTAGCAAAAGAAAATAGAGATTCTGTCCTCATGGCTTCTGGGGGCAGGGGAGGTAGACTGTCTTCCAGGCTGCTCCGAGGGACTGAGACTTTGCCTGAGGGAAAGAAATCCTGAGCCCAGATGCTGCCTTCACTGGAATACTTTGCCATTCTCTTATGCAAGGAAAAGATTCTGAGGAGTGGTCCCTAGTCCTGGTACTTAACTCAGAGCTCCTCATTTGTGTCGCTGCAATTTCACAGATGAATCTGCTCTCCTTTCTGCACCATCCCCTCCTTTCCGGCTTGTTTGCTTCCCTGTCCCTCTCCCCCGCCAGTTCCAATCCAGACGTTCACGTGGCCCATCGTGTGCCTCACGGTCTCTGCAGTGCCAGATGTAATCAAGTTCAGATCTTCCCTCCTTGCACCCTAAGGACGGGGGAGGGGAGGTTCTTGCCCAAGACCCAGCGGAGGCAGAATGGGCTGGCAAGTCTGAGAAAGTGAGTGGCTTCCTTGAGGGTCAGAGGTGTGCCCAGCACACCGAGCCCAGCCACCCCGGCTTCATGCGGTCCTGCCAAGGCTCTAGGATGTCAGGGCCGGGTGGCCTTTGGAGGCCTCATCCACTCAAAGAAGCTTATGGATACTTCCAGCAAGTTGCTTTCAATAATCAGAACAGCTGCTGCCATCCCCAAGGTTATGGACGTCAGGCTTTGGAGATCTACTTCTGACCCTGCTTTCCTTTTGTTTTTTTTTCAGAATAGAGACTTAGAAAGCAAGAAGGAATACTGGAGTGTGTTTTGTTCTGTTCTTACATTTTACAGGCACCATGGAACAGAGGGTATCATGGTATGTGCCAGAGGCAGGCCTGGTACCCAGTTTCCCCATCCATCCCCGTGTTGGTCTGTTCTTTACCTTCTGCTGTCCCTCTAGTCCTGACAGTGGCCCCGGGGCTGAGCAAAGTGGACAATCTGAAATGCTGCTTTGAGCTGGCACTCTGCTGGTGACCTGTCCTGTCTGTGTGGTTTCTGGAGGGGCAGCAACTGGTGGTGAGTGAGGAAGAAACATCCCACAGCAATGGCAGCCACTTATTTATCTCTGAGCATCACTCGCCTACCTGGGTTGTCTCTCCTTTTTCCTAAGCACTTCCTGTCTCAGCCCACTACCTCCATAGCCTGTGTCTTCTGCCTTCGTTTGAGATTGCTTTCATCTCATTTTCCTGTGTTCTGTAAGTGTAGGCAGAAACTATATGAAAGATGTTTGTGTGAAAGGCCTGTTATGGGTGTGTGTTGTGATGGATTCACACATCACTTCAGGGCCCAAAGAGTCCCCACAAACCCAGCTCACAGTCCTTGAGGGCAGACACCAATGCACGCCTGGGGATGCGGCATGTCTGTGTGTGGGTTTGGGGGGTGTGAGCAGATGGCGTGTAAATGCTCAAATGGTCCTTTAAAAGAATGTGTTCAGATTACATAGAAGATGGGAGATGGAAATGGAAAATGAGTTCAAACAGGCTGACTGCTGACCTGGGCTTCATGTGGCTGGCTACCCTGGGATATGAAGCTATGTCTTTCCCATGAGCTGAACTGTGTCCCCAAGCTCATATGCTGGAGCCCTAACTCCTGATGTGTGTTTGGAGACAGAGCCTTTAAAGAAGCGTTTAAGGTCAAGTGAGGTTATAATGGGTTTCCCAGGTGGTGCTTGTGGTAAAGAGTCTGTCTGACAATGCAGGAGACATAAGAAATGTGAGTTCGATCCCTGGGTTGGGAAGATCCCCTGGAGGCGGGCATGGCAACCTAGTCCTTGGGAAATCCCAAAGACACACGAGTCTGGCAGGCTGCAGATCATGGGGTTGCAGAGAGTCGGACAGAACTGAAGTGACTTCACACGAGGTTATAATGGTAGGGCCCCAATAGACAGGATTAGTGTTCAAATGATAAGAAGACACCCCAGGGAGCCCTTCTTCCTCATCTCTGGCCATCTCCATGCCCCATCCCACCATGCTCAGAGGAAAGGACATATGAGAATGAAGCTGGCATCTCCAGGAAGAGCACCCCCATCCAGTACAGCCAATACAGGTCTTCCTGGCTAACCTTGGCCTCTGGCCTCCAGAACTGTGAGAAAATCCATTTCTGCTGTCCCAGCCTACGCTCTTTCATTATAGCAGCCCTGGCGGGAGAATATATCTTTCATCTCCATGAGCTGCTGTCCTCGGCTGGGACACACCTCTCTCCCGAGTTCACAGCACAGGGGCACAAGCACCCAGGCCTCTAGTGGTCAGTCCTGGGCTCCTCCTGTCGGCCACACCCCCACGGGCAACCTCACCAGCTCACGGGGTCACGGCAGGGTCAGTGGCAGGGCAGCACCCCAACCTCATCCTTTGCCAACCTCATCAGCTTTATCAAGACCAAGGGATGGACAATCACAGACACCAAGGTGTGGGCAGAGCCACTGGCCGTGAAAATGGCAGATCCAGAGCTGGGAGAGGAGCAGGTCAGAGCTGACTCCTGGTCTGGACGATTCAAGTCACCGTGGCTGAGATTGGTCCTCGATAAGGAGGGCTGTGTGGAGGCTTCCCCTCAGCCTGGGAGTGTGAGTGTGAGTGTGTGTGTGTGTGTGTGTGTGTGTGTGTGTCTGTGTGCCCTTGTTTCACGTCCTCTGGTAAACATTCTAGCACTGAGGAGGGGTCTGGTCTGGGTCTCATCAATACTTCTTCACTAGCTACATATACCTTAGTGTCACTTAGCCTCTGGGGTCCTCCTCTTATCCATCTTTAAAACAGGCTAATAACCTATTCTTACACAAAACTAGCATGATGAGTGGAAACCAATTGATATTTGGTAAATGGTAGGTATTATGATTGCGATTCATGGGGTCGCAAAGAGTAGGACATGACTGAGCAACTGAACTGAACTAAACTGAGGATGATCATTATGAACATGACCCAAGTACTCATATCTTAAAATGAAGCTTTCAGAGTTAAGTCATTAGCCCTTTTTGCTTTGGGCTGAAGGGATTATCTTGAGGGACAGGGAGGCCTGGCCTGCTTTAGTCCATGGGGTCACAGGGAGTCAGACATGACTTAGTGGCTAAACAACATTAGAATGACTTCCCCAGGAAGACAATCATCTGATAAGCCATTTGGTGTCTGGGCTGGGTTCCCCTAGTGCCATGTACAAATAGAATACACATCCCTGTTAAAAGCCACCAAGTAGAAGTTTATCATTTTGGAGAGATCCCTTCTCCAGAAATGAATAATGATATTTCATATGTATGTGTGTAAAAGCCATCATGGGCTTCCCTGGTAAAGAATCCACCTGCAACCCAGGAGATGCAGGTTCAATCCCTGGGTTGGGAAGATGCCCTGGAGAAGGAAATGGCAACCCACTGTAGTATTCTTGCCCGGGAAATCCCATGGACAGAGGAATCCGGAGGGCTACAATCCACGGGGTCACAAAGAGTTGGATACAACTTAGTGACTAAACAAAAACAACAAAAGCCATCATATTCTACATGTTTGTTACCTAAACTGTGCACACCAGCCCCCTGAATTCTATCCAGTAAGGAGAAAAAGTCAGGGAGGAGGAGCAGGCAAGCCTATCTTGGAACGAGGCTTAACATCAAAAGCATAGGCATTCAGGCAGGCAGAGGAATGAAGGAACATGCGGTACCCACCTGCCACTGCTGATGAGGGGCTTATTTCTAAGACACACACAGCACAATGCACACACAATGCAGAGAGAAAACAAGAGACATAGATCACACATTTCAGATGGTTGGTGGACAAAGTTTAGTTCATGTCAACGCTGAAAGCTGTTCGGGGTCTGAGGTCCATATGAACAATGAACACCTTTCCTTCCTAGTTACCAGACAGTTCCCTCTTGCCAAATCTCGGCAAATAAACACACACATAAACACACGGACCATCACAACAAGCTGGGCCTGGCCAGTGGGGTAAAATGTTGCACGAGGAGATGGACACGACAGTGTGAGAATGGAGGGAAGGCAGGATGAAGGCTCCCGAGGGGCCATTCGGGTCTCTGGGGCCCCCTCACCCTGTGTAGGAGGGGGAGACCCTCAGAGAAGGGATGGATGTCCCAGCTGATGGCCCGATGAGGACCAGCCTCTTTCTCCATTCATTCCAATGAATGAGAACATGACATGCAGTCAATATGACAGTTAGGATGGCAGAGTTCACCTGGTTTACAACTGCAACTAGAACCCCTAGAATCGTACACTCTTCCTGTAGGGCATGTTAACACTATATCTAATTTACTTCTCAGACTGAGAGTGCTGCAGCTGAACTCTTCTGTGGTTCCATCTTGTTTAAGGCAACCACTGTGCAACGTGGTTCAGAATTCAGTTCACTCCTTTTGTAACGTGGAAAGCTCGCCTCACGATAGACCAGGAGCTATCGGTTGCCTTGTAAACACCACAGCATCACAGGCTAAGAGAATGACCAGGTGGGGTGGTGGGTTGCGCTCGCATCTAAGGTGGAGGGGGGAGCAGTATGGATGGATACAGGTCAGCGGATCTCGCCTTCCTCCCCCGCCCATCCAAGCCCTGCGTCCAGGCCTCCTGCACTCACCATACAGTGTGATGCTGGCATTGGTAATCCCAAGCTTGTTCGTGGCCACACAAGTATAGTTCCCATAATCCTTCTCTGAGACGTTGAAGAAGGTCAGCGTGGATATGTGGCCTTTGTTCTCGATCCTCATGCCGTCCAGGCCGGTGGCCAGCCTGCAAAAGAAGAGGAGGTACTGTGGGTCTGGTTCCACTCATGGAGTGAGGGGGCAGGCAAGAGGGGCCGGGGATTCACCCCCAGACACACAACTCTCCTCTGCACGAAGCCCTTCCCTCCAACTAACCCAGCACCTCTCCCTCCAGCCATAAGCACCACAGTCTCCATCAGGGGTGGAAAGGGAAGGTGCCCATGCTCCCAGGCTGCCTTCTGGAGTTCCTAGTCCTTCAAGATGGCCCCATCTACAGCTAATCTCAGATTCTGAAACAAAGTCGATCCACATTGCCCACTTCCCAACTTCCTCTGCTTTTTGTTGCTGGTTCTAAAAGGAGGCTCTGTTATAATGGAGGCTGTCGTCAGTTTGGTTTTGCCATATCTCCCCCCTGGACTCCATCGCCCTCCTTCTGCGTGGGGCATCACCCATCAACTCTGCTTCAGACATGCCCCGTTTCTGCTTCCAAGGTACCTGGTGTCTTCCTTGAACCACTGGAACTCAGCCATGGGCACTGCCGAGGCTTCACAGCTCAAGATGCCCTTCTGGCCAACGGAGACCCCTGTGTTCTTGGCTTTGGAGATATAGGGGGGGTCTGTGGGGGGATGCGGAGCAAGGCCATAAGACAAATGAGAGGCAGGACAGTTGACAGTCACCTGCTGTATATACCCCCTCCTCCAGCTAAACAACCATCTATCTTAGGAAAAGGACTTCTTGCTTGAAGATACTGCATTTACCCGGCATCTTCTTCAAGCCTTCAAATGAACCCAGAGTTAACAATTCTCCCCATTAGCTAAAAGCTCTGATGGTCACAGGAAGGCCCCGTGGCCCTGGAGATGGTGATGAGCACAAAGATCTGACACAGTGTTTTCCTGTTGGAAACAGCTTGGGTCTATTAAGAAAATGGCCTTGCCATTGCTTATCCGTCCCCATGCCCTCCTGCTCCCCGGGACTCCCGACAGTGGATCCACTCACAGTTGACAGTGATCTTTACTTTCCGCACGTCAGGGGCAGCAACATCATTCAAGGCGCTGCACTCATACTCCCCGGACTGGTCACGTTTGATGTCAGAGATTTCCAGGTATTCATCCTCACTCACAAAGCCCTGGCCTTCTGGGAGGCAAGAAACAGACAGAGACAATCAAGAACCTATGCAACTGGGGACATAACTGTATTTCCATCTAGAATTTAGAGAAGGAATGCAAAAATCCACAAAATAGGGTTTGAACCTCAACTCGAAGATTCTAGACATCTGTTGGCCCCAAAGTATTTGAAGAAATTCTCTGATTGAATCTTGGGTCAATACATTTGGGTCCAAGTCACTTTAACTTTTCAGATCATTTGTTAAGAAGGGCATATCATTCATTTTTAAAAATTTTTTATTTTATTTTATTTTTTAACTTCACAATATTGTATTGGCTTTGCCATATATCAACATGAATCCGCCACAGGTATACACGTGTTCCCCATCCTGAACCCTCCTCCCTCCTTCCTCCCCGTACCATCCTTCTGGGTCGTCCCAGTGCACCAGCCCCAAGCATCCAGTAGCGTGCATCAAACCTGGACTGGTGACTCGTTTCAAATATGACATTATACATGTTTCAATACCATTCTCCCAAATCATCCCACCCTCTCCCTCTCCCCAGAGTCCAAAAGACTGTTCTATACATCAGTGTCTCTTTTGCTGCCTCGTATACAGGGTTATTGTTACCATCTTTCTAAATTCCATATATATGCATTATATACTGTATTGGTGTTTTTGTTTCTGGCTTACTTCACTCTGTATAATAGGCTCCAGTTTCATCCATCTCATTAGAACTGATTCAAATGTATTCTTTTTAATGGCTGAGTAATACTCCATTGTGTATATGTACCATAGCTCTCTTATCCATTCATCTGCTGATGGACATCTAGGTTGCTTCCATGACCTGGCTATTATAAACAGTGCTGCGATGAACATTGGGGTACACGTGTCTCTTTAAATTCTGGTTTCCTCAGTGTGTATGCCCAGCAGTGGGATTGCTGGGTC
>NW_011494777.1:3953873-3954361 GCF_000754665.1 Bison bison bison | reverse complement strand
AGTTTTTTAAGGAATCTCCACACTGTTCTCCATAGTGGCTGTACTAGTTTGCATTCCCACCAACAGTGTAAGAGGGTTCCCTTTTCTCCACACCCTCTCCAGCATTTATTGCTTGTAGACTTTTGGATCACAGCCATTCTGACTGGCATGAAATGGTACCTCATAGTGGTTTTGATTTGCATTTCTCTGATAATGAGTGATGTTGAGCATCTTTTCATGTGTTTGTTAGCCATCTGTATGTCTTCTTTGGAGAAATGTCTATTTAGTTCTTTGGCCCATTTTTTGATTGGGTCATTTATTTTTCTGGATTTGAGCTGTAGGAGTTGCTTGTATATTTTTGAGATTAGTTATTTGTCATTTGCTTCATTTGCTATTATGTTCTCCCCTTCTGAAGGCTGTCTTTTCACCTTGCTTATAGTTTCCTTTGTTGTGCAGAAGCTTTTAAGTTTAATTAGGTCCCATTTGTTTATTTTTGCTTTTGTTTCCAA
>NW_011494777.1:3947324-3953773 GCF_000754665.1 Bison bison bison | reverse complement strand
TACAAGTGGTTGACCAGTTTTCCCAGCACCATTTGTTAAAGAGATTGTCTTTAATCCATTGTATATTCTTGCCTCCTCTGTCAAAGATAAGGTGTCCATAGGTGTGTGGATTTATCTCTGGGCTTTCTATTTTGTTCCATTGATCTATATTTCTGTCTTTGTGCCAGTACCATACTGTCTCGATGACTGTGGCTTTGTAGTAGAGCCTGAAGTCAGGCAGGTTGATTCCTCTAGGTCCATTCTTCTTTCTCAAGATTGCTTTGGCTATTCGAGTTTTTTTGTATTTCCATACAAATTGTGAAATTATATGTTCTGGCTCTGTGAAGAATACCGTTGGTAACTTGATAGGGATTGCATTGAATCTATAAATTGCTTTGGGTAGTATATTCATTTTCACTATATTGATTCTTCCAATCCATGAACATGGTATATTCCTCCATCTATTAGTGTCCTCTTTGATTTCTTTCACCAGTGTTTTACAGTTTTCTATATATAGGTCTTTAGTTTCTTTAGGTAGATATATTCCTAAGTATTTTATTCTTTTCGTTGCAATGGTGAATGCAATTGTTTCCTTAATTTCTCTTTGTATTTTCTCATTATTAGTGTATAGGAATGCAAAGGATTTCTGTGTGTTGATTTTATATCCTGCAACTTTACTATATTCATTGATTAGTTCTAGTAATTTTCTGGTGGAGTCTTTAGGGTTTTCTATGTAGAGGATCATGTCATCTGCAAACAGTGAGAGTTTTACTTCTTCTTTTCCAATTTGGATTCCTTTTATTTCTTTTTCTGCTCTGATTGCTGTGGCCAAAACTTCCAAAACTATATCATATCATTCATTTTAAAAATATTATTATGAGGATTAACTAAGAGAGTACATGTGAAATACTGTAGCACTTTAATAAGCTTTGATATTTTGAAAGAGAATTGCCATGGTCAGCAACATAAATTTTTAAATGTGGGAATAATGTTAGGGTATGTGAATATGGACATCTTCGTTTTTCACTACATTTTCACCATGTACTACATGTCTTTGTACACAGAATACACACTACTAAGACGTGTAGAATGAATAAGTAATCAGTTAACATTTTGGTACAAACAGACACAAAAGAGCTGGTTGGTTTCAAACGTCCTGGGGAAGACACAATGGTGAATGAATGAATGAGGAAACCCTCCTTGATTGCTATGTAGTAGGTGTTCAAAAAACATTTGCTAACATATAATAACTGAGAGTCCCAAATGATAGAGGTCTGGTTACTCGAACCTGGGGTGAGGGTACTTAATAATTGTAATACCCAGCTTTGTGGGACATTCTGGAGGCTTTGCTTGTATGCATGCTAAGTCGCTTCAGTTGTGTCCAGCTCTGTGCAACCCTATGAACTGTAGCCCACCAGGCTCCTCTGTCCATGGGATTCTTCAGGCAAGAATACTGGAGTGGGTTGCCATGCCCTCTTTCAGAGGTACTTCCCAACCCAGGGAATGGACCTGCGTCTCTTATTTCTAGACATTTGTGAAACTTGCAATTCATGATCCCAAATATTCTGGGGCTGAGAAACTGACATTGTTTGCAGCCACCAGAACATACTCTTGCAACGATCTGTCTCTGCCTCATCCCTCATTCCACTTCCTGTGGCTCAGTGCAAAGAGGACAGACCTTCTATTGTCTTGCATCTGCCAAAGCATCAGCCTCCTTTAAAAACCCAGCCCCCCAAGGGCCAAGGAGAAAGTACATCCATTTGCATTTCTTATAAACCTGATACCTGATTCCTTCTTGTGCTCTGGGCATGAGAGCAGAATTCGTTTTCAGGACGATAACAATGTTTTGTAAATTTTCTCCAAACCCATAGAAGCATATCTAATCCAATGGTCACTCAATCAACCAAGTCTGGGCCCACGATGGGTTTGGGATAGGAAGCGGATGTTGGGGCTGGGGGAGTTGACGGGCAGACACCAGGCAGGTGCTTTGGCATCCTGATTCCGCTGACATAGAAGCCTTGGGACATTCCCACCACCTACCCCTTTCCCAGGACACTGACTTTTTTCAGCTCTTCTGGCCTTTCTTGCCACCATGCCCTCCTTAGCTCAGCACGCCCATCCAGGCTTTGCCTTTAGTGTCTGGATCCTGGTTGCCAAGACCAACGGCAGAAAGTATGGGGCTTCAGGCAAACATGTAAACAAACAGAGTCTCCAAGTGAGCACCACCCTGGGAGGCCAATCTCATGCTATTTTGTGAGGGAAATCCTGCATCATTGGCCAGCAGGAGCAATTACTGGCCAGGGCAGCCTCCTGGGATTTGGGCCTGTGGATATGACCCCAGGACAAGCCCACAGGGAGAGTTTCAGGATCTTGGGGAATCTGGTCAAACCCACGTGAGGAGTGACTGGAAGCAGAGGTGAAGGGGAAAACGGGGTTCTAGGCAAGCCCACACTTCCCAGCCTGAGATCTGAGTGTCAGTTCAGAATGGTATTACCGGGCTAAGTCTGGTCCCAGGCACTGGACAAGAACTTTGAAAACTGTGAGGGAGATGTGCCAGGGCAGTTGCCTCCTGGGCCCCGGGGTGGGGCCCTGTTTGCTGGGACCTCGGGGTAGCGGGGCTGGTCACAGCCCTCCATCTCACAGACATTTAATTATCCAGGCTGGCTCATATCTAACTCCTCAGTGTCATTAGAGGGATGTCAACCTTCTCTCACCCTCATCTCCTTATTTCTCTTAGACTTAACAACATCTCAGTGTCAAAGGGGATCCTGAAACCACTTATTTCAGGATGTGTAATAAAGATACTTCCCAGGTGATACAATGGTAAAGAACCCAGCTGCTAATGCAGGAGAGCCACATTTGCCATCCCTGGGTGGAGAAGATCCCCTGGAGAAGGAAATGGCAACCCACTCCAGTATTCTTGCCTGGAAATCCCGTGGACAGAGGAGCCTGATGGGCTATAGTCCATGGGGTCTCAAAGAGTTGGACGTGACCAGACAACAACAAAGATAAAAATTGCCTCGCTCATTAAAATGATGCTGGTTGACCAACCTAACTGTTTTGAAGGAAAAAAACAACAGCGAAATCATACAGACATAATGACTTTCCAGACTCAGTGTGCCATTTCTGCGGTGAATAAATACACAGGATGGAGAGGAGGGCTTTCTCCTATGAAGACTCCATCATTCTTTCAAATTGTACTGCAGTGAATTTGCCACGAGTAATTAACCTCCCTGTACTTAACCAAGGAGATGAGCTACCTGCAGTGGGCCTGGCAGGAGCCTCTGGCGGGGTCACTGACCTACCTTTCTTGGGGAGAATGAGTTAGACCCACAGCAGGCTGCCCAGTTTACACCAGACAGATGGCTTAAAGCCCCTGATGAGGCAGATCTGTGATGCTAGTCGGCACAGAGGGGAGGGAGCCCTTTGGGGATGACAGGGGTCTTTGCACTGGGACCCCGAGTGAGTGTCTTCTACCAGAGCGAGGGGACAGACCTGGGTCCTCCACGGGGGAAACTGCTGGACAACAAGGCCACTCCCTGGAACGCGGGGATTTATCTCCACTCTCTGTTCTGTTTGCATGGACTGTTCTGTGACAGCAAATAAGGGAGGAAGTAAGAGTGTTTTGCACAAATTGAGGGTCGTTACGATAATACTACCTCATTAAGTGAGAAAATGAATTTCGTCAAGTTTGTTCTGTAAAGTAAGTGGTTCTCGGGTTTTAATTGGCACATAAATTCCTCCGAGATTTTATGTATTACATATAGATTCTGATGCAGTAGGTGCAGGGTGGGGCTTGGTTTCTGCATTTCTATCTTAAAGCAAAACTGTGGGGGAGACATGAAACTCTCGTTTTCATACATTTTCTCAGAAAACACAGTCTAGTCTTGCAGCCTATCTTTTCTGTAAAGTCCCTTTTGACTGTATCTTCAGAATTTTCCCGTGGTACCCAGAGCATCTTGCCTGCACCCCGTCTGCCCCCATTTCTAAGTGTCTCAGGACTTCCGTGCTGTTGGCCTCCTGTCCCCATTCTCCATGCACTGTTCTCAGCCCGTTCTGACTCTCTTGTGCACCTGGGCCTGTGAAGGGGTTGGCTGGTCAGTGACATTTACTGCCTGCCCCTTGAGTTGAGATCCTCGTGGAGCTTGCATCTCCAAAGGCACCCTTTCTTTGGAGCTGCAAGCTTGGCTGGCAGGTCTACATTGAGGATCTGGATCCTTGAAACTACCTTTCCCACCGTGTCCTTGTGATCTTAGTGAAAAACACACGCACCCTTGGACACCACTTTTGCTAAGAAAAAGAAGAAGATGTTGACATTCATCCCCACCTCAAGCCCAAGGAAGGGGGTGGAGATGCTGTTTCCTTAACCGCTTTGAATACTGGGTGAGATTTGCAAAGCAGAACAAATCTAGGTTGCTAAATGCCTGGAGACCTGGCAAACTGCAGTGTGGAATGCTTTCCCTGCCCTCTGCAATTCTGGTTGTGACATAAAATCCTGATTCCACGCTGCAGAGAAAAGGGCAGGAGGCTACAAATGCTTGAATCCCCTTTGCTAGCTGCCAGTAGGCAGATTGCTGACTGGGGGACAGAGAGAGGGAGTCAGGCAGGAGGAAATACATGAGTAGGGATAGGAAAGGAGGGAGGAGGAGGAGGAGGAAGGAGTCACTGATGTAAGGAAGGGAATAAAGGTAGATGGGGTGCAGGCGAGATGCCCAGGCTGCAGGCAGGATGCTCTGGGTACCATGGGAAAGGTTGTAAAGACACAGTCAGAGAGATTTAAAGAATAGATAGGCTACAGGACTACAGCATTTTTTCTGACGATATGAAAATCAGAGTTTCACATCAGCCCCACAGTTTTGCTTTCTGGTAAGAGGTCCTGAAATGAGCCAGTAACCCAGAGGCATCTCATCCTGCCCTATGCATTGGGACAGCCAAATATAACATGATTGGAAGTCAAAGGAAGTGGGCTTTGCATCACTGGCAGAAATGTATTAAAAATGCAGGTTATTTCTTTCCACGGAGGAGCACTTTGAAGCAGATAAGTCCAGCTCACTGTATTAGGAAGATTAAGATCTGTAGGGATACAAATGGGGCCATTTATCAGGGGATGGAGGGGTTTCTTGGACCCAGACCCTGCAGATGCAAGGCACGTGTCTGGGGAGGGGCTGAGTTGGCCCAGGGTTCCATGGGCACAAGGCAGCCTCTTGTGCAGGAATATACATTCTGACATAACAGTCTTGGAGCACAAGGAACATGTAACCCCCAGCAGCAGGGTCTGCACCATTTCAGAAACGGAGGCAGGGGGGGCAGACACACCCCAGGAAGAAAGGTCCCTGGTCCGGCTGTTCCTAATGTCACCTGCAGCTATTTTACTCATCCTTATGATGAGTGAGGTGATGGGTAAGAAGCCAGGAGGTGAAGAGGATATTGAAGGCAAGGTCCTTGACCTTGGGGAGTCCATAGGGTGATGAGCCGAGAACTGGAATACTTTATACGTTTTTCTTTTCAGTTTCAATTTTTCCATTCTTAATTGTTTTGGACTCTCAAGTCAGGGATGGTGGGTCAGGAAGACTTATTAAAGAGGGAAGAAGAAACCTGGGTGTTCAGGGGTGAAAAGCTCAAAGAGAAAATTCAGAGTAAAATCTAGGAGCTTCCTGACCCACTTCTCTTTCTTTCTCCTTCCACATCCCGTCCTTCCAAGCCTGCAGTTTTGCAGCCATTGGCCCAATTTTCCCTTCTTCTTTCTCAGCCAAGTCCTTAGATTTATAGAGTTGGAAGTACCAGGAAGGGTCAGAGATTTCAGCCTTCCACTCTTTTGATGATGGTGCCTGACAGAATATCTTTCCCTCCACGCGAACGTCTCCCAGGGAGGATTCCAGGGGGCAGCCTATTCCTTTGCCAGACTATTCATTTCATTCAAGAAATCATCCTCATTTGGAGGCAAAATGCTGCCCACCTTCTCCCTTTGAAATGATGAAAAGCCACCAGCGAGGGGCCCCCAGCCCCTCCACCCCTCCTTGTCAGCCACAGGAAGCTGCTGTTCTATCTGGGGAAGATGTTTTGGGAGGTAAACGCCAGCACCTGTCACAGCTTTCGCCAGGATACCTGTCAGGAGGTGACTCCTGTGGCACACGCCTGGGGGAGGGTCCCTGGGGGAAGAGAGCAGGAGAGGGTGACGATGGAGGTTAGGAGGCGCTGGCCCAGGGAGGCGTGGGCTTCAGGAAGGAATGGCCAAGAAAGGAGAACGCAGATGGGCAAGAAAGCGAGGGGAGGGGAGCTGCGGCTGGAAGCAAGGTGGTGGGAGGGGGCACCCCGAGGGCACTGGACTCACGAGGCAGGGCTTCCGGAGAAGCCAGTAGTTAGTTTCCTGGCTCCCCAGCAAGAGGGGCTATTACACACGATTCCTAACATTACCGACCTTGGAAATGTGGAGTCAAATGCCCCAACGACCCCATGCATGCTGCTCATCA
>NW_011494777.1:3938865-3947224 GCF_000754665.1 Bison bison bison | reverse complement strand
GCTCATCAGCTAGGCTCCCACCAGGCTTTCTGATTGACCCTGGAGAATGAATAGTCCCTTGCCCACTCATCAAGGTAGCCATGCGAGTGATCAAAGAGCTAATCCTACTCCTGTGAGGAGTGCTCCATGCATAGGAAAAAGTGTGGGTTGATGGGCAGGTTGTATATTTGCTGGAAACCCCACCCTCGGGGTCTGGAGCCAGGTCACCTCAGTCAGGTGGGGGATGCGGGGGGACGGTGTCTGGAGCCCTTCCCCTGCTTCAATCCCTGGGAGTGCTCGGGATAAGGCAGACACTGTCAGGGGTGCACGTGGGGATGTGTGCCCAAATCATGTCACTCGTCCCTCTCTCTCCAGGATTCTGGTCTATAGAACAGAATCACAGAAAATGAACCCTGAGCAGATGAAAACACCAACTTCGTGGCTGTCAAGCTGGCCTACAGTCTGGGCTCAACATGCAAGACTAATGTGGGTCTTGTCTGTCTCCCTATGAACTCAAGACAACTGGACTTGTACAATGCAAGGACTCAAGCCGAGTAAGGTCTGACCGTGGGCCCCAAACTGGACCTTCAAGAAGGGCTGCCTTGAAATAAAGAGTCTGGGTTAGGAGGACTCCTTAGACCCAAGCAGAGCAGATCAGAAGGTGATGGAAACCAGGAGTGCAGCCCTCACTGGGAGGTGACGGTCTTGTCCCTGTTTAGCTGTTGGAGCAAATAACCTCACAGTTACCCGAGTCCCCCATCTTCCATGGCGGGAGAAAGAGTGATCCCGAGGGAGAGGAGATGGAGGAGGCTCCTTCTGGAAATCCACAGACTGGGAAGAGGGTCTCTCCTTCCTTCCTAGGGATCTCCTGGTGTCCTTCTCCATCACACACCTCCTGACACAAAAGCCTCCTTCTTTGGAAGGATAGAAACCTTAGAACACACTTGAGTTGGGAACCAGGGTAAGTTCAGCAGTTGAGAACCTCAGCACTCATTCCCTACCTGGTGTCATCCACTCTCAGTTGCGGACACACAGAGAGGGAAGGACACCCTGACTTCTGTGACCTCCTTGTGTGACTGGTCAGGCTGAACTCTGATCACTCTGCACATGATGGCTGGGGGTTTGAACCCCTGAATTTGCCCTCCACCAACTCTCTCCTCATTAGATCTGCTCTCTCTGCTCATCTCCTCTGCACACTTCCAGCCTTCCCCACCCCTGACCTCTCCCTACGCCACGGCAGGCACCCAGCAACACTGGGCTCCCTCTGTCTTCCAACCAGGAAGTGTAGATGGAGGCCCCAGGCAGCCTTGACTCCCAATTTCAGCTTCATCCCTTCCCCACACTGGACTTAAACAAAACTGTGATGAACCCACAACCCAAGACGTGTGCTTGGCTTGGTTTTACCGACGCTTTCTTTCTGAGATGCGTTCACTAGCTGTAGGAAGAATCAGGAGTCATCAGAGAGTTTTGGAAACTAGATGACACTCTTGACCCAGAGGGAAGGGGCTGCAAAGAGTGATGCAGAAACAGCCAGGCTACCTGTGAGGATGTGACCCAGTCCCCTTAAGTGAGAGTCTGGACTGTGGGCCAGGGAGAGAAGAGAGACAGACAGACAGAGACCCAGGGAAGGCGGATGCAGAAGGCAGGAAGCTGGGACTTCACACACAGGCAGACTAATGGCTGAGGACGGAAGCTTGAATCCATTTCCGGAACAGGTTGCCTGATCTGGATTCAAAACGTAGTTAATATTTATATTCTAAAAAGTGTCTAAATATAAATATACATAAACAGTTCAGACGGAAACATAGAGGTTGAAGGAAAAAAAAATCATCACACTTTCAAAAGCAGAGCTTAAACAGCTACATTACTGATAAAATGTTAAGGACACTTGGACAGTTTTTATTTATCCCATGCTTTCCTCTTGTATTACTATTATTTGCACTCTGAACCAACAGGGTTATCTCAGTGTTAACAACTACCAAGTGAAATGAATTCTGTGCTTTAATCTAAATAAACTACTGCTTAAAAAAAAAAAAAAAAGCTGATGAAGGCACCGAATGACCTATTGCTTCTTTCATTTATATATGTTTTCAGAAGGCTGAACCTGACCTTACCTGCATTAGCCTAAGCAGGCACCTCCAGTAACCCAGACCCCGTTTCTCAAAGAATACCATATTTTGTAGGAATGGAAAGGCCCCGGGCCAATACAACCAGTGAGTTTCCTGAGGGCACTTTGGCAAACTGACGTTTTGAGCTCAGAGCAGACCTCTAGGGTCGGAATCCGCGGGGGTCAGGTAGCACCCAACATCTTCAAATGATTTCTTTTTTGCTTTTCCATCCCGGTTTATGACAGGACATTAAATGCAGCTCCTGGTGCTGTAGACCTTGTTGTTTATCCATCCTGTATACAAGAGCTTGCATCTGCTGATCCTAAACTCCCTCTCTGTCCCTCTCCTGCTCCCCACCCCTTGGAAAGTCTTTCGTTTTTGAATTTTTAATTTTGTTGATTTATTTTAAACATTTTTTGCTGCACTGTGTCTGTTGCTGTGCTCAGGCTTTCTCTAGTTGCCGTGAGTGGGGGCTCCTCTCTGGTTGTGATGCCTGGCTTCTCATCACAGTGGCTTCTCTTGTGCTGGTGCACAGGCTCTAGGGTGCATGGGCTCAGTAGCACTGGTCCACAGTCTCTTAGTTGCCGCCCCCCGGCATGTGGGATCTTCCCAGACCAGGGATCGAACCAGTATGCCCTGCACTGCAAGGTGGATTCTTAACCACTGGACCACCAAGGAAGCCAGAAATTGTTTCTGATGATATAGCAACATCATAGCAAATGCTTTACCTCTCACTTGCTTTGTGGGGGACTTAAAACTTTCCTTCTACCCCACCTGCCACGCTCAGTTCCCTGGGGACAGATGTGTGTGTGTGTGTGTGTGTGTGTGTGTGTGTGTGTGTGTGTGTGTGTAGTAATGCCATCAAGGCCTTTGTTACTTTTATAGGTGGGTAATCATACTGTTAGGCTTGCCTGGACAGTTAACACTGTTTTCCACTGTAATTACTGACTGCTGTCTTCGGCTCTCAACACCATGCTGGTCTGGATGACAAACCCCGTGGCCCCTGCCCTCTGGCCCACAGAACGGCCTGTGCCTGGTCCCAGTACCAGGGCCGCTGCAAGTGCCCCATTCTGGGCTGCTCTGACACTCACACCTTTATACCCAGCGAGAGGCAGTGACTAGGCTGTCAGACCCTGTGGGACCAGGATGCAGAGTAGTCCCCCAGACTCTGCAATCCTGGAACTCTTGGCGCACCAGCTCGGTCTCCTCTTGGAGAACAGGGTGATGGCCAAGTGAGGGTCAGCCCTGCATTCCCTGGGGAGACACCCAGCTGGGGCTCAGGGCCCGAAGTCCTGGAGGGTCAGAAGCCAGACCTCAGCCTTCTGGTGTGGAAATGCTGTGGCCGCCCTTTCCCAGCTCCCTGGAGGAAGAGCACAGCCTGGTTTCTGCAGGTGAAGCTCAGATGCAGCCTAATTCCTCCTGCTTCATCTCTTTCTTCTCTTCTCTTTCCTTCTCGCCTTTATTCTCTCTTCCCATGGTAGTTCCCAAGGGCACAGCTGCATGGCAGTGGTGCTAATTATCACCTTCATTAATATTTCTGAAATACTTTGATTTGCTCCTGGGCAAAACACCCACGAAGCCAAGCAGCACTCGGCAGGCAAGTCACGCCAGAGCTAGTGGCCGCTTCATGGAGCACGGACCTGGCTCTGAAGCATCGCAGGGAGATAGTGCGGCTCAGGTGCTCAGCTGTGACTGGGCTGAGAGGGGAGGGCGAGGAGCCGGTGCTTAGCAGGCGAGTCCTCTGCTCGGGGTACAGGAGCGCTTCCTGCAGGGTGGGGGCCCTTGGAAAGTTTTTGACAAGGACTCTCCGTATCCACACACCGGGAGATATTTCTAGGCAAGTGGGTCTCCCGCCCACCATCCAGGCTGGACTCTGATCAAGCTGATCTCTCATCAAAGGCATCTGTCTCCCTGGCCCCTCTTCTTAGCCTCATCACTGTAGAAGGAACATTCCATGGGACCTTCTATGACTCTGGGCCAATCATAGGAATCAGGATATAAGACAACTGAATTGGACTTCAGAAGACCTGGGTCAACCATCAGGGTGGCCACTAACGTGGTATGATTTGGGCTAAGTGTTTTTACCATTCCAAGTCCCAAGATTTTTTTTTTTTCCTATCAAATAAAAATTGCACCAGAGGACTTCTAAGGTCATTTGTAAGTTTCTTAACTTAGCAATATGGTTAGTGACCCAGAATGTTAATAATTCTTTGAGTTCTGGAAACTGATGACCATGTGTCAATGGGCAGAGCTCCCACCAGGAGCGCAGGGCCACTGGCCTCTGAAGAAACATCAGAAAGTCCCTGTACCCCAGCCTGTGCACTGGGGAACTGGCCCAGCCGCCAGCACTGGGCCTGGGGTCTCGATGACTCAGACCTCAGAACAGAGACACCCTGTGACTTCAAGGTGGCCTCATCTGTCACTGTGCAGCGGCTGCTTCGCGATGGGGGAGAGAGGAGCTGACAATTATGAAGGACTGTGTGTGTCCGGGGGTAATGTCTTGTATTAATGGAGGAAATTAATTATTTCTTTTCCCTTCCCAGTCTCCCATGCACGCCGATTTTGACAAGTAGCTGTTCTTTTCTCCCTCCCCTCGATGGGCAGATTGGAATAATGTCTTACAGATATAACTAATCATCCACTGAGATGACTCGGGGCCCATTTTCCCAGGTCTGAGGTTCACTTCAAATGCAGGACCACAGCGCTGTCTGCTTTCTGTCCTCCCGCCTTCCCGGCAAACACCCCTCCTTCGCTACGTGGCTCACCTCCTAATCCTTCCCGACCAGACAGCAGATGCTGGATGACAGGCAAGGGGCCAGCAGCAAGGAGGCCCCATACTCTTCAGGACCACAGCCCACGCCTGCCCCGTGCCTGCACAGCCAGGACCTGTGAAGGCCACGTAGGAGATAAAGACAGGGAAGATGGTAAGGGTGACTGGGTTCCACAGGGAGGCCTGGACCAAAGGATGTTGGACAGAAAGAGAGGTTGGGAGGGCATCTTGTGTGCCTCTCCATGAGGGATAGGGCCTTGAGCCTCGGGGGAACAGGCAGCTGTATGGATGCTGCCTATAGTTTCCCAGGACCCTCCAAGACCACCCAGAGAGGGCAACTCTTAAGAACTGGTCAGGATGCAGTGTCAGTTACCCTGTAGTGCGGCCCTGACTTACTCACAGGCAGCATTAGAGGCTCTTTCAGTTACAAAATATTGTGCCCCAAGGTAAGTCCTGGAAGTGATGTAAGTAACAGAGTGCTATGGGCTTCCCCGATGTCTCAGTGGGTAAAGAATCTGCCTGCAATGCCGGAGACACAGGAGATGTGCATTCAATCCCTGGGTTGGGAAGATCCCCTGGAGGAGGAAATGACAACCCATTCCAGCATTCTTGGCTGGGAAATCCCATGGACAAAGGATTCTGGTGGGCTACAGTCCACAGCATTATAAAGAGTCAGACATGACTGAGCACACACAAGCACAGGGCATGCTATGTACCTGATTCTGCATATCACACACACATGAACACACAGATACGTATATGATGTGTGCCCATAACAGCAGAGAAACGTTCAATAGGGAAAAGAAATCGGGAGCTGTTACAATTCGGCCCCCATTCCCCTGTGTGGGTTTCCACCTACGCTGAGCAATTCAGCACCAGCTCAGGGTCCCGCAGTTCAGCCTTATTCTGATGCTCTCTACCTGGAGTTTCTGCAGCTCTTCCCCCGACCCCCACCCCCCATCCACCCACCCAGTTTCAGATGCCAAGTTCAGGTCCAGGTTGTCACCTGTGCTCCTGACCCAATGGCTCCAGATCAGAGCACGCCACGTCCCTCTCCTTCCGTGTGTGTTAGTCGTTCAGTTGTGTCTGACTCTTCGTGACCCTGTGGACTGTAGCCCACCAGGCTCCTCTGTCCATGGGATTCTCCAGGCAGGAATACTGGAGTGGGTTGCCATTGCTTTCTCGAGGGGATCTTCCAGACCCGGGGATAGGACCCAGGTCTCCTGCATTGCAGCCAGATTCTTTTACTGTCTTGGGTTTGATTAATTTGCAGAGCAGCTCACAGAACTCAAGGAAGCATTTTACTTACTAGATCAGGAGTTTACTATGACACGATATAATTCAGAAGCAGCCAGTTGGGACCCACAGAGAGCAAGATGCAGAGGAAGTGGCCGGAGCGTAGTGTCCTCCGAGTTTCCGCCCTCCCTGAATTATCGCCACTTGATCAACAACCTGGAAACTCCTGAACCTCTTTTGGGGGGGTTTATGGAGGCTTCACGGAGAAAGCAAATCCCATGGATGGAGGAGCCTGGTAGGCTGCAGTCCATGGGGTTGCTAAGGGTTGGACACGACTGAGTGACTTCACTTTCACTTTTCACTTTCATGCATTGGAGAAGGAAATGGCAACCCACTCCAGTGTTCTTGTCTGGAGAATCCCAGGGACGGGGGAGCCTGGTGGGCTGCCATCTAGTGGGTCGCACAGAGTCAGACACGACTGAAGCGACTTAGCAGCAGCAGCAGCAGCATGGAGGCTTCATGGCATACGCATGGTTGAAATCTTGGCCGCTGATGACTGAACTCAAACTCCAGTCCCCGCCCCTCCCAGGAGATGATGGTTGGAAGAAATTTAAAGTTCCAACCACCTGATCACAGGACCCAACTTCCCTGGCAACCAGCCTGCATCCTTAGGTGTCATCCAACAATCACCTTATCAACATAACAAAAGACACTTTTCCTCTCCTCTCAGGAAATTCCAAGGGCTGGAGGAGCTCTGTGCTAGGAACTGGACAAAAGCCAAATAGATATTTCTTATCATAAATCACAGTGTCATAGTCATTCTTTGCAAACTTCCCTCATTACTTAGGAAATAGCATTACACCAGGTCCACAAGCGATCTCTAACTCTCCATGTACATCTGAGTGAGTTACTGACTTAAAACCTCCTTGGGCTTCCTGCTTTATCACCAGTGAAAATTAGGGATTAGATTAGATAATTTCTGAAAAGCATGAGCTCTAATATTTTATCATCAGTAGCTGAGTTGGTTGAAAAAAATGTTTCTTTCAACCATTGATTCAAACTATGGTTGTGTGTGTGTGTGTGCACATACAAAGAAAAATATAACAAAATAAGAAATACATCTCACCTTCAGTCTCATGAGAAATCTCAAAGAAATAAACAAGCCCAAAGAGCCTTGAGCTTAGCAAATCAAAGCCGATTCATCTTCAGAAGAAAACAAGTGATATTTACATTATTAAATCACAATTACAAAGCCAATCAGCTGAGGAAGAGGAGAGACTATTTCCATCAATTATTCCTGAACTGAACATAATTTTCCCATCACCTGCAGATTGTAAATGGGAGCTCCAGCTCATCCCAGAACTCTTCCATCAGAGGAGTTATTAATCGGGTAATAACTTTGTTGAATTAGCAAGGACACCGATGAGATGGGGGGGAAGCAGGACACAGGGAGCCCGCAGGTGGCAGCCAGGTTAATTCCTGAGACAGGAGGAGTCTGCGTTCGGCTCCTGCCCCTGCTTCCCTGCTGAAGAAAGCACTCAGCTCTGGGGTTTTCATTCCAGGGAGTCAGCGGGTGGACAGGTAACACTAAGTCAACACTGCATCCTTTGCTGGCTGCAGGAGGGCTCTGATGTCTGCTAGCTATGAGGGCGCCCAGTGTTTGGGGAGCACCTCTGTCTGTTGGCTTTGTTTGGGTGCCCCCCTCCCCTCATCCCTGTAAGAATAGGGACTTGAGTCTTGGTGGGAAGTCCTGACTGTCTCATCAGGACTGCTTGTGGACTGAGAAGGGTGAGAAGACACGGACTGCTCTCTTATCTCTTTCGATGTGCTGGGGTGACCACATGGGTCTCAGTAGAGAGTGCTGTGTACTTGATACCCGAGCAGGTTCTCTGTGTTCCATCTTTTTCTCTCACCTCCTTGTTAAAGCTCCAGCCCCACGGGATTTCTCTGCCAGACCCAACAAGCTTCAACCCCGCCCCACCACCTAACTGGCCGTGGGTCCAGTCCCTGCTTTGTAACGTGACAGGCAGTCTGCTAAGAAACCAGGGTGTGCTTTGTTCTGGAAGCTGCAGAGAGCTGAAAGGACCAAGGGGAGGTCTTCTCTCTCCTATCCTGGAAGCCAAGCTCTGCAGTCTCCTGGTCTGAGCTTCTCACCTCAGGACTGTTAATGACTTTTGTGTCCTGGGGTCTAAAGGGGTTGGTTGCTAGGCACCCAGAGATGATTATCATGCAGGCTTTGTTTTAAAGAAACAAGAAAACAAAAAGA
>NW_011494777.1:3913737-3938765 GCF_000754665.1 Bison bison bison | reverse complement strand
TGCATTTCCCCCGCTGGAGCCTGTAAGTGACAGCGATGCAGACAGGTGACAACGAAGCTGGGTCCAGAAGCAGAGATGCCATTATCCTCCACTCTTTGCTCCTTCATCCAGAGGGGTGTCTTGCTCCCACCCCCGAGGACTGAGACCCAGAGACCATGTTCTAAGGCTTCAGGATCCTCAAGAGAGAAAAAACAGCTCCCTAAACATGACTCAGATCGACTTTCTCATCAGCCAGGCTGGTAGGGGCTCCACAGATGAACTATAAATGCAACAACGATTCTTTTAACTCAGTTTTGTGAAATGGAAATGACATGCCTTATCTGCACGCTCTATTCCACCTTCCCCCAAGTAACTAGTGTATCCTTTGGGGCTCAACTTAACTTTTCCACTTTAGGGAAGCCTGTAATACCAGATGTTTCATTTTCAGCCTTCGGACACAGCACCTCTTCTTTGTCTTGCTCTCTCCTGGGCTACCTGGCACACATGGGCTACAAAAGCCTTCTGCTTGGGGTGGCCAGGGGGAGGGAAGGAGCTCAGATGTGTGTTCCCAGAAGGCCACCCCCAGCTGGTCACTTGGGTAAAGAACAAGCTCCTCTCAAGCTGGTTCTCACCCACAAATCTCCCCTCCTGGGCAGGTAGATCCCTCCTCACCTACTGACTGGGAGTGAGGAGATGGAAGGGGTCAGGGGAACGGCCCTACTGTTTCAGCCTTGGGTACATCACTACTTGTGTGGCTCTGCACACCCTCTCCACACCTTATAAATAATTCTCTTATTAACCTGCCTGTGCATGTGTGTGTGCTAAGTCACTTCAGTCGTGTCTGCCTCTTTGTAATCCTATGGTCTGTAGCCCACCAGGCTCCTCTGTTCATGGGGATTCTCCAGGCAAGGAGTGAGTTGTCATGCCCTCCTCCAGGGGATCTTCCTGATCTGCGGATTGAACCTGGGTCTCTTATGTCTCCTGGATTGGCAGGGGAGTTCTTTATCACTAGCACTACCGGGGAAGCCCTATTAACCTGCCTACAATTGTTCAAGGTCAATGGTGCCATCTGTTTTCTGGGAGACCCTGACTCCTTGATCCTGAAGTCTGAGATGCCCCAGCTCTAGGCTCCAGTAAGGCCTGTTTTCATCATTATATTTATCACTTAAGTGCAACCTGGTGATTTTTACCCCGAAGGGCTCACTTGGCAACCTCTGAGGACCATTCTGATTGTCACAAGTGGGGCTTGGGGAGGGGGTGCTGCTAACATCTAGAAACCAAAGTTCAGGGATGTGTCTAAAGGTCTCACGATGTGTCTCCAACAACAAAGAAATGTGTCTCGGGATGTCAAGGTGCCCACGTGAAAACCCTGCATCAGAGTGTAAACCTCTGTTCTGTCACCAGCCTGTCCAAGGAAGCTTAGTGAATGCCAAGACCATCCACAGTGTCCCCAACAGCACCCCCCTGCCCACTGCAAGTCCTGGCAGGTGGCGGGGGCTCACAGAGAGCTGCTGGGAAAGCATGCGAGTGAAAGAAGGGAATTCGCCAATGAGACCCATTCCTAGTTTCCCATCTCACTTTCCAGTTCTGGGGATAAGACTGATTATCCACTGATTTATTCACACCTAAACACAAACCCCGGAGAAGGCAACGGCATGCCACTTCAGTACTCTTGCCTAGAAAATCCCATGGATGGAGGAGCTTGGTAGGCTGCTACCAGTCGGACATGACTGAGCGACGTCACTTTCACTTTTCACTTTCACACAATGGAGAAGGCAATGGCAACCCACTCCAGTGTTCTTGCCTGGAGAATCCCGGGGACGGGGGAGCCTGGTGGGCTGCCGTCTGTGGAGTCGCACAGAGTCGGACACGACTGGAGCGACTTAGCAGCAGCAGCAGCAGCAAACACAAACCCATCAAGAGATAGATGCATGCCATCTAAACTGCTCATCCGCTGGAATGGAAAGGCTGCATGCGATTTAGCTGGGGGCAGTGGTGCAAGGAGATGCCCCTGGGGTGTGGCCAGGAGGTGCCCTTGGGTGTGGCCAGGCCGTGATGGACACTGACCTCCAGATGACCCCACTTCATCAGGCAGACCTGGAACAGCGTGGTGGATGGGGAGACTGGAGGATTCGGGAAAGTTTAAGCTATTTTATTCCAGTTCCTCTGAAGAAAATTACTGATTTGTCTCTTGGTTAGTGAATTCTGGAGCCAGGGGAGAAATCCCTTCACTTAAATCATTCACTTTAATCACTTAAATTTACTCACTTAAGTTTCTCATCAAACTTCTCATAGTCACACGAGTAGCAAGAAAAGACACTCTCTGTGTGCAAAGGACATGATGGAAGCGTAGTTTTCAGCATTTAGGGGGGAAGCTACGACTCCGGGCTGCCCAGGAGACCACTCAGTGGACCTGTCAGCTTGACTCTTCCTGCATCCCCTGTGTCACCCTGGGCTTATTCGTGTGGTCTCTGGTTTTACACTCCATGTGACTACAGAGTCACTTGCCACCTGTGTTTTTATTAACAGACCCAGCTTCTTCCAGGCCCTAACCTGCTCTTGGGGGAATAAAGTTCAAGTAACTCACTCAGCGTTTGCTCACCGTCCTTGGCAAGGTCAGCGACAGGAGAAGGCATCTCAGAAGTCTGATCATGAGCATCTGATTCAGAAGGCTGAGGACCAGCGCTCAGTGAGCTGGGGCCATCTTCCCGAGGTCAGGCTTCAGTGGGCTGATAGCCGATCAGGAGCCACCAGGCATCTCATCATCCCGCCGGGCAGTCCCTCTACGTTGGTGATGCGTCACCACCTCTTCCGGGACTGCTCACAGTGACAGCCCCTCGAAGGGGTTCTGGGCAGAGCTGGGGTGAGGGGACAGAGCTCAGAGAGCAGGGCGCCAGCGCCCAGAGCTTCTCACGGATGTGGCAGCCCTGGTCCTGGGGCAGAAAGGTGTCTGTGTTTCCTCATAACTGAGTCTATGGGCCTGTTGCAGGGAGGCCAGTGGGCTGCCTTCACATCCAATCAGGCTACTCTATGGGAAACCCACACCAGCACAGAAATTGCTTCTTGACTGCAGGGACCTATAATATCTGCACACAGCGGCGTGCACACCACCTAGGAATGATGTGATTTCCAGTCTAAAATGTCAATTTATTTTATTTTTTTCCAATAAGGTTATAACAATCATGTCCCAACCCGGACTGAATAAACATGTCAGGGGCAGTGCGGGATACCAGCCGCTTCACTCTCTTCCTGGGAGACTCTTGTAATTTTACGAACAGAGTGTGATGCACTTATAATAGAAAGTATCACATAAACATGGATATAGTAGAGGTCAAACCCTTCTCTTAAAACATAACGGGGTATTCTTAAACAGCCTGATCTACTCCTATGCTCCTGGAACCAGCTCTGAAAAAGAGTTCCGCTGGGCTTCCTCATTTCCTTTCTACTTTTATTTTAAATTCCCAGGGCCAAAACATCCCTTTATGCCACAAAGGATCCCATGCATCAGGTGGTGCCTTGGGAATGCAGGAAAATGAGGCTGGAGGATCCAGGGGCCTGCAGGGGGTCGTCTAACCCACAGTCACCTTGTTCCCAGAGGGAAGTCCCCGTTAGGGAGGGTGTTCCCACCTCCGGTGCTGTCCTTCGAATAACTGATGTCACTCTCCAGGATAGACCTCTATCAGGTGCTTGGCAGAGGGAGTAGCAGAAGAGGTGTCTACCAGAGGGGAAGTGACTTCATTTCTGCATCACTCAGGGAACTGACATTGTTGATAGCATATTTCATTCTGGCCCCAAAGGAATCTTTACCCCTTCTGCTTGTGGCCCCAATCTTTAGTTACTGTCAACTACAAATTGGCATTTGCCATGGGCACTTGCCATCAACCTCTACAGGGATTAAGTCATGTTCTGCTGTAGCTGCTGACCTTCAACACTCTCTGAAAGGAGTTCAGGGTGGACAGCATAAATGAGGCACTCTGTACACAGGCAGGGGAGAGGGGTAGGGTTGGAAACTGGCAGGACAGGTCTTCAGATAGACATTTTCAGGAGCAGATTTTATGAGTCCCACTCTTGTATCTCCTCATGTCTAGAGCAACAGTAAAATCCTTCATGGTGATGCCTGCTCCTCGTAACCAGCAGTAATATGTGCAAAATATCTGCAAAAATATGTGCCTCACCAAAATCACATATATACTGACCTTTCGCTGCTGCCTCTCCGGAGCAGTTTCTCAGAGCTATCTGAGGTGCCGTCTCCTGGGCTACAGTCCTCATTTTGCCCCCAAATAAACCTTAACTCACAACTCTCACGTTGTGCATTTTTCTAAAGTTGACACATCCACGCAGATGCTTGCTCTCCTAGGAAGAAAAGCTACGACAAACCTAGACAGTATATCAAAAATCAGAGACATCACTTTGCGAACAAAGGTCCAAATAGTCAAAGCTATGTTTTTTTTTTTTCTAGTAGTCATGTAAGGATGTGAAAGTTGGACCATAAAGAAGTCTGAGTGCTGAAGAACAGATGCTTTCAAATTCCAGTGCTGGATAAGACTTTTGAGAGTCTGTTGAACTGCAAGGAGATCAGACCAGTCAATTCTAAAGGAAATCAACCCTGAATATTCATTGGAAGGACTGATGGTGAAACTGAAACTCTAGTACTTCGACCACTTGATGTGAAGAGTTGACTTATTGGAAAAGACCCTGATTCTGGGAAAGATTGAGGGGAGGAGGAGAAGGGGGCAATGGAGGATGAGATGGTTGGACGGCATCATCAACTCAGTGGACATGAATTTAAACAAACTCTGTGAGATAGTGAAGGACAGGGAAGCCTGGCATGCTCCAGTCCATGGGGTCGCAAAGAGTCGGATGTGACCAAGTAACTGAACAATGAAGATTCACTAAGTAATAAAAACTGTGCTGCTCTTCTGGGGAGGCTCTGAGAATGTGTATAGGATCCCAGGATGCAGTCAGGAGTCAGGGGGTCTGGGTCACAGCCATTCCTTCCTTTGTTCCCTCCCTCCACTCCTCAGCCCTCACAGAGGCACCTGTAGATGCTCCCAGGAAAGCCTAGGCTTTTTATGAACTGCAGCTAGGGATAAACAGGCTTCCATTGTGAAGCAGAACACGGCACAATGGAGAAACAGTCCATACAAAACAGACAATATTAAATAACAATGAATGATTTTAAGGAGCAAGTCAAACAAAAGAAAAGATGTCCAAGGCTGTGTGAATTAAATAACTAAGAATTCTAATCACTGCTAAAGGAATTTTAAACCAGGAGAGGTCACCCCAGGCTGGAATCTTTTAAAGTTTATTTTTAGTCAATTATTTTAGGGTTTGTGGATTTTAATTGGAAGAAAATTCTGTACAGTCTGGTCTAATGTCCTCATGTCTCTTCTGGTTCATGTCCAACTGCACTGTCATCAGCAGCAAAAGAAAAGAGCAGAGCAGACTGTAGGGCTTCCCAGTTAGCCCATAACCACTTGTTCCTCCATTTGTTCAACACATGATAAATGGTTCTACCCGGGATTCATGCAAAGGCTGGTGAGGGGGGAGGCCCAAAGCTCCCCACCAAGAGGCAATGCGATGCACCCACGGCATCAAGTGTGGAGGAGAGAGCAATACTGTCCATGAAAAGTGCTTTGACCTTGTCGGGGGTAAGTTATAAAGTAAACGCCTGCTATTATTGCTGTACTGCCCAACACACGCCACTTAAAATGACTTAGCCACTTAAACAATACCTTCTATAATGCTGTTTTTACAATTCTGTGGTTCTAGGAAGATGTATTATTCAAGACTGTTTGTCCGGCAGTAAAGGAATACAGACATAAAAGACAATCTAAGTTGGAATCTTGGGGTCATAAAGACAATTACAATGAAGAGTAATATAGATGACTTAAGGGGAGAAGCCAAGGGGATGAATGGAACCAGGCAGAGCATACAGAACCAGGAGGAACTGAGGCTGAATGAGGAGGAATTAGCTCAGCCTGTAAGTTCGGGAAGGGCATCCTGGGCTTGTTTGGGGTGCAGAGACCAGAGGGAGTCAGCATGCTCCACAAAACACAGGAGCAGAGAGGAAGCTGGGAATGGGTGGGTAGGATGGTAACAGCCCTGAACACCTTCCAAACGAACCGTCACCTTCGAAAGGCAACAAGGACAATAACAAGAGATGTAAGACACATGCCCTGACCTTAAGAAGCTTACACTGGAGTCGTTGAGTAGGGCTGCATTCACTCACACACCCTTCTTCAAAAGGAATTAACATAAAAGGATGTATTCCTTCCATGGATATTCACTGAACGCCTGCTGTGTTTCAGGACTGATGAATGACTGATAACAACGCATTGAATGATAGAAGTCCTATCTCCTAGTGGAGGGACAGATCATAAACAGACAACCCATAAATAATAAATATAACATCAGAGAACAATAAGGGCTATAAAGAAATGTCAAAACAACAACAATGATGGTAATGATGATGATAGCAACTAAAATGTATCATGTAATTGCAGAGTGGCATGCACTTGCCATGAATTTCCCTGTTTCGTGTTCTATGGCGAAGGCCATGCATGCTTGATCAGATTGCCCCTTTGCACTGAAACACTCATTCACTCAGATGTCTGGAGTGCTGTGTGCTGAGTCCCCTTAGGGAACTGAGTGATGGGCTGCCCCATGCGATGTTAGGTCCCATCTCAGGGCAGCATGTCTCGATGCCACAGGGGCTGGACCCTAGCCTCCACTCAGGACAGCTTCTTAGCAGCCAGAGCTCCCTGGAGGATGAGCCCAGGCACATGTGACAGGAGCTTTTCAGCTCAAGGTCTCAGCCTCCAGACCCGCCTCCTCGCCTCCTTTCAGTGATGTTTCCAAGAAATCTCTATCCAAAGCTAAAACCTCCATCCCAGAGATTGCTGACTAGAGGAGGCAACCTAAGATACTGCTGTGATAATTCAAGAGACTGAGGCTCAGAATGTTGTCTGACCAGGAAGAAATGAAGCTCTTACCCCACAGTTTATTCCTGCTAAGGAGGAAGGGAAATAAGTCCTGCTGCTGCTCAGAGCATACGGTGGTACCCAGGATGTGTCTGGGAGGGGACTTATCTGGCCAGACCAATGGTTCCCAAAGAAACATCCCAAACATCTCAAGACATGCGTTCTTTTACTCAACAAATATGGACAGCGTCCTTTTGTTTTTTGGAAGCAGAGTTTATAGTGGTCTAACTATATGTATAGTTAGTGGCTTTATTACATATATATTCTTTCTTGGATTCTTTTCCAGTACAGTTTATTATAAATATTGACTATAGTTCTCTGTGCTATTCACTGGGATCTTGCTGTTTATTCGACTACCTCCTTTGTACCAGGCACAGTTCTGTGTTTGGGACACCCACAGAACAGATACGTAAGAGCATAGATTCCAGTGAGAAGGGCCAGTCAACACACTGATGAGCCAGTCCTGCAGGGAAAACTAGCCAAGTGGGTTGAGGAGGCTGGGGCTGTTCTGTCCTGGGTGGGCAGAGAAGCCTCTTTGATACAGCAGTCATAAGCAGACCCCTGAAGGGAGTGAAGGAATGAGACAGGAAGATGTGAGGGTAGAGGAAAGAAAGGAAATTGAGTAGAATGGAGACGGGTGATGTACCACCTTAGCATGCATGACCCAGGACCAGCTCAGGAGCCCACTCAGACCTGACTTATGCTCATGTCAGACACAAATGGCATAAATCTGGTTATACTCTGATCTCCAGGCTAATTGTAGAATAACACACTCCAGCCAGACGGGTAGAAGATATGGACTGTAATCTAGACTTGCCGTAATTAATTATGCCTCAGTTTTCCCTGCAGCAAGATGGTGATGGCAATTCCTTATCAACTTACCTTGCATGATTGTTGTGAGGCTCTGAGGAGTCAATGCTATACAAGAACCAAGAGCTAATTCATCGCCATAATACAAACTTCTTGGTCTCAGGACTCATTGATACTTAAAAGATTACTGAGGACCACAAAGAACTTGCTTTACTGTATTATACCTATCAATATCGATATTTATCAGACTAGAAATTAAGCTGAAAAAATTAATTATTTCTTTAAAATAACAGTCATAAACTCGTTACACTTTAACATAAGTAACCTATTCCTATGAAAAATGGTTATCTTCTTAAATAAAAGTTAGTGAGAAGAGTTTTACATTTTGGCAAGTAGCTTTAATATTTCCCTAAGCAGGCACAGTTAGATCCCCTCACATATCTGCTTCTGTTATAATAGGTTGTTGTGTTTGAAGTGTGAAAAGAAAATGCCACACAGAGATACAGTCACAAAAGAAAGTATCTAGTAGCCTTTTCAGATAGCTGCAAGTATTTTCCCTTGGTATACACCAGCATTTAACAAGTGGTACTTTGTTAAAGCTTAATTTCACTGTGAAATCTGAAACCCCCTAGATCAAGGAACATTCTGTATTCTGTTACTCTAAAATCCTCTGTCCTGTCTTCCCCTTTGACTGGCTCTTTTATCCATGCATCATTTGGGAACATTGTGCGTTGATTATTTAGAAAACTTTCATCCACTGATTTGTGCAGATCTTCCACATTCTAACATACCTCATTATATAATTTTAAAAGACACAGAGTTGTGAATATCACTGCCAATCTCATTAAGAAAACCTTGGGCATTGGGAACCCACTAAGGTAATGAAGTAAGTACAAATTTCCCAAATTCGGGAAAACTCAAACTGTATGTTTTGTTACAAGTGCTGTCAGCTGTTCCCTGAGTTTCCAGGTTTGCATTATTCATGTTCAAGGAAATACCTGCTGAATAACAAAGTCTGGGTGACTGTCGTGCATCTGTCAATTGTTCTTTCCAGGACAAATGTTGTTTCTCAGACAAAGAAGGGGCTACTTTAGCTTGTAACTCAAATTGTCTAACAAGTGATTTTTCCTTGAGAACGAGCCGTGCTTTGTGCTTTAGGTGGACCTCTGTTTCATCTCACAGAGTAGAGAAAAGCCAGGTATTCAGTGTTGAGATGTAATAAAATCAAATTTTGATGCCTCCTTTCACTAAGCTGGCTTTTTATTCTTTTCTTTTTCTGACTGTGAGTGTGTAGTGATGAGGGGTACAGTGAAGATGAGCAGATGTCAGTGATGCTTCACTGATGAGTGGTAAGATTCAGCAGTACACCCACCATGACCTTGGTACTGTTAGGACAAATGCCAATACTTGGAAAAAGCAAATCATGTCTTAGTAATACTATGAGAATAGCTTTGTCTTCACAACCTCTCTGAAAGGGTCTTGGGGAATCAATGGATCACATTTTGAGTGTGACTGTATAATAAACACTTAGATGTGATGAAAGGGGTCAGGGCAGGGTCTGCAGGAGGAAAGCATATGGTGAGTAAAGATAAATGAATTCCAGCAGCAAAAAAATTGATGACTGGTAACCTGACAGCAAGGAGGAATCAGGAAATACTATAAAAGGTAGACGCAAGAACTCAAAAGCTTAGCGTCTGGGGGCTATTTTTCACAGGAGCAAATAGCCATGCACTTCAATAGCTCTGGAGGGTATCTCTGACACTCAGCCTTGCTCAATAAACACTATTCATAATGATGACCTTGAGTCATTAAAACAAGATTAAACAATATCAGCTCTACTGTATTTAAGAAGCCAAGGAAAGGTTTCTCTTTCACAGAATCTCTTGGAAATATTTCCATAGAAGTGCTTGAAATTTAAAAATTGCTTTGGGGCTTTATTTAGATGTCGACTTGTGTGGACCAGCTCATTTCTGATGATGGATAAACAAAGTGTCTCAGTAATTAAATAAAAGACCATGAAATTAGGTAGGATTACTTATCCCACTTTATAGATGGGCAGTAGGCCTGAGTGAGATTAATGAGGGGTGTGAGGATGCTGAGTGAACTCAAGGAGAAGCAGAGCACAAGTCAGATCTCCAGCCCCACGCATCTGCCATTTCACAGACCCCTCTCCTGAGGCTGCCCAGAGGACTGTCCACCACCACCTGTGAAATTAAAAAACTTAGCATCTCTGAGAACTTTCAGCCCTGCCCAGGAGAGCCTGGGAAGCTGAGTGTTCGGGGACCTTGAGTATGATCTCTGCCCATCAGTCATGCTGAGCGGGGAGCTAGCGGCACTGAAGGAGAGACGGTGATTTATAACATCTAAATAATGCAACTGGGTTTGCTTCCTGGCCAGTGCCTCCTTGTTAGATGCCCTGAGAGCAGATTCCTCTGCCATAAGAAACAGAGAAACACAGATTCAATTACACTGCCTCCTAAGCTCTCTGGAAGGGAAGAAGGAAAAGGCATTCAACAATCAAGACAAAATATCTTAATCCTCCTGGCCCATCTCTTAGGAAAACATGTAATTCATGGCATCAGAGTGCATTTCTATGGAGAGAGGGTAGCTAGTGACCAGGCCTGGGTAATTAGGTTTTGCTGGAAATCAGTGCTCTAGCTGGCAGCTGGAAATTACCTCTGAAGGTCAGTCACACAGCAGGAGGGACTGGGGTAGCAAAGACGGCAGAATTCCCACATCTCCAGCAAAGAGGGCTCATGGTCTCAGCAAGACCACGGACACTGTTCTCAGCACCTTTTGCAATGACTGTCCAGTTGGATGAGTGTAAGAAGTGATAAAAGAAATTCCCTCCTGGGTCAGATGGTAAAGAATCTGCCTGCAATGTAGGAGATCCAGGTTCAACACCTGGGTCGGGAAGATCCCCTGGAGAACAAGATGGCAACCCACTCCAGTATTCTTGCCTGGAGAATCCCACGGACAGAGGAGCCTGGCAGGCTAGAGCCCATGGGGTTGCAAGAGTCAGACACGACTGAGTGACTAACACTTTCACTTTTCACTCACACCAATTATCTGGATTAATCAAGTTAAAAAATTATCTGCTCATCCAGTACCTGGAGACATTTGACTTGACTTACATGTATAATTTCTTCAACTTTCTCTTTGTAGCATCCGTGTAAATATTATCTGGGATTCATACTTTGGAGATCTCATTGCATCTTCGACTCACTTCAATTCATTCACTTCCCTTCCCGTTTCGTCCCCTCACTACCATCTCTTTCCCCAACACTATCACTGGGCACAAAAATGACATCTCATGGTCACTCCCCGGAGAAGGCGATGGCACCCCACTCCAGTGTTCTTGCCTGGAGAATCCCAGGGACAGGGGAGCCTGGTGGGCTGCTGTCTATGGGGTCACACAGAGCTGGACACGACTGAAGCAACTTAGCAGCAGCAGCAGCATGGTCACTCTCACACAAAAGCACTTAGTTTTCTTATCTCTAAGGCTGATGCCAGGGCAGGAAACTCTCGAGGAAATTCTAAGTTCTTGCTCTGAAAGTGTTATCCTTGACCAGCGGCACTGGCATTACTAGGGAGCAGCTGACTCGGGAGGCCCCATCCAGCTGCACTGAACAGCATCTGAAGTTAAAACAAAACCCCAGCAGGCCCTCAGGCGCCTTTGAGAAGCCCTGCTCTACTGCACTTCAATGCTTGAGAAACGTTGAGGATCAGGGAATCTGGGTTTAAGTCTGCTCTGCCACGTGGTGGAAAAACTCCTGGGCCATTTAATGACTGAGAACATCCATTTCCTCCTTTTGTGATTCAACCTAATAATGCGTTTTTGGTGCAGTCACACAGATTCAAATATGTGTCTATGCATTGATCTTTTTATGTATCTAGGATAATAATATACTTATGATTCTGCAACTTTTTCACGAGCTACTTTTCCATAGCTGTATGCCCTTCCCTATTCTTTTTATTGGCTGCATAGAAAGATATACCAGAATTTCTTTACATGTTCCTTTCTTTTTTTGACACATCACACAGCATGTAGGATCCTAGTTCCCCAACTAGGGATCAAATCTGTGCCCCTTGCATTGGAATCACAGAGTCTTAACCACTGGACCACTAGGGAACTCCTGTACATTCTCCCCTCTTAACGAGCATTCATGTTGTTTCTGCTTTTTCTCAATTAACAGTGTTGCCGTGAACATTCCTCTCCACCTCTGTAAGACTTTATTTAGAAAGGATTCTTAGAAATTCTCAATTAAAATTTGATCAATGCTCCCAGTCTTGTCCCTCGTGGCTTACCAGCTTTCAACCTCACCTTCGGTCATGAGGATGCCTACCTCTCTGGTTCTCACCAAAATGAAATTTATTTACCTCCATACATGTTGCCAATCCCATTGCTTTAAAATACCTCCTGCGATTGCGACAGCAACCATGTCTGGTCGTGGGAAGGGTGGCAAAGGCCTCGGCAAGGGGGGTGCTAAGCGCCATCGCAAAGTCTTGCGGGACAACATTCAGGGTATTACTAAGCCAGCTATCCGGCGTCTGGCTCGTCGTGGAGGCGTCAAACGTATCTCTGGTCTTATCTACGAAGAGACTCGTGGGGTGCTCAAAGTGTTTCTGGAAAATGTGATCCGGGACGCGGTCACCTATACGGAGCACGCTAAGCGCAAGACTGTTACTGCCATGGATGTGGTCTATGCGCTCAAACGTCAGGGCCGTACCCTTTACGGTTTTGGTGGTTGAGCAAAGCATCTAGCTTGAAACATTTACAAAAACTAAAGGCCCTTTTCAGGGCCGCAAAAAAAAAAAAAAAAAAAAAACCCCCCTGCCATAATTTATAAAATTTGACTTCTACTGGAATAAATGATTATTATATTTATTATCTATTTATGTTGTTCAATACATTTTCTCTGTATTCATTTTTTTCTATTGGATTGTCTTTTTTTTTTTTCCTTTTGTCAGATTTGTAAGAAATCTATGTATATTCTGTGTCTGGTTGACTTTTTCTTATAGGCATTGAGGATATTTTATTCAAGATTGCTATTTATATTTTAATTTCATTTCACAGTCTGTCTTTCACTGTAATGCTTTTTGAAATCACCAGATCTGTCAACCTTGTCCTTTATAACTTCTGTATTCGAGTCTTGCTTAGGAAGTTATTCCCATATTCAAGGTCATAAAAATATCTTGTATATTGTTTAATTCTTTTTCATTTTCATGTTTAACTCCTTTTGGAAATCATTCTGAATTCTTCCAAACACTTTATTTAATAAGACAAAATTCTTTAGTTTTTTTTTGTCACTAACTTATGTATGTCTTTAACAGTGAAAAACTAAGGTTGACTACAGACTAATTCTGCATATCCGGGTCACTGTTTCATATTTTAGACTTTTTTTGTGAATTCAGAATAATTTTGACTTGGCCTCTCCCAATGCGCGCTCATCTAGAGAGAGAAACTCTGATCATCCCAAGATGTCCTCTTCCTTCTCATTGAGGAGTGCCCTTCCAGACTCAGAGAAGATACTTCATGAACAGGTTACAAGAGCAGAGGGCAGTGTCACAGGGTAAGTCCCAGTGACTCGATAGGACAAAATAAAACCTTCATCCAGCCTGGTCAACTCCTATTGGAATAACAGTTGAATATTCAGGGCAATAAATTGAAAAGACCAATTGATGGTTTGAACTGAATCGGCAATGTGGAAACCATTGGCCTTGGCAGACGAGATCCTATTAGGTCTCGTCTAGGTGTCTCTGAGCTGGTGTAGGAAGTGGTTCCTACAGCAGAATCCATGGGGTTCGCTGAGATGGAGATGAAGATGAATCCTTTCCCAGCTCAGAGAGCAAGACCCCAATAAGCAGCAGGGCTGGCTCCTCAGGCCTGTTCTGTTAATATGCAGCAGATACCTATTTGTCTCTTCTGGATCCAGTATTGAACACAAGAAACTGAGGCAAGTCATTTTAATTATGCAGGCACCTGTGTGTATTTGTACAAAGGCTTATTATAATGCTGTGGCTTCCAACTTGAAGAAAGGGAGGAAAGTAAAAAGGTCAACTAATATCTTCTCCTTTGTGGAGGGGGTGGGGGCCCCACCGAACAACAAAAAGGAGATAAGCTGAGAGGTGTAAAACTAAAGGATAATAAAATCCAGCCGATGCAGTTTAAAGACTGCTCATTAACTGGCCTGAGATACGGCACCCACTGTCGCTAGTGGCTGGAGATTATTCCTCAGCCTGCCGCTGGCTGATAACAGACTCGTCCCGGGGCCTAAAGGCTCATTGTTCTGCAGGCAGAAATGGTGTCCCAGACGGAAGCCCAGTGGCTCCAGCCAGCCATGCCACTCGCTGGGGCCTTTCCTCTGCCTTCTCTGGGCTTAGGAAGAAAGGCAAGTCTGTATCACCTGCGCGCTGCTCTGGGACTTTTCCCAACCTCCCCCCTCACACGCCCATGACCTAATTTGGATCAGGGTAATTCTTGAAAATAAAATGCTGAAGTTTTCTTTTCCTTGAGAACAATGTCACATCCGTCAACTTAAAAAGACTTGCTCGTAGCACAAATTGTCTATACGACTCATTGGGCCCCTTCATTATGTTCCACCTTGTTTTATTATTTAAGGGCTTGGTGGGAGCTAAGTGTTTATAGATACATCACATGTTGGCACTGGAAGAGGATCTGGAGATGCGGTTTAATGCTCCCATTCAATAGGCTGGTGCTCTGCAGCCCAGAAAGAGAAGCGCAGGCCCATCTGAGAAGACCGTGGGGGCAGTGAAGCTCCTCCCCCTGTTCCCAGGGCAACACTGAGAGACCTTGGGGGCAATGAAGCTCCTCCCCCTGTTCCCAGGGCAACACTGAGAGAAAGGGGTTTCTGGGTCAGGTGGAAAGGGAGCAAGTGCCACAAAAATCACGGCGATCAGGGACTCTCCCAAGTCTTACTTTTCTTTTCTTTTTTTTTTTTAAACGTGTGATCTTTACTTTCAGCCTGCAAACTCTTAGTTGCAGCATATAGGATCTAGTTCCCTGACCAGAGATTGAACCTAGTCCCCCTGCACTGGTGTCTTAGCCACTTGGACCCCCAGGGAAGCCCCTCTCAAGTCTTACCAATAATGTTCTACGGAACAAAATGGAAGTCAAGGATTCTAAACTCAGAGCTCAGACCCTACCACCTGTTGCTCAACCTGCGCTGATGATGTCAGAACGAGGTACCTGGCCTTGAGGTGTTTGCCAAGGTTAAGGCCGTGCTCTGCTGTGTGACCTCCATGCTTGCAGACTTCTATCGTCCCTCATCTCATTACTTCTTGGTCCAAGGGAAGAAGTGCTCCATCATCTGGACAAAACTCATGTCCATCTGACCTGGTCTCCTCACACCCTCGTTGCTGGGACACTGTTCATGCCATCAGTACCCTTTACTCTCTGGATTGTTCTGGCTTTTGTTCTTCAACCTACAATGATGCCCAATGCTTTCCTCTCATTAGAAACAACTCCTGAAACTGCAAACCCCCTTGAGCCAAAGTACATACCTCTCCTTCCCCTGCAGTCAAACTAATTGTAAAAGATGTACATTCCTGCCTGTGCTTCCCTTGCTTCTGTTCACACCTTTGCAGCAGGCATCTGACCTTCTCACCCCACTTAAACTGCCTGGGCCAAGGTGACCAGCAGACACTATATGAATGCAATGGATTCTTTTCAGTCTTGCTTCACTTGACTGCTCCATGGAAAGGTCCAGGACATACAGACCAATCCATTATATTGTAATTACTACTACTACTAGTATTATTATTAAAATCCCCTATTTTTGACACGGTCTTTTCTCTTGGGATCAACCTCGTTACTTTCTCCTGGTTCTTCTACTTCCTAAATTCTCATTTCCCTTAGTCTTCTAAAAAGACTCCTTTTCCTCCACTCCTTTTCTCAGGGTGGGTACAGACTCTGTCCTCAACCCTGTCTCCTGCCCACTGAAATCCTCTTGTGTTTCAACTACCACCTACTATACATATAGATAAGAATAAGGCAGACCTGACTGCAAGATAGCCCTACATTTCTCAAATGAGGAAAATCAAAACAGAATTTTGAAAATTTTTAGGAATGAAGATAAAATAATAACCAATGCTTATATATCATATTAAATTATTTAACTTAAATGAACACATGCATTTAAAATAACACTATATAAAAACCTTGGGCTTCCCTGATAGCTCCGCTGGTAAAGAAACCACCTGCAATGCAGGAGACCCTGGTTCGATTCCTGAGTCAGGAAGATCCCCTAGAGAAGGGAAAGGCTACCCACTCCAGTATTCTTGGGCTTCCCTGTGGCTCAGCTGGTAAAAAAATCTGCCTGCAATGCGGGAGACCTGGGTTTGATGCCTGGGTTGGGAAGATCCCCTGGAGAGGGGAAAAGCTACCCGCTCCAGTATTCTGGCCTGAAGAATTCCATGGACTGTATAGTCTGTGGGGTTGCAAAGTTGGACATGACTGAGTGACTTTCACTTTCATACATAAACCAGTATATTAATTTAGAAATCTTGTTTTTCCCCCACTGGGGGTCAGTTAAACTCTTCCTATGGATCATGACATCAGGCTCTTAGATTTCCCTGGAGGAATTCACTTGTCATCCAACACAGCTTTCAAAGCCCAGCATCTTCATACCAGTGTTGGTACCAGCACGCATTCTGCTTTTCTGAATCACCTTATGAGGCCATCCATGGAAATTAAACTCTGAATCACCAGTATCTCTTTGCGTAGAAGTTGGCTGTTTACTTTTCTATAGCGTTGTATATACGTCTGATTTCCACTTACTATGTTGCTTTTTAAAATGATTTCTAAAAATCTGTTTACATCAGGTCATAGCCATAAAAATTATTTAAATCAGTGCTAAAAATCTTTAACCATGTTTTAATCGATTCTTTCTGACCATCTCCTAATTATTCCAAAATATCAGTGACGGAGATAGTTTCAGTTAATGTGTCCACCCAAACATGACTTCATTGCTCTAAATAAATAAGTAATTGAGAGAACACTTTGCATTGCGGAAGACTCTGTAAGGATTGCAAGTTAACATTGCTCTACATTTGCCTGGGGACTAATTTTAAGGGACATCTCACACTGAATTAGATCATTTATGGTACATGCAAATGGCTCTCAAAACTATATATACCTCCCAGAACTCTCTGGCACTCCAAGTCGTGAGTCTAATTGCACACTGAGCCAGTCACATCCAGACATCACCAATACCCCAAACTGGGGATATCTAGAATTACACTCATTACTTCACCTCCAATTAATGTGTCCTCTATATATTATTGAAAGTAACCACTACCAATCCCAGTTAGACAGTCAGAGCTCTGCAGATACTCTGAGGCTACTGCACTTGTCTCACTGGCATTTATTCTTAAATTTTACTTATTTCTTTTTATTTGGCTGTGCTGGGTCTCACTTGCAGGATGTGGGATCTTTAGTTGTGGCATGTGAACTCTTAGCTTCAGAATGTGGGATCTAGTTCCCCGAACAAGGATCGAACCTGGATTCCCTGCACTGGGAGTATGGAGTCTCAGCCACTCGCTGGATCACCAGGGAGGTCCCTGGCATCCTTCTTTAAACAAACCTCTAGGGCATACCTACCCTGTTCTAAGTGTAAGTGCTAGGGAGGCGTCAATCAAGCAGGACGTGTATTATTATGGGGTGTATTGTCTAGCAGGGGAAGTGAGAAACAAAGAGAAGATGCCAAGGAAAAAATGTGGAAAAAGGAGAAGAAAATATATGATGATGAAAATGAAACAAGGTGATATATTAGAGAATGAGTAGGTTCTGCTCTAGATCAGAAGGCCGGAGATGTGGACCCTTAACACCAAGGATGGGGGTAAGCATGTACAGATATGGAGGAAGAACCCTGCAGGCAGAAGCAGCCCCATGCACAGAGGCCCTGGTATGGGGATGAGCAAGACAAAGACTAGGAAGGAGGCTTCAAAACTGGAGCAGAGTCAGCGAAGGCCAGGGAATATGTGTGCGTGTGTGTGTGTGTGTGTGGTGGGGCAGTGGCTATCCGGTGAGGGTAGATAAGTAGTTAAGGATGCAATTATAGAGGAGAAGCTTGGATTTCACGCTAAGTGCTAAATCATGTGACATTTCAGGATTCTGAACATTTTGGCCTCTTTACACTTGGTAAAGAAGTCTATTACAACATGTGGTTTTGTTTGAATATTTGTTTACATTATGTTTGCTGTTCTTTTTTCCTTTACTAGAATATTCCTCCATGGTTTAGCTGCTAAAGAATCTGCCTGAAATGCAGATGTGGGTTTGATCCCTGGGTCAGGAAGATTCCCCAGAAAAAGAAATGGCAACCCACTCTAATATTCTTGCCTGGAGAATCACAGGGACAGAGGAGCCTGGCAGGCTACAGTCAGTCCATGGGGGTCATAAAGAGTCAGACACGACTGAATACATCAAGCCATTTTACATTCAGTTTGCAGTTCTTTTTTCCTTTACTAGAATATAAGTTCTCTGAAGGCAGAAGAGTATATTATTTGTCTCTGTATCCCCAGGGCCTCATACATAGTAGGTACTCCACAAAAAAATCTGTCAAATGTATAAATAGTTCTACTTCATATCTATCTAGTAGATATCTATCTAGTAGCTAGTTGAGGGTTAACACGATTTGTTCCTGGCAGCCTGATCCATCCTCGGAACAGCTACAGCGGGTTCATTACCAAGGACAATGCTCTGTAATGAAGTCTTCTTGCATATCTCTGGTAATAATCATCATAGAGGGAGAAAATGAGCATCTCTGGGTAATATTTATATTTCCTAGCAGCAAAGACATTCTCCTCTGTAATACTGCCTGTAAAAGCAGTGAGGAAGCCAAGAGGATACAAGTTCTCCATGGCAACTCGGTCACAGCAGCATGCAGCCTCTGCCAGGGCTTCAGATAAATGGAGTAAGTGGAGGTGAGCTTCCAGCTGCAGGATGAGCCTTGCAGCGGGGCTTGCAGTGAAGCCTCTCTCCCCACTGGGACCAAGAAGCCGCAGTGCCAGGGCCCCGTGCATCATCGCTGCGGGGGGTCAGTGGTGGCCTGGCCCCACAGCATCCCTCTCACTACCTTCAAGGGCTGCCCTGAGAGCTCAGTCTCAGCAAACCAACAGGTCACCAGTCTATCAGCTGCTCCGACACCCACTAAAATAGATCTCTTACGTTCAGAATATTAACCCAAGAAGACTTTACCCAAGACCACTGGGAGTTCTCTCCACATTTCCTTAGACTCTCAGGTCATTTCTCTCACTGTGATTCAGAGCCCACTGTCTTCCCTTGGCCTGGAAGGGGAACCCGACGTGGCACCTGGTTAGAAGGAACAGCTGCTGAATGCAAGACGATGAGAACCTCCCATCGCACCATCAACTCCCTGCAAGAACAAGAGGCGCCAAGCAGCAGACCACCAGGGAAGGGCCTTTGGCAAAGCCATCCTCAGGGCTCTTAGCTAATACAAAAGTGAAAAATCTAAGTGTTTAGTCACGCAGTTGAGTCTGACTCTTTGAAACCCCATGGACTGTAGCCCGCCAGGTTCCTCTGTCCATGGGGTTCTCCAGGCAAATATACTGGAGTGGGTTGCCATTTCCTTCTCCAGGGGATCTTCCTGACCTAGGGATTGAACTAGGGTCTCCTGCACTGCAGGCATATTCTTTACCATCTGAGCCATCAGGGAAAACCCAAGCTAATACAGCTACTAAGATGCATTTGTAAAAATTCATATGAAGGGGGAATTCAACGGAAAGTCAGGAAAGAGCCTTCGGGAAACTTCGAATGCAGAGCTCTCTCCTCAGGGCCCTCTCTTTTGGGAAAACCCCACCCTGTGAGGGAGACATCCTCATGGACCCACATAGATTAAAGAGTCATCACTAAAGGGACCTCAGCTAGGCCAATGGCCCCAGGCCCTCCCTATCGGTGCTGCTGAGGAAGACTTAACAGTTGCTAAGTTGCTTCAGTCGTGTCCGACTCTGTGCGATCCCGTAGATGGCAGCTTACCAGGCTCCCCCATCCCTGGGATTCTCCAGGCAAGAACACGGGAGTGGGTTGCCACTTCCTTCTCCAATGCATGAAAATGAAAAGTGAAAGTGAAGTCGCTCAGTCATGTCAGCTCTTCGTAACCCCGTGGATTGCAGCCCACCAGGCTCCTCCACCCATGGGATTTTCCAAGCAAGAGTACTGGAGTGGGTTGCCATTGCCTTCTCCAGACTTGACAGTGCTCAGTACTAAATTAAGACACTGACAAGGAGACTGCATCTTGAGAGGGAGGTGCTTCATCCCTCTAGGAGCACTAGAATGTGTTCTGAAACATGCAGTCAAGGAGAGAGTAAACTAAGAGGAAGTGGATTTATTCACGAAGGAGAGGACAATCCCAAAGGAGAGACAAGGTCAAACAACAATCAGGTCTCAGTGTCCCCATGGCCTGGGCGCCTCAGCCCCGGCTGCACTTGGTAGTGAGACCTGTACCCTCTGCCTCTGTCCAGCCTGGCCCCATCCTGTCCTGTACATGCAGGACCTCAGCCCCCATGGGTGGGCAGAAACAGGAAGTCCTCTGCAGTGACCACAACCTGGCTGGAACCTCTGGCCTCCCTTCCAAGCTTGCTGTTGGTGTCCTCTGTTCAGATGATGCTCTTCTGTCTCAAACTTCATGTTCTCACCAAGGTGGAGCTCCACTCTGAACCTCAGCAGGTTTTACTAGGACCAGGACACCTTATTGGATCCTGTAGGCTCTCCTCCAAAGCCCTCAGTTGTGTTCCCTGCAGGTGAAGGGAATAGCTACTCCCAGAACCTCTGCTCTGGCCAACCTGGTCAAAGAACATGTGCCACCCTGAGTGGCATTTCTTCTGGGTCCCAGCATCAGTCTGTCTCAGCCCATGGTCATCTGTTGAGGCCCCTCCCTCACTGTGCTAGAGGCACTGACCCCGCTCCCCATGCTGCTGGTTTATTTTACTATTACTGGACCACTGGAGTGCTTATTCCCTTCTGCTCACGTATCCCTGGGAGTCCCTTCCCGAGTCCCAGCAGAGCCCATGGGATAAGAGTACAGGGTGGGTTTTGGTGGGGTCTGTGAGAAAGTTCAGGAGGTCTTTGTTATTGCTCAGTCACTCAGTTGTGTCCTACTCTCTGTGACCCCATGGACTGCAGCATGCCAGGCTTCCCTGTCCTTCAGGAGGTCTTAGGGCTGCCCTAAATCCCAGAGATGTAATACGTGTGTTTTTCCTGTTTCCTATTGTATTTTATCAATTCTAAGTGGGTCATTGAGTTTATAGAAACAAAGTTATTTTAAGACTTCATTTTTTAGACATGAAGCTCTAAAGAGCAAATTAGAGAAATGTATTAACCTCCTATGATGGACTGAATTGTGTTCCTTTCCCAAATTTATACGTTACCCCAGAATGTGACTGCATTTAGAGATGGGGCCCTTAACAAGGTGATTACGGTAACAGGAGTCCTCTAGTGGGGCCCTAACCCAGTCTGAACGGTGCCCTTATAAGAGGAGATCAGGGCACACACAGAGACACCAGGAATCCAGGTGAGCAGAGAAAAGACCAAGTGAAGAAGCAGCATGAGGGTGGCCATCTGCAAGTCGAGGAGAGAGACCTCAAAGGAAGCCAGCCCTGCCTGCACCTTCATCTTGGACTTCAACCCTTCAGAACTGTGAGAAAATAGATGTCTGCTGTGGAAGCCCCCAGCCTGGGAACTTTGTCATGGCAGCCCCAGCACCTCCCCTCCAGCACCGGAAAGTGTACCCTGCAGTGCCATCCATGTTACACGGATGCTGAACTCATGTGATGTCTTTCTATCTCACTCACAGATACCAACACTCATTCCAACATGCATTACAAGTATTCAGATGGATACACAGATCTCTGGTGACCTTCAACACAGTAAACGGGCTCAAGCCTGGAAAAAGCCCATCAGAATGAGGAGCACACTTGTTTCTAGAGTGTGTTCCTGTTTTCATTCTTAGGGGCCGGGTGTGGTGGGTGGAATGCAAAAAGACAGGAAGCATGGGCTGGTGAATTCAAGCAATCACTGGCTTTAGGAAAGAGGATTCTATTTTTTTTTCTTTTAATTGTGAATTCTCTTCAGATGCATAGAGTAATTAACTTGAAAAAGTTTTGATTTACAAATGAGGACTCCCTGAAAACATTTCTAAAATGCAAATACTGTAGCAAATGAAGTATACATTTATATCAGAGGTGACACAAAATGATTTGCTGAGATGTCATTTTGTTCATTTTTAAATGTATGGAGGACATTTAAGTAGAAAAAAATAATAATGGCAGATATTTAAAAGTTTAGGCAGCTGAAAATCCAGCAGGTAGAGAGAGAACACGAACATACACTAGAACACTGCCCCAGCAACAGCATCACTGGCCGTATATCCTGTTGAAAAGTATAATCCAAAAGACACACGCACCCCAGTGTTCATTGCAGCACTATCCACAATAGCCAGGACAGGGAAGCAATCTAGATGTCCACCAACAGAAGAATGGATAAAGAAGATGGGGTACATATATACAGTGGAACATTACTCAGCCATAAAAAGCAAGGAAATTGGGTCACTTGTAGAGATGTGGAGGGACCTAGGGATTGTCATAGAGTGAAGTGAGTCAGAAAGAGAAAAACAAACATCGTACATTAATGCTTATACGTGGAATCTAGAAAAATGGTTATAGATGATCTTATTTGCAAAGCAGAACTAGAGACACAGATGTAGAGAACAAACATATGGGCACCAAGGGGCAAAAGGGCAAGTGAGATGAATTGAGTGACTGGGGTTGACATATATACGCTGCTATGTATAAATTAGATAACTAATGAGAATCTACTGTAGAGCACAGGGAACTCTACTCAAGGTTCTGTGGTGACCTAAATGGAAAGGACGGAGAAGGCAATGGCACCCCACTCCAGTACTCTTGCCTGGAAAATCCCATGGATGGAGGAGCCTGGTAGGCTGCAGTCCATGGGTTCACAAAGAGTTGGACATGACTGAGCGACTTCACTTTGACTTTTCACTTTCATGCATTGGAGAAGGAAATGGCAACCCACTCCAGTGTTCTTGCCTGGAGAATCCCAGGGATGGGGGAGCCTGGTGGGCTGCCGTCTATGGGGTCGCACAGAGTTGGACACGACTGAAGTGACTTAGCAGCAGCAGCAGTAAATGGGAAAGGAAATCCAAAAGGGAGAGATATATGTATTACATACGGCTGACTCACTTTGCTGTACAGCAGAAAGTGTCACAAACTTGTGAAGCAACTATATCCCAATTTGAAAAAAGCAACATTGCCTACACAAAAGTGAAAGTCAAGGCACAAGCAGTGACACACGGGTATAAGAACTTTAGCTGGAGTCACACAGATCTAGGAGCAAACACCATCCTCTAAGTCTAAACTGTGTTCTTCCATAAGTTACTTGAATTTCGAATTCTCAACTTTTAACCTGTGAAATGGGTTCATAATACCATTTCTAACTATATGTTAAGGAATGATTAAATGAAATAATACAAAGGAGAGTACACAGCTCTGAGTATCAGGGACCTAGTAAGTGCTCTGTCCTTGTGGATCGAGGTGATGGTGGAAAGAAGAGAAAGATGAGGAGGGGAAGAGGCAGTGAGGAAGAGTGGAGAAAGAGACAGGGCAGCTGCCTAAATTGTGCCTGGACACTTGTTCCCCGAAGAGTCATTTGGGTCAAGGACTTTGTTGGTCCCAGTTGAGAATCTAACAGCAACACTGAGGGAATAAAGTGTTTAAGAAACCCAGTGGATAATTATTCATCAGCTGTAAACTGATGAGTGGACTCTGGTTATGCTGATCCTTCTCTTCTCAGTTTAATGACTTGTTAAATAATATAATTGATGACTGTTGCCTTTCTCATCAAAATGATACTGGCAGAGCCCAGGAAAGCTATTAATTTTACTTGTGTTTAGTCCTTGATTTCTATGATGAATTGGTGCTGCTCCTGATGCCGAGGGGACCCTTTAAGAGGGAAGTAAGTCAGAAAGAGAAAGACAAATATCATATATTAACACATACATGTGGAACCTAGATAGATTGTACTGATGAACCTATGTGCAGGGCAGCAAAGGAGATGCAGACATAGGGAACAGACTTGTGGACACAGGAGGGGAAGGAGCGGGGGCACGAATTGAGAGAGTAGCATGGAAACATATACTCTACCATATTTAAAATTAGACAGTGGAAAATTGTTGTATGACTCAGAGAGCTCAAATTGAGTGCTCTGTGACAAACTAGAGGGTTGGGATGGGGTGGGAGGTTCAAGGAGGAGGGAACGTATATATACCTATGGCCAATTCATGTTGATGTTATGGCAGAAACCAACACAATATTGTAAAGCAATTATCCTCCAATTGAAAAAATTATTTTTAAAAAATGACATTAAAAAAAACCATCTAAGGCCAGCATCTACCAATGAATGAGCAAAATGCCATGCTGAAATAAAGAAAGTAGAATTGGGGCTAAATAACAAGAGTCAGGCTTACCTTGTGGCTCAGCTGGTAAAGAATCCACCTGCATTGTGGGAGACCTAGGTTTGATCCCTGGGTTGGGAAGATCCCCTGGAGAAGGGAAAGGCTACCCACTCTAGTATTCTGGCCTAGAGAATTCCATGGACTGTATAGTCCATGAGGTCACAAAGCGTCAGACACGACTGAGCGACTTTCACTTTTTCTTTCAACAAGAGTCAGTCTGGAAGATCCCCTGGAGAAGTAAGTATATGGCAACGTACTCCAGTATTCTTGCCTAGAGAATTCCATGGACAGAGGAGCCTGGTGGGCTACAGTCCATAGGGTTGCAAAGAGCTGGACATGACTGAAGTGACTGACCACACGCACGTGCACAAGAGTCAGTGATAAACTTAACTTAAAAAACCAAAGTGCAACTTGTCACCTACCCAGGTATCAGAAACATGTTGTTTATCAGGGAGATATGTAGGAGCACACAGAAAACACATACATGGAACTGGCTTCCAGGGCCGAAGAATTGATGCTTTTGACCTGCAGTGTTGGAGAAGACTCTTAAGAGTCCCTTGAACTGCAAGGAGATCAAACCAGTCAATCCTAAAGGAAATCAGTCCTAGGTGTTCTTTGGAAGGACTGATGCTGAAGCTGAAACTCCAATATTTTGGCCACCTCATGTGAAGAACTGACTCATTGGAAAAGACTCTGATGCTGGGAGGGATTGGGGGCAGGAGGAGAAGGGGATGACAGAGGATGA